>NC_141877.1:636527568-636830598 GCF_056163025.1 Triticum urartu | reverse complement strand
CAGAAAATGTAAAAAATGGACAGAGGAAGGAGACAAACATAGAGTCCGGCGCTAGGCATAGAATCTTCGCAGACGGGCTGCGTTCCATGGGTTCGGCTCGAGTCGGTTATCCGACGCATCTCGCAGGCGGTATGCTCCACCAGTCAGGACTTGGTCGATTATGAAGGGACCTTCCCACTTGGGCTTCAACTTGTCCTTTTTCTTGTCCGGCGGGCGTAGAACTAATTTGCCAACGTTGTAGTTTTTGGCCCGCACTTCTCTGCTTTGATATCTTCGAGCCTGCTGTTGATAGAATGCGGAACGGGCTTTTTCCACGTCGCGCTCCTCCTCTAAGGCGTCCAAACTTTCCTGCCGATCGATCTCGGCTTCCCGTTCTTCGTACATGCGCACTCGAGGTGAGTCATGAATTATGTCGCAGGGCAAGACTGCCTCTGCGCAGTACACCATAAAAAATGGTGTGTATCCGGTGGTGCGATTCGGCGTGGTCCGCAGCCCCCAGAGTACGGAGTCGAGCTCCTCTACCCAGTGCGTGTTAGATTCCTTGAGGGACCGCACTAATCTGGGTTTGATGCCGCTCATGATGAGACCATTTGCATGTTCGACCTGCCCGTTAGTTTGTGGGTGATAGACGGAAGCATAATCGAGCTTGATGCCCATGTTTTTGCACCAGAGTTTTACCTCATCAGCCGTAAAGTTCGTGCCGTTATCGGTGATGATGCTGTGGGGGACGCCATAACGGTGTATGACCCCGGATATAAAGTCTATCACAGGTACGGATTCGGCCGTCTTAACAGGCTTGGCTTCTATCCATTTGGTGAACTTATCCACCATGACCAGTAAGTATTTTTTCTTGTGGGTTCCGCCTTTAAGGGGTCCCACCATGTCAAGCCCCCAGACCGCGAAAGGCCAAGTGATGGGGATAGTTTGGAGGGCGGTGGGTGGCACATGGCTTTGGTTTGCAAAAAGCTGGCAACCGACGCATCGTTGGACCAAGTCCTGAGCGTCCGCCCGGGCCGTCGGCCAATAAAAGACTGTACGGAAAGCCTTGCTTACAAGGGACCGGGCTGCGGCGTGATGGCCACCGAGTCCGGCATGAATTTCAGTCAGCAGGTTCCGCCCTTCCTCTTCGGAGATGCACCTTTGAAGGACTCCGGTAGTGCTTTTCTTATAAAGTTCTCCCTCATGGACTTTATAGGCTTTAGATCACCGCACTACACAGCGTGCCTCGTTTTGGTCCTCTGGGAGTTCCTGCCTAGTAAGGTAGGCTAGGAATGGTTCTGTCCACGGGGCGATAACGGCCATTAATACGTGGGCTGAGGTTGTGATTTCATTGGCAGAGCCTCCGATTATGTCAGATTGTTCGACGTCGGACAGTGCGGGCGGGTCCAGGCTAATATTGCCATGTTCCCCTTCCCATACTACGGATGGCTTGAACAGCCTTAGGAAGATGTTGGGGGGGACCGCATCGCGTTTTGCGCCGATGCGTGCCAGGACGTCTGCCGCCTGGTTGTTTTCTCGGGCTATATGGTGAAATTCGAGCCCCTCAAACCGAGGTGACATTTTGAGGACGGCGTTGCGGTAAGCTGCCATTTTTGGATCCTTGGCATCGAAGTCTCCATTTATTTGGGATATCGCAAGGTTCGAATCCCCGCGCACCTCTAGGCGTGAATTCCCATGATACTGCCATCCGGGGACCATGTAAAAGGGCCTCATATTCGGCTACATTGTTGGAGTCCGTGTACATAATCTGGAGTACATATTGAACTGTGTCTCCTATGGGGGACGTCAAAACGACGCTGGCCCCTAGTCCGGCCAACATTTTGGAACCGTCTAAGTGCATGATCCAGTTTGAATATGTGTCGTACTCTTTAGGGAGTTCGGCCTTCGTCCATTCTGCGACGAAGTCGGCCAAAACTTGCGACTTGATAGCTCGCCGTGGCCTATAAGTTATGTCGAACGGGAGGAGCTCGATGGCCCATTTTGCAATCCTGCCCATTGCGTCACGGTTGTTTATAATATCGTTGAGTGGTACTTCCGATGCTACTGTGATTGAACACTCTTGAAAGTAGTGTCGTAGCTTCCGGGATGCCATGAATACCGCATATGCAATTTTTGATAATGTGGGTACCGTGATTTGCATGGGGTGAGGATAGTGGACAAAGAGTAAACCGGCTTTTGAAGGGGGAATTTGTGTCCGTCCGTTTCCCGCTCGACGACGAGTACTGCGCTGACAACTTGATGGGTTGCTGCAATGTACAATAGAATTGGTTCGCCGATGTTTGGCGCGGCCAGGACAGGGTTTGTTGCCAATATGGCTTTTATTTCCTCGAGTCCGTCCGTGGCGGCATCCGTCCACCCGAAGTGTTCGGTGCGCCGAAGGAGGCGGTAGAGGGGTAGCGCCTTTTCTCCCAAACGGGAGATAAAGCGGCTTAGAGCCGCCACGCATCCGGTTAATTTTTGTATTTGTTTGAGGTCCTTTGGGATATCCAATTGTGACAAAGCTCGGATCTTGGATGGATTTGTTCGATTCCTCTTCCGGATACAATGAAGCCCAAGAGCTTTCCGGCTGGAACGCCGAAAATGCATTTTTCCGGAGTTAGCTTGATGTCATATGCTCGGAGGTTGTCAAATGTAAGCCTCAAGTCGTCTACTAGAGATTCGACATGTCTTGTTTTTATGACCACATTATCCATGTATGCCTGTACTGTTTTGCCGATCTGGTTTGCCAGACATGTCTGAATCATGCGCTAATATGTTGCGCCAGCGTTTTTGAGCCCGAAAGGCATTGTGTTGAAGTAGAATGGGCCGTATGGGGTGATGAATGCCGTTGCGGCTTGGTCTGACTCGGCCATCTTGATTTGATGGTAACCGGAGTATGCGTCGAGGAAGCACAACGAATCATGTCCTGCAGTGGCGTCGATAATTTGCTCGATGCGGGGGAGGGGGAAGGGATCCTTTGGGCAAGCCTTGTTAAGGTCTTTGAAGTCAACGCACAGGCGCCAGGATTTGTCCTTCTTTGGTACCATCACCAAGTTTGCTAGCCAGTCCGGATGTTTTATGTCTCTGATGAATACGGCCTCCAATAGTTTGGCTAGCTCCTCTCCCATTGCCTGTCTCTTGGGCTCAGAGAAACGCCGAAGGGCTTGTTTGACAGGTTTGAATCCTTTTAGGATATTTAAGCTGTGTTCGGCCAGCCTGCGTGGGATTCCTGGCATGTCTGAAGGGTGCCAGGAAAAAATATCCCAGTTCTCCCGTAGGAATTCTCGCAGTGCGGCGTCTACATCGGGGTTTAATCGTGCCCCGATGGAAGCTGTTTTATTGGGGTCCGTTGGATGGACCTGGAATTTGACTATTTCATCCGCTGGTTTAAAGGAGGTGGACTTGGATCTTTTGTTGAGTATCACATCGTCCCTGTTTACCGTGGAGCGCAGCGTAGTCAGTTCCTCAGCCGCTAGGGCTTCGGACAGTGCCTCAAGGGCCAATGCGGCTGTCTTGTTTTCGGCGCGGAGTGCTATGTCCGGATCACTAGCGAGAGTGATGATTCCGTTCGGCCCGGGCATCTTGAGCTTCATGTACCCATAATGGGGTATTGCTTGGAAGATTGTAAATGCTTCCCGCCCTAGCAGAGCGTGGTGTCCGCTACTGAACCGGGCCACTTGGAATGTGACCTCTTCGGGCCTATAATTATCCGGCGTGCCGAACACCACATCTAGTGTGATTTTTCCTGTACAACGCGCTTCCCGACTGGGGATTATTCCTCTAAAGGTTGTGCTGCTTCGCTCAATGCGGTTCCAGTCTATTTCCATTTTTTGAAGGGTTTCCTCATAAATGAGGTTCCATCCGCTGCCTCCGTCCATGAGTACCTTGGTGAGGCGAAAGCCGTCCACTATAGGACCGAGTACCAATGCGGTTGGTGCTCGAGCTGTTCGGAATTTAGGTTGATCACTGGCATTAAAAGTAATAGCCGTGTCACTCCATGGGTTTATTGTTGCTACTTGATAGACTTCGGTGAGGCTGCGGAGTGTTCTTTTTCGCATATTATTTGATGCGAAAGTCTCGAAGACTGTTAAGACTGTACTGGAGTCCCTGAGGTGGCTTTCTGCGGCCTCCAGAATTAGGAGATCTTCGCCCCTTTTGGCCACCTACCAGAGTATCCAACATGCTCTAAGGCTATGAGTTGGTGTGGCGTCCTCTGTACTATGAATTTTACAGGGTCCATTAAGCCATCCCTCCAGTACGGTTCCATGCCCTGTAGAGGGTTTTGGTTTTTTGGTTTTTAACCCGGGTGTCTGATGATGATGCACCCTTTTATTTCGGACGAGGTTTCTATTCAGGGCCGGATTGTCCCAAAATTTAGTTTCGGTTTTCCGGGCGCTTTCCATCGCATAGTACTTTTGTACTATGGTCACCAAGTCAGCGAAGCGTGTAAGATCACGACTACCTGTGGCGTTGAGGATTCCCTTGTCCGTGCAATTATTGCAGAAGATTGAGATTGCGTCTTCCTCGCAGCAGTCCTTTATCCTGTTCATAACCAGGAGGAACCTTGCCCAGTAATGATGTACTGTTTCTTCGGGCTTTTGCCTGATTTGGGATAGATCGCTTATGTTCGGGTGGGTGGGTGGAATTAAATCCAGAACTTCACACAATCTAAGACTCAGAGGCCAAGGAGTTTCCGAACACTGAAGTTTGGATTCTTGGATGTTGTCCAGTGAATCTAGCCCGTTGCCTGATTCTAAGTTCAGGTCTTGAGGTACATCCTCCCCTCCGCAGGTATCCGTCTTGGAGGGATCGAGAATCCGGACATAGCTAGTCCTTAAGATAGATGAAGAGTCGCCGCACTGTGCCTCTACCACGGCAACGTGATGGGTGACTTGGGGAGAATTAATTTCTCTTAGATCGGGTTTAAGCCCAACCTGGTCATAATCCGTAGTGACCCCCAAGGCGGCGATGCGATCCAAGAGCTCATTTACAGAAGAGAGCTCCATTGGATCTAACTGCTCGACGAGTTCCGAGCTGAAGTGAAGATTTCTTTTGATGACCCGAGAGGTCACCGTCGGCGCAACGGCCGAACAGGCGGTCATGAGAAAACCACCTAGCCGGAGAGTTTGGCCGACAGCCAAGGCTCCCTTAGTAACGGCACCATCTTTAAAGACGGGAAGAGGCATCCTTCCTGATTGCGACGGCACAGAGGAACTCTCAATGAAAGAACCAATGTCGGTGTCAAAACTGGCGGATCTCGGGTAGGGGGTCCCGAACTGTGCGTCTAGGCCGGATGGTAACAGGAGGCAAGGAACACGATGTTTTACCCAGGTTCGGGCCCTCTTGATGGAGGTAAAACCCTACGTCTTGCTTGATTAATATTGATGATATGGATAGTACAAGAGTAGATCTACCACGAGATCAAGGAGGCTAAACCCTAGAAGCTAGCCTATGGTATGATTGTTGTATGATGAAGTTGGTCCTACAGACTAAAACCCTCCGGTTTATATAGACACCGGAGAGGGTTAGGGTTACACAAAGTCGGTTATAATGGTAGGAGATCTAAATATCCGCATCGCCAAGCTTGCCTTCCACGCCAAGGAAAGTCCCATCCGGACACGGGATGAAGTCTTCAATCTTGTATCTTCATAGTCCTGGAGTCCGGCTGAAGGTATAATCCGGCTACCCAGACACCCCCTAATCCAGGACTCCCTCACTGTCCATCTCCTTTGAGTCTACCGAATCCTCTGTCGAGGATTGCGGGGACCGTCACGGGCCGGACTGTAATCGTATAGTTTAAACATATTAATATTATAAACTGGAAAGGCCGGGTATTGGGAGTTGCATAGGGTTTTGGTACTTACGAGGCAGCCCGAGGCTTCATCCTGGGCATTCCCTCCAGACTGCTTTCGACATCCCATGCGGAGTTATCTGCAAGGGAGCCCTTCCCCCTCTTGGGCGCTTTTGCCTCCAGATTTGTGGAGGCCTCTCTTTTATTTTTTCCCCCCTCCAGGGGGAAGCCGCTTTCTTCTTCCTCCTCGCCGTCGTCTTCGGCGATCGAAGAACCAGTCTCGTCTTCGGACGACATGTCCGAAGCACCCTTTCGGCGAAGGCCGCTCCTGCTCCCTTTGGCCGTCTTCTTGGCCTTCTTCTCCGGCACATCATAAGGCGTCGGATATAGTATTTTCGTTAGGAGTGGGGTTTCCTTGTCTTCGGGAAGTGGATCTAGACAATTAATCTGCTCCGCTATGTCGATCCAGGCCTGAAAATTGATAGGAAGGCTTAGACTCCTTCACAAAATATGCCAGTAAGGCTATACCTTGAATACATGAAAGAACTTACCGAATTGGTCTGGCGCTTTAAGATGAGCCCACGATCTTCGATCGTGGGTGATGGTGTCTCTCCGGCCTTGAAGAACACTTCCAGATATCTTCGTGTGTTGTGCTGAAGAGCTCTCGTAGCGTCTGATGCTTGGCCAGATTGAACTCCCAACAAAAGCAAGTCCAGTGTTGGCATGGAAGGATCCGGCGAATGAGCATAACCTAGATCACGTTGACGAGTTTGATCCTCTTGGTTAGCATGTTCTGAATGCATGTCTGGAGCCCAGTCAGCTCGCTCGAAGAGCCCCAGGTGGGGCCCTTCTCTTGCCAGGAGGTAAGCCGCAGTGGAGTTCCGGATCGTAATTCGGGGGCCCGCCGCCCAGTTGGTGTCGCGTAGCTCAGTGATGTAGATGTTGGGGAACGTTGCAGAAAACAAAAAATTTCCTACTCGTTTTCACCAAGATCCATCTAGGAGTTCATCTAGCAACGAGTCATCAGATGCATCTACATACCTTTGTAGATCGCGTGCGGAAGCGTTCAAAGAACGGTGACGATGTAGTCGAACACGACTTATCCAAATCACCGATGACCAAGCGCCGAACGGAGGGCACCTCCGCATTCAACACACGTACGGGACGGGAGACGTCTCCTCCTTCTTGATCCAGCAAGGGGAGGAGGAGAGGTTGATGAAGATCCAGCAGCACGACGGCGTGGTGGTGGACGCAGGGCGTCACAGTAGCAGGGCTTCGCCTATACTACGAGGGAGAGACGTAATGGGGAGAGAGGGAGGCGCCAAGGCTGAGGTATGAAGTCCTCCCCTCTCCTCAACTATATATAGGGGTGCCAAGGGGGGGTGGCCGGCCCTAGGAGATGGGATCTCCTAGGGGGGGCGGCGGCCAAGGGGTGGGGGGCTTGTCCCCCCAAGCAAGGGGGCGCCCCCCTTAGGGTTCCCCCCCAACCCTAGGCGCATGGGCCCCTTGGGGGGGTGGCGCCCCAGCCCACTTTGGGCTGGGTCCCTTCCCACTTCAGCCCATGGGGGCCCCCGGGATAGGTGGACCCACCCGGTGGACCCCCGGGACCCTCCCAGTGGTCCCGGTACAATACCGGTGACCCCGAAACTTGTCCCGATGGCCGAAGAAACACTTGCTATATATAATTCTTTACCTCCGGACCATTCCGGAACTCCTCGTGACGTCCGGGATCTCATACGGGACTCCGAACAATATTCGGGTTACTGCATATACATATCTTCACAACGCTAGCGTCACCGAACCTTAAGTGTGTAGACCCTACGGGTTCGGGAGACAAGCAGACATGACCGAGACGACTCTCCGGTCAATAACCAACAGCGGGATCTGGATACCCATGTTGTCTCCCACATGCTCCACGATGATCTCATCGGATGAACCACGATGTCGAGGATTCAATCAACCCCGTATACAATTCCCTTTGTCAATCGATATGTTACTTGCCCGAGATTCGATCGTCGGTATCCCAATACCTCGTTCAATCTCGTTACCGGCAAGTCACTTTACTCGTACCGTAATGCATGATCCCATGACCAGACACTTGGTCACTTTGAGCTCATTATGATGATGCATTACCGAATGGGCCCAGTGATACCTCTCCGTCATACGGAGTGACAAATCCCAGTCTTGATCCATGTCAACCCAACAGACACTTTCGGAGATACCCGTAGTCTACCTTTATAGTCACCCAGTTACGTTGTGAAGTTTGGTATACCCAAAGCACTCCTATGGTATCCGGGAGTTACACGATCTCATGGTCTAAGGAAAAGATACTTGACATTGGAAAAACTCTAGCAAACGAACTATACGATCTTGTGCTATGTTTAGGATTGGGTCTTGTCCATCACATCATTCTCCTAATGATGTGATCTCGTTATCAATGACATCCAATGTCCATAGTCAGGAAACCATGACTATCTGTTGATCAACGAGCTAGTCAACTAGAGGCTTACTAGGGACATGTTGGTGTCTGTTATTCACACATGTATTACGATTTCCGGATAACACAATTATAGCATGAATAAAGACAATTATCATGAATAAGGAAATATAATAATAATGCTTTTATTATTGCCTCTAGGGCATATTTCCAACAGTCTCCCACTTGCACTAGAGTCAATAATCTAGTTACATTGTGATGAATCGAACACCCATGGAATTCTGGTGTTGATCATGTTTTGCTCTAGGGAGAGGTTTAGTCAATGGATCTGCTACATTCATGTCCGTATGTACTTTACAAATATCTATGTCTCCATCTTGAACATTTTCACGAATGGAGTTGAAGCGACGCTTGATGTGCCTTGTCTTCTTGTGAAACCTGGGCTCCTTGGCAAGTGCAATAGCTCCAGTGTTGTCACAGAAAAGTTTGATTGGCCCCGACGCATTGGGTATGACTCCTAGGTCGGTGATGAACTCCTTCACCCATATTGCTTCATGTGCTGCCTCCGAGGCTGCCATGTACTCCGCTTCACATGTAGATCCTGCCACGACGCTTTGCTTGCAACTGCACCAGCTTACTGCACCACCATTCAAAATATACACGTATCCGGTTTGTGACTTAGAGTCATCCAGATCTGTGTCGAAGCTAGCGTCGACGTAACCCTTTACGACGAGCTCTTCGTCACCTCCATAAACGAGAAACATTTCCTTAGTCCTTTTCAGGTATTTCAGGATATTCTTGACCGCTGTCCAATGTTCCTTGCTGGGATTACTTTGGTACCTCCCTACCAAACTTACGGCAAGGTTTACATCAGGTCTGGTACACAGCATGGCATACATAATAGAACCTATGGCTGATGCATAGGGGATGACGCTCATCTCTTCTATATCTTCTGCCGTGGTCGGACATTGAGCTGAGCTCAATTTCATACCTTGTAACACAGGCAAGAACCCCTTCTTAGATTGATCCATATTGAACTTCTTCAATATCTTATCAAGGTATGTGCTTTGTGAAAGACCTATGAGGCGTCTCGATCTATCTCTATAGATTTTGATGCCTAATATATAAGCAGCTTCTCCAAGGTCCTTCATTGAAAAACTCTTATTCAAGTAGGCCTTGATGCTGTCCAAGAGTTCTATATCATTTCCCATCAATAGTATGTCATCTACATATAATATGAGAAATGCTATAGAGCTCCCACTCACTTTCTTGTAAACGCAAGCTTCTCCATAAGTCTGCGTAAACCCAAACGCTTTGATCATCTCATCAAAGCGAATGTTCCAACTCCGAGATGCTTGCACCAGCCCATAAATCGAGCGTTGGAGCTTGCACACCTTGTCAGCATTCTTAGGATCGACAAAACCTTCCGGCTGCATCATATACAATTCTTCCTTAAGGAAACCATTAAGGAATGCCGTTTTGATGTCCATTTGCCATATCTCATAATCGTAGAATGCGGCAATTGCTAACATGATTCGGACGGACTTTAGCTTCGCTACCGATGAGAAAGTCTCATCGTAGTCAACCCCTTGAACTTTTCGATAACCCTTAGCAACAAGTCGAGCTTTATAGATGGTCACATTACCATCCGCGTCTGTCTTCTTCTTAAAGATCCATTTATTTTCTATGGCTCGCCGTTCAACGGGCAAGTCAGTCAAAGTCCATACTTCATTTTCATACATGGATCCTATCTCGGATTTCATGGCTTCTAGCCATTTGTCGGAATCCGGGCCCGCCATCGCTTCTTCATAGTTCGAAGGTTCACCGTTGTCTAACAACATGATTTCCAAGACAGGGTTGCCGTACCACTCTGGTGCGGAACGTGTCCTTGTGGACCTTCGAATTTCAGTAGGAGCTTGATCAGAAGTATCTTGATCATTATCATTAACTTCCTCTCTAGTCGGTGCAGGCACCTCAGGAACATTTTCTTGAGTTGCGTCATTTTCCGGTTCAAGAGGCAATACTTCATCAAGCTCCACTTTCCTCCCACTTACTTCTTTCGAGAGAAACTCTTTCTCTAGAAAGGACCCATTCTTGGCAACAAAGATCTTGCCTTCAGATCTGAGGTAGAAGGTGTACCCAATAGTTTCTTTTGGGTATCCTATGAAGACGCATTTTTCCGACTTGGGTTCGAGCTTTTCAGGTTGAAGTTTCTAGACATAAGCATCGCATCCCCAAACTTTTAGAAACGACAGCTTAGGTTTCTTCCCAAACCATAATTCATACGATGTCGTCTCAATGGATTTCGACGAAGCCCTATTTAAAGTGAATGCGGCAGTCTCTAAAGCATAGCCCCAAAAAGATAGCGGTAAATCGGTAAGAGACATCATAGATCGCACCATATCTAATAGAGTGCGATTACGACGTTCGGACACACCATTACGCTGAGGTGTTCCAGGCGGCGTGAGTTGTGAAACTATTCCACATTTTCTTAAGTGCGTGCCAAAATCGTGACTCAAGTATTCTCCCCCACGATCTGATCGCAAGAACTTGATTTTCCTATCACGTTGATTCTCAACCTCACTCTGAAATTCCTTGAACTTTTCAAAGGTATCAGACTTGTGTTTCATTAAGTAGACATACCCATATCTACTCAAGTCATCAGTGAGGGTGAGAACATAACGATAGCCACCGCGAGCCTCAACACTCATTGGACCGCATACATCAGTATGTATGATTTCCAATAAGTTGGTTGCTCGCTCCATTGTTCCTGAGAACGGAGTCTTGGTCATCTTACCCATGAGGCATGGTTCGCATGTGTCAAATGATTCAAAATCAAGAGACTCTAAAAGTCCATCTGCATGGAGCTTCTTCATGCGTTTGACACCTATGTGACCAAGGCGGCAGTGCCACAAGTATGTGGGACTATCATTATCAACCTTACATCTTTTGGTACTCACATTATGAACATGTGTGGTATCACGTTCGAGATTCATAAAGAATAAACCATTCACCATAGGAGCATGACCATAAAACATATCTCTCATATAAATAGAACAACCATTATTCTCGGATTTAAATTAGTAGCCATCTCGAATTAAACGAGATCCCGATACAATGTTCATGCTCAAAGCTGGCACTAAATAACAATTATTAAGGTTTAAAACTAATCCCGAAGGTAGATATAGAGGTAGCGTGCCGACGGCGATCACATTGACCTTGGAACCATTCCCGACGCGCATCGTCACCTCGTCCTTTGCCAGTTTCCGATTATTCCGCAGCCCCTGCTTTGAGTTACAAATGTGAGCAACTGCACCGGTATCAAATACCCAGGAGCTACTACGGACACTAGTAAGGTACACATCAATTACATGTATATCACATATACCTTTTGTTTTGCCGGCCTTCTTGTCTGCTAAGTATTTAGGGCAGTTCCGCTTCTAGTGACCGCTTCCCTTACAATAAAAGCACTCAGTCTCGGGCTTGGGTCCATTCTTTGGCTTCTTCCCGGCAGCTTGCTTGCCGGGCGCGGCAACCTCCTTGCCGTCCTTCTTGAAGTTCTTTTTACCCTTGCCTTTCTTGAACTTAGTGGTTTTATTGACCATCAACACTTGATGTTCCTTCTTGACTTCTACCTCCGCTGATTTCAGCATTGAGAACAACTCAGGAATGGTCTTTTGCATTCCCTGCATGTTGAAGTTCATCACAAAGCTCTTGTAGCTTGGTGGAAGCGACTGGAGGATTCTGTCAATGACCGCATCATCCGGGAGATTAACTCCCAGCTGAGACAAGCGGTTATGCAACCCAGACATAGTGAGTATGTGCTCACTGACAGAACTATTTTCCTCCATCTTACAGCTGAAGAACTTATCGGAGACTTCATATCTCTCGATCCGGGCATGAGCTTGAAAAACCATTTTCAGCTCTTCGAACATCTCATATGCTCCATGTCTCTCAAAACGCTTTTGGAGCCCCGGCTCTAAGCTGTAAAGCATGCCGCACTGAACGAGGGAGTAGTCATCAGCACGTGTCTGCCAAGCGTTCATAACGTCTTGGTTCTGTGGGACAGGTGGATGACCTAGCGGTGCTTGTAGGACATAATCTTTCTTGGCAGCTATGAGGATGATCCTCAGGTTCTGGACCCAGTCCGTATAGTTGCTGCCATCGTCTTTCAGCTTGGTTTTCTCTAGTAACGCGTTGAAGTTGAGGACTACGTTGGCCATTTGATCTACAAGACATATTGTAAAAATATTTTAGACTAAGTTCATGATAATCAAGTTCATCTAATCAAATTATTAATGAAATCCCACTTAGATTAGACATCCCTCTAGTCATCTAAGTATTACATCATCCGAGTTAACTAGGCCGTGTCCGATCATCACGTGAGACGGACTAGTCAACATCGGTGAACATCTTCATGTTGATCGTATCTTCTATACGACTCATGCTCGACCTTTCGGTCTTCTGTGTTTCGAGGCCATGTCTGTACATGCTAGGCTCGTCAAGTCAACCTAAGTGTTTGCATGTGTAAATCTGTCTTACACCCGTTGTATGTGAACGTCTGAATAAAACACCCGATCATCACGTGGTGTTTTGAAACAGCGAACTGTCGCAACGGTGCACAGTTAGGGGGAACACTTCTTGAAATTAGTATGAGGGATCATCTTATTTACTACCGTCGTTCTAAGTAAACAAGATGCAAAACATGATAAACATCACATGTAATCAAATAATAAACGTGACATGATATGGCCAATATCACACAACTCCTTTGATCTCCATCTTGGGGCTCCATGATCATCTTGTCACCGGCTTGACACCATGATCTCCATCATCGTGTCTCCATGAAGTTTCTCGCCAACTATTACTTCTACTACTATGGCTAACGCGTTTAGCAATAAAGTAAAGTAATTTACATGGCGTTTCTCAATGACACGCAGGTCATATAAAAGAATAAAGACAACTCCTATGGCTCCTGCCGGTTGTCATACTCATCGACATGCAAGTCGTGATTCCTATTACAATAGCATGAACATCTCATACATCACATATAGATCATTCATCATTCATCACAACTTTGGCCATATCATATCACAAACCACTTGCTGCAAAAACAAGTTAGACGTCCTCTAATTGTTGTTGCAAGTTTTACGTGGCTGAATTAGGGTTCTAGCAAGAACGTCTTCTTACCTACGTTAAAGCCACAACGTGATTTGTCAACTTCTATTTACCCTTCATAAGGACCCTGTTCATCGAATCCGCTCCAACTAAAGTGGGAGAGACAGACACCCGCCAGCCACCTTATGCAACTAGTACATGTTAGTCGGTGGAACCGGTCTCACGTAAGCGTACGTGTAAGGTTGGTCCGGGCCGCTTCATCCCACAATACCGCTGAAGCAAGAAAAGACTAGTAGCGGCAAGAAAGTTGACAAATCTACGCCCACAACAAATTGTGTTCTACTCGCGCAAGAAGAACTACGCATAGACCTAGCTCATGATGCCACTGTTGGGGAACGTTGCAGAAAACAAAAATTTTCCTACTCGTTTTCACCAAGATCCATCTAGGAGTTCATCTAGCAACGAGTCATCAGATGCATCTACATACCTTTGTAGATCGCGTGCGGAAGCGTTCAAAGAACGGTGATGATGTAGTCGAACACGACGTGATCCAAATCACCGATGACCAAGCGCCGAACGGACGGCACCTCCGCGTTCAACACACGTACGGGACGGGAGACGTCTCCTCCTTCTTGATCCAGCAAGGGGAGGAGGAGAGGTTGATGAAGATCCAGCAGCACGACGGCGTGGTGGTGGATGCAGGGCGTCACAATAGCAGGGCTTCGCCTATACTACGAGGGAGAGACGTAACGGGGAGAGAGGGAGGCGCCAAGGCTGAGGTATGAAGTCCTCCCCTCTCCTCAACTATATATAGGGGTGCCAAGGGGGGGGCAGGCCCTAGGAGATGGGATCTCCTAGGGGGGCGGCGGCCAAGGGGTGGGGGGCTTGCCCCCCAAGCAAGGGGGCGCCCCCCTTAGGGTTCCCCCCCAACCCTAGGCGCATGGGCCCCTTGGGGGGGTGGCGCCCCAGCCCACTTTGGGCTGGGTCCCTTCCCACTTCAGCCCATGGGGCCCCCCGGGATAGGTGGACCCACCCGGTGGACCCCCGGGACCCTCCCGGTGGTCCCGGTACAATACCGGTGACCCCGAAACTTGTCCCGATGGCCGAAACAACACTTCCTATATATAATTCTTTACCTCCGGACCATTCCGGAACTCCTCGTGACGTCCGGGATCTCATCCGGGACTCCGAACAATATTCGGGTTACTGCATATACATATCTTCACAACCCTAGCGTCACCGAACCTTAAGTGTGTAGACCCTACGGGTTCGGGAGACAAGCAGACATGACCGAGACGACTCTCCGGTCAATAACCAATAGCGGGATCTGGATACCCATGTTGGCTCCCACATGCTCCATGATGATCTCATTGGATGAACCACGATGTCGAGGATTCAATCAACCCCGTATACAATTCCCTTTGTCAATCGATATGTTACTTGCCCGAGATTCGATCGTCGGTATCCCAATACCTCGTTCAATCTCGTTACCGGCAAGTCACTTTACTCGTACCGTAATGCATGATCCCATGACCAGACACTTGGTCACTTTGAGCTCATTATGATGATGCATTACCGAGTGGGCCCAGTGATACCTCTCCGTCATACGGAGTGACAAATCCCAGTCTTGATCCATGTCAACCCAACAGACACTTTCGGAGATACCCGTAGTCTACCTTTATAGTCACCCAGTTACGTTGTGACGTTTGGTATACCCAAAGCACTCCTACGGTATCCGGGAGTTACACGATCTCATGGTCTAAGGAAAAGATACTTGACATTGGAAAAACTCTAGCAAACGAACTATACGATCTTGTGCTATGTTTAGGATTGGGTCTTGTCCATCACATCATTCTCCTAATGATGTGATCTCGTTATCAATGACATCCAATGTCCATAGTCAGGAAACCATGACTATCTGTTGATCAACGAGCTAGTCAACTAGAGGCTTACTAGGGACATGTTGGTGTCTGTTATTCACACATGTATTACGATTTCTGGATAACACAATTATAGCATGAATAAAGACAATTATCATGAATAAGGAAATATAATAATAATGCTTTTATTATTGCCTCTAGGGCATATTTCCAACAGTAGAACCACCCCGACTTCCACCCCTTTACCGTCTCCATGAAGGAAACTTCGGGCCATATCACGTTGGGCATCTTGCCCACCATGGCGCCTCCGCACTCTGCTTGTTGGCCTCTCACTACCTTCGGCTTTACATTGAACGTCTTCAGCCATAGGCCGAAGTGAGGCGGGATACGGAGGAAAGCCTCGCAAATGATTATAAATGCTGAGATGTTGAGGACAAAATTGGGGGTTAGATCATGGAAGTCTAGCCCGTAGTAAAACATAAGTCCGCGGACAAATGGGTGGAGTGGGAATCCCAGCCCACGAACGAAGTATGCGAGAAATAGGACCCTCTCATGGGGCTCTGGGGTAGGGACGATCTGTCCTTCGGCTGGGAGATGGTGAACAATCTCCTTGGCCAGGTATCCGGCCTCTTGAAGCTCCTTGATGTCTTTCTTCTTGACAGAAGAAGCCATCCACTTGCCACCAGCTCCTGATCCGGACATGGTTGGAGTGTTTTCTCTCGTGAGGGAAGCTAGAACTTGGGCGCTGGAGCTCAAGAGTGGAAACGCGGGAAGAAGGCGTGGGGGAAGAAGGAGGAATATTATCTCCTTGTAAGGGCAGTGAATATTTAACGCCACCCCACTCGCCTCAAAATTCGCCTGCTCCCGAGGGCTGTGTAAACGGCACGGTTGGGTTACCCACGCCCGTATTGATGAGAATCCCGTAATAAGGGGACACGATCTCTGCTTCAACAAGACGTGCCAATGACAACCGCGTCTCGAAACATGGAGCGGCAGGCAAAAATGGTTCAAAATTATGACCGGATGGACGTGATGTCATGTTGTAAAAGTTGTCAGCAGATTGAACTCGTGTATTATTATATTCTCTCTACGGTTGTGTGTGGTGTGTGTTACAGGTCCGGACACGATCAATTCGTCCGAAGACTATTTTGGAGTTCGGAAGGAGGAATCCGCCTTGCAATGCCGAAGACAGCACTACGTGCCGGAGACCTTGTCATTGAAGCCAGGTTCAGGGGCTACTGAGGGAGTCCTGGACTAAGGGGTGATCGGGAATCCGGCCTGTTAGCCATGGGCCGGACTGATGGGCTATGAAGATACGAAGACTGAAGACTGCACCCGTGTCCGGATAGGACTCTCCTTGGCGTGGAAGGCAAGCTTGGCGACCGTATATGTAGATTCCTTTCTCTGTAATCGACCTTATGTAACCCTACATCCTCCCGGTGTCTATATAAACTGGAGGACTTAGTCTGGATAGGGGACTCATTATCATAGCCATACAAGCTAGACCTCTAGGGTTTAGCCATTACGATCTCGAGGTAGATCAACTCTTGTAATAATCATATTCATCAATATCAATCAAGCAGGATGTGGGGTATTACCTCCATAGAGAGGGTCCGAACCTGGGTAAACACCGTGTCCCTTGTCTCCTGTTACCATCGACCTTAGACGCACAGTTCGGGACCCCCTACCCGAGATCCGCTGGTTTTGACACCGACAGGGGGGCCGCCCCTCCCCCTAGTCTAATTCGGACTAGGACTTGGGGGGCGCATGGCCTCCCCTCTCTCTTTCCCCTAAAGCCCAATAAGGCGCATATACTCCCCGGCGAATTCCCGTAACTCTCCAGTACTCCGATAAATACCCGAACCACTCAGAACCTTTCCGATGTCCGAATATAGCCTTCCAATATATTGATATTTATGTCTCGAACATTTCGAGACTCCTCGTCATGTCCCTGATCTCATCCGAGACTCCAAACAAACCCCGATCATCAAATCACATAACTCATAATACAAATCATCATAGAACATTAAGCGTGCGGACCCTACGGGTTCTAGAACTATGTAGACATGACCGAGACTCATCTCCGGTCAATAACCAATAGGGGAACCTGGATGCTCATATTGGCTCCTACATATTCTACGAAGATCTTTATCGGTCAAACCACATAACGGTATACATTGTTCCCTTTGTCATCGGTATGTTACTTGCCCGAGATTCGATTGTAGGTATCTCAATACCTAGTTCAATCTCATAACCGAAAAGTCTCTTTACTCGTTTCGTAATGCATCATTCCACAACTAACTCATTAGTCACATTGCTTGCAAGGCTTATAGTGATGTGCATTACCGAGGGGGCCCAGAGATACCTCTCCGATAGATGGAGTGACAAATCCTAATCTCGATCTATGCCAACTTAACAAACACCATTGGAGACACCTGTAGATCATCTTTATAATTACCCAGTTACGTTGTGACGTTTGATAGCACACAAGGTGTTCCTCCGGTATTCGAGAGTTGCATAATCTCATAGTCAGAGGAACATGCATAAGTCATGAAGAAAGCAGTAGCAACAAAACTGAACGATCATAATGCTAAGCTAACGGATGGGTCTTGTCCATCACATCATTCTATAATGATGTGATCCCGTTCATCAAATGAGAACACATGTCCATGGCTAGGAAACTTAACCATCTTTGATTAACGAGCTAGTCAAGTAGAGGCATACTAGTGACACTCTGTTTGTCTATGTATTCACACATGTATTAAGTTTCCGGTTAATACAATTCTAGCATGAATAATAAACATTTATCATGATATAAGGAAATAAATAATAACTTTATTATTGCCTCTAGGGCATATTTCCTTCATGTCGCGTACTGGAGGAATGAAGCTTTTGTGACTATCCTTCGCCAAGTACTATTTATGCATAGCATGATCAACAACTTTTTGAATCCATGGTGCATAGACTTTGATGGTTTTCATATGATGAGCAGTGTCCTTTAAGATACGCAAAAACATGTCCTCAAGATCAAAGACATACCGCTCGAAGATTGCATATATGGCATTTCGAAGAACATCATATTTGACATTATCTATATTCATCCCGACGAGAGGGCGAATGGTGTAGGTGAGTAAATGATATAGAGTCTGATTCTCGAAAGTCAAATCTCGGGCACGGGAGGACCATTGTAGTATTTAATATTTTCTTTGTCCATGGTGCATCGAAAGATTTCATCTGAAATAACATCAATGTTGTGCACTCTAATTTCATTTTTGCCATGCTCGAACTGAGGGAAATGAATGTCTGAGACAAAATTTGTAGACGAGCATTTGATTCTTTTTCCTTCGGTCATCCACTCCATGATCCATTTAGAACTGTCAGACTCATCGCCAGAGATGTACAATGTTTCATATAATTGAAGGATGATTTCTCGCTTCCATGAAAGCTCGAATGCAAAGACATTCATGAGGCAAAAATCTTCTAGATCTTGTAGTATCTGATCAATGTAGCCAACACTCTTCATAGCAGAGAAGTCCGGGAACTCATGAGGAAATATCTTTCAGCTTTCATAAAGAATCCGAGAATAATAGATTGCTTCTTCTTTTGTCTAGAAAGGAGGTGATTCAGAGGTGTGTGGCCCTTTATACTAACTCTCTTGAAAGAATTGGGGGTGTGTATTCTGATTGAAAAGTGGTCCTTTGGCACCAGCACCAGTCGAGAACAAATGCAGTTGTTCATGAGGATATGGATATTTAAGTTCATCTTTGACTAAAAATACTTCATATCCATATACTACGGAGTCTGTATAATGAGCATAAATTGATCTATTTGCAGTCGGAACATCATCTGAAATTATTCGTCTTCTGTCAAATGACAATTGTAGTTGAGATGGAGTAGATGGCACAACGGTTGGGGCTGCAGAAACAGGGGGTAATGGAGCAGAATCCTTTTCAGTATACACTAGAGGCGGTTGGGATTTATCTTCGGGAATCTGGCGTTGCGGTTCAGTTGGAGTAGCCAAAACAGTCGGTTCTTCATGAGCAGTTGAAGCTTGGGGCTCGGACTGAGGGATTTCACCTTCTTCTGAGACCTATGGCTAAGAAGGGATATCATCATGAACAGGGGAGGCCACATGCACTAGTTCAGTTGGCCTTGGCGTGGGAATTGCTTGCTCAGGGAAATTTTCTTCCACAGGCTGAGCTTCTGAATGATCGGGAGACTTTTCAGTCATAGGAGGAGGAGCATTTTTGTCACAGTTTTATTTTTCTTCTTCTGTGTCTGCCGAGAAGTTTGATCAATGTGTCCCTTGACAGGATCATTTTAGCCAGTAACTTGATCTTGATGCACAATGCAAATCTTGCGAACAATATTATCCAGATCTGAGTGAAAACCCAATATTCTGTTGCGAAGGATAGTCAAAGCCCGATTGACATCCATGTATGATTCTTCAAGTTGCTTAATGACAAACTTGGAAGATGTTGCTTTCATTCTACTGTCAAGATCATTAAGTTCAGTAGTGAGGTTGTTAATTTCAACAGAATCTTCTTTCATATCTCGAACAACATCAGATGCTTGTGAAATGACTTCAGATGGAACTGGCAAAGATGCCACTTCACAATCGAATGGGTTTTTCACGAACTTGTCAAGCTTCTCCATGATGAATACATGATTGTAATAATGTGGAGCATTAGATTGGACATATGTCTGTGCAACAGGAGCAATTTGCACTGGAACTTGCTCGGATGGAGGCATTGAAGCCAATGGTTGAGTTCAAGTGGGAGAAAACTTGGCAATCTTTTCTTTCGGTGCAGCATCTTGAGGTGTGGTTTGCTCGGTGATAGGAGCCTTTATTTTCTTCACTTTCGGCTTTGGAATTTGTTTGCCTGGCTTGGTAGTGCCAACTAGAGCATCAATTACCAAATCCTTCAAGCTTATTGCCTCGGGATTGGGGGTTATATTCATAGAACCCTTCATGGTGACAGTTGTAGGTGGAGTCTTTCTTTTCAGAATGATCTTCTTCGGTGGTGCTATTGGAACTGTAAGAGCTCGAAGATCAGGTAGCACAATAGACGTGGTGATGCTCACTTGCTCGGAAAGAGAAGCTTCAATTTCCTCTCTTGCTGGTGGTGGATCATCTTAGTCGGAAGAATTGCTTTCTACAATTCTATTAGTTGATTCAGTCGGCCTCTTCTTCGGTGCACTCTTTTTCTTCAATGCAGTAGAGCTGGGATCATGTTTGTGCTTGGAGCGACCTTCTGATTTTCCTTCAGCCTTTTTCTTTTCTACATCAGATTTGAGAAGGCGAAATTTTTCATCTTCTCAAGCTCATTCTTTTTCTACCTTCTTGGCTCTCTTTTCAGCATTCTTCTGGCGCTTAGCCAGCTCATCGGGATATGATTCAGGAGTCTGAAGGGATGACTTATCAACACTCTTGGTCGCGGCGGCGGCCTTTCCTGGGATCACTTGCTCGAATGAGGTCAATGTCACGGCAATCACCCCAAGGAGAATGAAAGACAAAGTTCTTTGCAAAACGAGGATGAACCATCTCATAGTTGAACCACTTGCGCACCCAGTGGCGTCGAATCCTTTGTAGACGCTTGTCTCTTTCTCATTTTGACTCTCCTGGAACAGTGTTATAATTGTCATGAGAGATATACTGAGTTGAATTTGCGTATGGCTGTCTTCCACCTTTCTTTTTCTTCGGAGCATCTTCTTCTTGCTCGTCAGCATTTTACTCATGTCACTTTCTTTTGCTAGTTCATGGCCTACCATTGGGCCCTTTGCATTTGGTGCTTTTGACTCATCTGTTGTACCCACGATTACCTCTTCTTCATCGTCCATGCTCATTGGTCGAGCGGAATTATCAACAGATTGCATATACCTGTGAATGAGAATAGATGCAAGGAAAATGGGGACAGGGTTACAAATGCTCACATCGAAGATTTTTCGAGCGCAAATGTTTTGAGGAAGAATTAGATGTAGAGTTTGAGTAATGTTTCAAATGAAGGAAATAACTAGGATGAACTAGTAGGTCCTAAGAATATACTAGTCAGCATGCTAGGCATTCCATTCGTGCGAGACATAACAAAAACCCTAGATTTGAAATATTTTGGATGCGAGGAACAACTACAAACCACATCCACTCAAGTTATCTAAGCAGTAAAGATCTACGATATGTTGTAAAATCGGAGAATAATAGTCGCGGAAGAACTCGAACAAGATGAACGGAAGAACGAGTTCACGCCACAGGTACCCTAGCTTGCTGATGTGCAGTAGCTATAGCGGCACAGGGAAGAAGATGTCCCACGACAGCAAGGAAGGACTCCGACGACCACTTTCCGGCAGTGAAGCGGCCTAGGGATTGTCGGCGTCGAGCTCAAGGTGGAGCACTGTGGCGAGGGTTTCAGAGGAGATAGTTGCGAAGAGGAAGAGAAGTGGACGAGGAAGAGGGAGTGGTTTTTATATGTGAAGGGACATAACCGCACATAGTGAATCCAATCGAACGACCACTATCTTGAGACTATTGCGATTCAACGGACATGATGGGGTGGCAGTTGATGGATTGCACGTGGCAACCGTCATAAAAGATCATGGTCCTGAATTGGGCGGGAAACCCCAAATTTTGGACCGCTTCCGCCAAAATAGATTAAAGTTTGGACTGAATCTTAATCGTGGTCAAGGACACCAGATAAAATTTTGTTCCATATGAAATTGAGCATTCATACCGAAACAACATAGACTAGAAGAGATAGAACAGAGGGAAAATAGGGTACTAGGCATTTCACTCAGACAACAAAACACAAACACTCGAACGAATAGCTATGAGAGAAATGCATTCGGACAAACACACAATCTTTCGGTCGGACAGAACCTCAACAAAAGAAAATTGTGGTGGCGTGACCCACCGTATAAGAACTGTATGACCCCGAGTGTCGCACAATTATTGTGGCACCCGGTTAGTCTAGTTCTTCATTAATGTATTCACTCTCAAAAAGAAAATTTCACTTTGTCAAAAATTTCAAACTCTTTGAGTGTTATGCGCCCATTCCTTCTATGATGTGGAAGTGTTAGCACGGGTGCCGAGTCCAGCTTACTGCACATTTGCGAAGTCCAGGATATTTAGCTCACACTGTAACGCACATAATCTTTTCTCATCAAGAGGCTTGGTGAAAATATCAGCGAGATTGTCTTCGGCCTTGATGTGATTGATGACAATATCCTCTCGAGCAAAATGATCACGATGAAATGATGTCTGATGGCAATCTGCTTCATGCGAGAATGCTACATTAGGTTCTGTGCAATTTTGATGGCACTCTCATTGTCACAATATAAAGGGATCTTCTTGACCTTGATGCCATAATCCTTCAGAGTCTGCTTCATCCACAATAGCTGAGTGCAACACATGCCAGCAGCAATATATTCGGCCTCAGTCGTAGAGAGAGATACACAATTCTGCTTCCTTGATGACCAACATACCAATGATCTACCGAGGAAATGGCATGTCCCCGAAGTAGATTTCCTGTCAACCAAGTTACCTATGTAAGCTGAATCTGAATATTCAATGAGATCAAACTGTGCTCCCTTTGGATACCATAAGCCTAAGGTGTAGGTGATATGCCCTAGAGGCAATAATAAATGCTATTATTTATCTCCATGTTCATAATTGTGTTTATGTTCCATGCTATAACTGCTATGGTTCTCGAGTCTGCAATAATCACAGGGCTCGGAGGGAAACTCATATGCATGTGTGGAATAATAAACAGTAAAATGTATTCCTAGTCTGGCCTCTAAGACTATCTCAAGTGTTGCATGATGGTTCTGTTTTCCTGATCATGGGCATGACTATGCGGGCAACTTTGAGGACACAGTGTTAGTAGAACACTTGTGTTGAATCGACCCGATTGATGTTACGCTATGAGATATGTTCATCTCGAGTTAATGGTAAATAATAGAGAAAGTTAATGTTTGCATAATTCCTTAGACCCGTAGTTTAAAAAACCGGACCGGACCAGTGGTCGAACCGGAAAAAACCGGAACCGGCAGCCTCATCGGGTTTTTAAGCTAATAAGATCGATATGCAATCAAACCGGAAAAAAACGATTGAACCGGCCGGTTTTCCGGAAAACCGGTGAAAAACCAGGTAATTGAATCGGGAAAAACCAGGAAAAATGTTTTAATAGAAATTGGGAAAGTGGGATTCGATCCAATGGCATGTGAGCAGTAGGCGAGGCCTGCCCATGGCCCAATAACCAACTTGGTTGTGCTACTTTGTTGTTCACTACATGGTTATAATTTTATTTGACCATTGTTTTGCTCTATATTAGCACATATATTAATCAGTATATATTATTCTATTTCTTAAAAAACCAACAATCAAACCGGTGAACCGGCGGTCCGACCGGTAATACCTGAACCGACAACCTTTCTGGTTCGATTTCTGGTTCGGTTTTTTAAACTATGCTTAGACCATGAGAGTATCGAGTTCCTTAATGCTTTCTTCATGAACTTTGGGGTTTGTTAAATGTCATCCGTAAAAGGGTGGCTATTACGGCTGCATACGGGTTCATGGAAACGTATGACAAGGAAATAGATAGCTCAAGATTGGGATTTGCTCCTCCGACGACGGAGACATATTCTTTGGGCCATCTCGGTGTTACGGTATCCATTATCGTCTGGCCATACACAGTGTGATTTGATCACAAGGATGTCGGAACACGGGAAGGAGAAAAGAGAAAAAAACCGGTAACAAGGTAACTGGCATAGTGGACAAGTGTTGATTCACGGGGATGCCAATAAATCTCACTTTGGGTGTTTGTAACATATCGCGAAGCAACAGGAATAGCACACGGCAACTACAGGTTCACTCGAATATTCATTCGCGTGTGTATAGGGATCAATATGGATGTCCACGGTTCCGCTATTGATCATTGATCGAAAAAAGTTCCAGTCATGTCTATACCTCACTGAACCTATAGGGTCACACACTTAAGGGTAATTTATCTACTAAGTAATAAACAGGGAGTCCTGGAGATTGTTTTCGAAAAAGTTTTGGAGACAAGAGAAAAGTTTCAGAGAGTAAAACCGGAAACGTTTCAGAGACAAACTACATACCAGAAACGTTTCGGAATGAGTCAAGATTTTTTGTGGATACCGGAAATGTTTTGGACCATCTGGATTTTTTCTGGATTTTTAAGACACTGAAAATATTTCATGAAAAGTCGTCATGAATAGTATAGTGAATAGTGTAACACTATTAGGGTACAACCGCCTTTTGGTGGCTTCTTCAAAAGCCACCTTTGGGGGCTTTGTCCCTAAAGTTGAGAAGCATAATTTGGGGAGGTGGGGGCCCCTTTGTGGCAGCCCAAAACGTCCTTGGTGTGGGGGGCACCCAAGGGGTCTCCTCCCTCTTTTGGTGGCTTTTGGGTGGAAAATATCCAAGGGCTTTTTGGTATTTTCAAGTGCCCTCTACCCCTTCCTTCCCACTATAAATAGAGGTGGAGAGAGCTATCCATTTCACTCTCTCTCTCTCAAACACATTCCATGCAATGATCTGGCTTTCTATCTCCCTCCCTATGAAATAGTTTCGTACGCCGAAAGGTTGTCTAGTCTTTAGTAGGGCCTAGTTCTAGACGGCGAAGCCCTGCTAGATAGTTGACACCATATGAGTGCAACCCGATAGAGAGGTCCTAGTTTCAATCTTAGTTCAAGGGATAGCCTAAGGTTCTATCCGAGGGCCTCCCGGAGGGCTGTTTAAGGGACTGCCTGAGGAGCTGTCCGGGGAGTACATCCTCACGGTTGGGAGGTTGTAAAATCCTAGCTATGGGGATCTGCACCAATGATCTCCACCGACTCTCCTTCCGCTGCACTACAAGTCGGTAATGATCAAATCAAAACCCTGTATGCATCATCATAGTGGTCCTGGGCTGGTGCGTAGGTCAGAATTTTTTTGTTTTCTGTTGCGTTCCCTGATACGTCTCCAACGTATCTATAATTTTTGATTGTTCCATGCTATTATATATTCTGTTTTGGATTTTTAATGGGCTTATTTATACACCTTTATATTATTTTTGGGACTAACCTATTAACCGGAGGCCCAGCCCAAATTGCTGGTTTTTTCCTATTTTAGTGTTTCGCAGAAAAAGAATATCAAACGGAGTCCAAACGGAATGAAACCTTCGAGAGCATGATTTTTGGAACAAACGTGATCCAGAGGACTTGGAGTGGACGTCAAGCAACCAACGAGGAAGCCACGAGGCAGGGGGAGCGCCTACCCCCTGGGTGCGCCCTCCACCCTCGTGGGCCCCTCGTGGCTCCACCGACCTACTTCTTCCTCCTATATATACCTACGTACCCCCAAACCATCGAAGAGCACCACGAAAACCTAATTCCAACGCCGCAACCTTCTGTACCCATGAGATCCCATCTTGGGGCCTTTTCCGGCGCTCCGCCGGAGGGGGCATTGATCACGGCGGGCTTCTACATCAACACCATAGCCTCTCCGATGATGTGTGAGTAGTTTACCTCAGACCTTCGAGTCCATAGTTATTAGCTAGATGACTTCTTCTCTCTCTTTGGATCTCAATACTAAGTTCTCCTTGATTCTCTTGGAGATCTATTCGATGTAATCTTCTTTTGCGGTGTGTTTATCGAGATCCGATGAATTGTGGGTTTATTATCAAGATTATCTATGAATAATATTTGAATCTTCTCTGAATTCTTTTATGTATGATTGGTTATCTTTGCAACTCTCTTCGAATTATTAGTTTGGTTTGGCCTACTAGATTGATCTTTCTTGCAATGGGAGAAGTGCTTAGCTTTGGGTTCAATCCTGCGGTGCTCGATCCCAGTGACAGAAAGGGAAACGACACGTATTGTATTGTTGCCATCAAGGATAAAAAGATGGGGTTTATATCATATTGCTTGAGTTTATCCCTCTACATCATGTCATCTTACCTAATGCGTTACTCTGTTCTTATGAACTTAATACTCTAGATGCATGCTGGATAGTGGTCGATGTGTGGAGTAATAGTAGTAGATGCAGGTAGGAGTCAGTCTACTTGTCACGGAAGTGATGCCTATATACATGATCATGCCTAGATATTCTCATAACTATGCTCAATTCTATCAATTGCTCGACAGTAATTTTTTTACCCATCGTAATACTTATGCTATCTTGAGATAAGCCACTAGTGAAACCTATGGCCCCCGAGTCTATTTTCCATCATACAAGATTCCAATCTATTTTATTTTGCAATCTTTAATTTCAATTTATATCATAAAAATACCAAAAATATTTATCTTATTATTATTATCTCTATCATATCTCACTCTTGCAAGTGTCCGTGAAGGGATTGACAACCCCTTTATCGCGTTGGTTGCGAGGTTCTTAATTGTTTGTGTAGGTACGAGGTGACTCGCGCGTGGTCTCCTACTGGATTGATACCTTGGTTCTAAAAAACTAAGGGAAATACTTACGATGCTTTGCTGCATCACCCTTTCCTCTTCAAGGGAAAACCAACTCATGCTCAAGAGGTAGCAATAAGGTTTTCTGGCGCCGTTGCCGGGGAGTCTACGCACAAGTCAAGACATACCAAATACCCATCACAACTCTTACCCTTCGCATTACATTATTTTCCATTTGCCTCTCGTTTTCCTCACCCCCACTTCACCCTTGCCGTTTTATTCGCCCTCTCTTTCGCTTGCTTCGTCGTTATGGCTAGTCCTTTATCCGCTCCTTTGTCTCCCGAGAATGAAGTTCTTAATTTTAAACAAAGGGAGTGAGAAAATCTAAAAGATGCTTGGTACAGAATTTGCAATGCGCAAAATAGATCTACTAGGAAGCAATCTACTTCCGTTCTTCTTCGCAATTTTTATGTAGGCATCACTCCTTGGAATAGATATATTCTTGATACCATTACCGGAGGAAATTTCTGTGGTAGCCATACTTTTGATTCTTATAATGCTATGATAGATTTGTTTGGCCCACCACCTCTTTTGGTTAATGGAACTATTTTATCTTTGGAACTTGTGATGCAACGGCTTGAAATTATAGAAAATAAAGTTGCCACCGTAGATTAATTGAAAATTTGGATACAAATATCCATAACCAAATTACCCAATACGGATCTAAGGTAGGAGTTGCTCTTAAATTTTTTAAAGAAAAGGGACCTATGGTTAATGAAAAGATAGATCAAGATTCCACTAGAATTGATAAAATTGAGCATATTATTACCGACCTAGGGTCTGCATTTTCTTCCGTTAAAAATACGCCTTATAATGCTAAGATTGCCAAATTGATGTATGTTCCTAAAAATAAGGGAGAAACTTCTAGTAAGGGAAATGCGGACCTCAAATACATAAGTGTTCACCCCAACTTTCTCACTATCCTTAAGGAACCTTTTGCTACAAATGATTTTCTCGATTTCGTGCCTAGGAGTTTGATAATTAATAAAAATAAATAAACTCCAAGGAGTTATAGGTGCCTTATTGAAGAATTGCCTACCAAAGATGGCAATACCTAGATCTATCCTCGCTTTTATGCCTAGCTAGGGGCGTTAAACGCTAGCGCTTGTTGGGAGACAACCCAATTTTATTTTTGTTTCTTGCTTTTTGACTATGTTTAGTAATAAATAATTCATATAGCCTCTGTTTAGATGTGGTTTTATGCTTTTAATTAGTGTTTGTGCCAAGTAGAACCTTTGGGAAGACTTGGGGAAAGTCTTTGCGATCTTGCTGTAAAAAACAGAAACTTTAGCCCTCGCGAGAATTGATGCCATTTTTTATCGGAGAGTGCTATTTAGTTAATTATTTTTGCATATGATTAATAGATAAATTCCTCATGTCCATAAATTTATTTTAGAATTTATGGGGTTCCAGAAGTTTGCGTTAGTTACAGATTACTACAGACTGTTCTGTTTTTGACAGATTCTGTTTTTCGTGTGTTGTTTGCTTATTTATATGAATCTATGGCTAGTAAGGGAGTTTATAAACCATATAAAAGTTGGAATACAGTAGGTTTAACACCAATATAAATAAAGAATAAGTTAATTACAGTACCTTGAAGTGGTGTTTTGTTTTCTTTCGCTAACGGAGCTCACGAGATTTTCTGTTAAGTTTTGTGTTGTGAAGCTTTCAAGTTTTGGGTAAAGATTTGATGGATTATGGAACAAGGAGTGGCAAGAGCCTAAGCTTGGGGATTCCCAAGGCACCCCAAGGTAAAATCCAAGGACACCAAAAAGCCTAAGCTTGGGGATGCCCCGGAAGGCATCCCTCTTTTGTCTTCGTTCATCGGTAACTTTACTTGGAGCTATATTTTTATTCACCACATGATATGTGTTTTGCTTGGAGCGTCTTGTATGACTTGAGTCTTTGCTTTTTAGTTTACCACAATCATCCTTGCTGTACACACCTTTTAAGGGAGACACACATGAATCGGAATTTATTAGAATACTCTATGTGCTTCACTTATATCTGTTGAGCTATATAGTTTTTGCTCTAGTGCTTCACTTATATCTTTTAGAGCATGGTGGTGGTTTTATTTTATAGAAATAATTGATATCTCATGCTTCACTTATAATATTTTGAGAGTCCTTTAGAACAACATGGTAGTTTGCTTTTAGGCATAATAAGAACTTTCATATAAGTGCATTGAATACTATGAGAAGTTTGATCCTTGATAATTGTTTTGAGATATGGAGATGGTGATATTAGAGTCATGCTAGTTGAGTAGTTGTGAATTTGAGAAATACTTGGGTTGAAGTTTGTGATTCCGTAGCATGCACATATGGTGAACCGTTATGTGATGAAGTCGGAGCATGATTTATTTATTGATTGTCTTCCTTATGAGTGGAGGTCGGGGACAAGCGATGGTCTTTTCCTACCTATCTATCCCCCTAGGAGCATGCGCGTAGTACTTTGTTTCAATAAATAATAGATTTTTGCAATAAGTATGTGAGTTCTTTATGACTAATGTTGAGTCCATGGATTATACAGACTCTCACCCTTCCACATTTGCTAGCCTCTCTATTACCGCGCACTTTTCGCCGGTATCATACACCCACCATATACCTTCCTCAAAACAGCCACCATACCTACCTATTATGGCATTTCCATAGCCATTCCGAGATATATTGCCATGCAACTTTCCACTGTTCCGTTTGTTATGACACGCTTCATCATTGTCATATTGCCATGCATGATCATGTAGTTGACATCGTATTTGTGGCAAAGCCACCGTTCTTAATTTTTTTTCATACATGTCACTCTTGATTCATTGCATATCCCGGTACACTGCCGGAGGCATTCACATAGAGTCATGTTTTGTTCTAAGTATTGAGTTGTAATTCTTGAGTTGTAAGTAAAAAAGAAGTGTGATGATCATCATTATTAGAGCATTGTCCCAGTGAGGAAAAGATTATGGAGACTATGATTCCCCCACAAGTCAGGATGACACTCCAGACGAAAAAGAAAGAGAAAAGAGGCCAAAAGAAAAAAATAAAGAAGGCACATATAAAAAAATGAGAGAAAAAGAGAGAAGGGACAATGTTACTATCCTTTTTCCACACTTGTGCTTCAATGTAGCACCATGATCTTCATGATAGAGAGTCTCCTATGTTGTCACTTTCATAAACTACTGGGAATCTTACATTATAGAACTTGGCTTGTATATTCCAATGATGGGCTTCCTCAAATTGCCCTAGGTCTTCGTGAGCAAGCAAGTTGGATGCACACCCAGTTTGTTTCTTTTGTTGAACTTCCATACACTTATAGCTCTAGTGCATCTGTTGCATGGCAATCCCTACTCACTCACATTGATATCTATTGATCGGCATCTCCATAGCCCGTTGATACGCCTAGTTGATGTGAGACTATCTTCTCCTTTTTGTCTTCTCCAAGACCACCATTCTATTCCACCTATAGTGCAATGTCCATGGCTCACGCTCATGTATTGCGTGAAAGTTGAAAAAGTCTGAGACACATCAAAAGTATAAAACAAGAAGACAACCAATCATCAAACAATAAGCCTTCTGATCGTAATCCTTACTGTACACATCTGCATCCAGTTTACCATTTGTGGGCATAGGAGTTTTGTAGCCCTTCATTTTGGGATCTTGCATTTTAAACTTCTTCAGGTACTCTTTCAGATATTTCTCCTGAGATATGAGAATTCCATTTGCCTATTGATGTATTTGCAGTCCGAGAAAGAACTTAAGTTCACCCATCATAAACATTTGATATTTGTCGGGCATCATTTTCCCGAACTCTAAGATCCAAGCATTGTTAGTACAGCCGAAGATAATATCATCCACATAAATTTGACATATGAATGGATCATTATCAACAGCACGAGTGAAAAGCGTGGGATCAGTGGATCCTGGCTTGAATGATTTGTTGAGCAAAAACTTCTTCAAGGTGTCATACCATGCTCGAGGGGCTTGCTTCAGCCCATATAGAGCCTTTTTCAACCTGAAAACTTTGTTAGGAAACTCAGGATGTTCAAAACTAGGTGGTTGTCTAACATAAACTTCCTCATCAACTTCACCATTGAGGAAAGCACTTTTCACATCCATTTGATAAAGCAAGATATCATTGTAGTTTGCATAAGAGAGAAGAATATGAATGGCCTCAAGGCATGCAACGGGTGTTGGTTAACGTAGCATGCAATTTTAAAAAAATCCTATGATCACGCAAGATCTATCTAGGAGATGCATAGCAACGAGTTAGGGAGAGTGTGTGCACGTACCCTCGTAGACTGAAAGCGGAAGCATTAGGTTAACGTGGTTGATGTAGTCGAACGTCTTCACGATCCAACCGATCCAAGTACCGAACGTACGACACCTCCGTGTTCAGCACACGTTCAGCTCGATGACGTCCCTCAAGCTCTTGATCCAGTAGAGGGTCGAGAGAGAGTACTGACAGCATGACAGTGTGGTGACAGTGATGGTGATGTGATCCGTGCAGGGCTTCGCCTAAGCACCACGATGCTATGACCGGAGGAGTAAACTGTGGAGGGGGGCACCGCACACGTCTAATAGAAATCTTGGTGTGCCTTTGGGGTGCCCCCACCCCCTTATATAAAGGGGGAGGAGGAGGTGACTGCCCCAAAGGGGGGGCGCCAAGGGGGGACTCCTACTTGGACTCCCAGTCCAACTAGGATTCGCGCCCCCCTTCCTTCCAACAGAGAGGGGAGAGGGGAAAGGAGGGAGAAGAAGAAGGAAAGAGAGGAGCCGCGCCCCCTCCCCTTGTCCAATTCGGATTGGGAAAGGGGGGCGCACCTCCTCCTGTGGACTGCCTCCTCTCCTCCACTATGGCCCATTAGGCCCATTAACTTTCCCGGGGGGTTCCGGTAGCCTCCCAGTACTTCGAAAAATATTCGAACCTTATCGGAACCATTCCGGTGTCCATATATAACCTTCCAATACATGAATCTTTACCTCTCGGCCATTTCAAGGCTCCTCGTCATGTCCGTGATCTCATCCGGGACTCCAAACAAACTTCGGTCACCAAAAAACATAACTCATAATACAAATCATCATCGAACGTTAAGCGTGCGGACACTACGGGTTTGAGAACTATGTAGACATGACCGAGACACATCTTCGGTCAATAACCAATAGAGAAACATGGATGCTCATATTGGCTCCTACATATTCTACGAAGATCTTTATCGATCAAACTGCATAACAACATACATTCTTTCCTTTGTCATCGGAATGTTACTTGCTCGAGATTCGATCGTCGGTATCATCATACCTAGTTCAATCTCGTTACCAGCAAGTCTCTTTACTCATTCCATAATGAATCATCCCGCAACTAACTCATTAATTACATTGCTTGCAAGGCTTATAGTGATGTGCATTACCGAGAGGGCCTAGAGATACCTCTCCGATACTCGGAGTGACAAATCCTAATCTCGATCTATTTCAACTCAACAAACACCTTCGGAGACACCTGTAGATAATCTTTATAATCACCCAGTTACGTTATGATGTTTGATAGCACACAAGGTGTTCCTTTGGTATTCGGGAGTTGCATAATCTCATAGTCAGAGGAATATGTATAAGTCATGAAGAAAGCAATAGCAATAAAACTCAACGATCATTATGCTAAGCTAACGGATGGGTCTTGTCCATCACATCATTCTCTAATGATGTGATCCCGTTCATCAAATGACAACACATGTCTATGGTCAGGAAACTTAACCATCTTTGATTAACGAGCTAGTCAAGTAGAGGCATACTAGGGACACTCTGTTTGTCTATGTATTCACACATGCACTAAGTTTCCGGTTAATGCAATTCTAGAATGAATAATAAACATTTATCATGATATAAGGAAATACAAATAACAACTTTATTATAGCCTCTAGGGCATATTTCCTTCAGTCTCCCACTTGCACTAGAGTCAATAATCTAGATTACACAGTAATGATTCTAACACCCACGGAGTCTTGGTGTTGATCATGTTTTGCTCGTGTGAGAGGCTTAGTCAACGGGTCTGCAACATTTAGATCCGTATGTATCTTGCAAATCTCTATGTCTCCCTCCTTGACTTGATCACGGATAGAAGTGAAGCGTCTCTTGATGTGTTTGGTTCTCTTGTGAAATCTGGATTCCTTTGCCAATGCAATTGCTCTAGTATTGTCACAAAAGATTTTCATTGGACCCGGTGCACTAGGTATTACACCTAGATTGGATATTAAATCCTTCGTCTAGACTCCTTCATTTGCTGCTTCCGAAGCAGCTATGTACTCCACTGCACACGTAGATCCATCCACGACGCTCTGCTTGGAACTGCACCAAGTTAAAGCTCCACCATTCAAAACAAATACGTATCTGGTTTGCGACTTAGAACTACTACAAGATGCTGCTAACGCGACACTACGATCAAAGACCCTTCGACGAAACTGTGTGTGATGCAAAAATCGCAAACGGTGGTGTAAAAAACCGTCAAAAGGCCCAAAACGTTTGCGATGATAGATGCATCAAACACGGTTCAGATTTTAGTTGCGTGTGCGATTCAGGGCATATAGTTCAGTTCAATTAACCATTTTCGATGAGTAGGAACAAAAGAAACGGGCAGCCAGATGAAGGTGTGTGCGATGTACAGCATACGATTCGCTCGGATGAACTGTTTGTGATTAGGCAACACAAAAGAAATGGTCAGTCAGATCAAGATGTGTGCGATGTATAGCATACAGTTCACTCGGATGAATTGTTTTTGATTAGGCAACACAAAAGAAATGGTCAGCCAGATCAAGGTGTGTGTGATGTACGACATGCGGTTCACCCGGATGAACTGTTTGTGTTGAGACAAGAGAACGGAAATGGTTCAATATAACAAATACCATAAATATTGCAAGGTTCAAATTCAAAGATTACAATGCCCAAATTCAAACATTGCAAGCTGTGTCATTTCTGAAAAGGGATCAGCCGCTGACAAGTCATGTATGGGTTTGACACAATAACTTTCAATTGCTTTGCCATATGTTCTTCTCATATGAAGTTTGGCATTTTTGGAGGCACTTCCATTCCACAGTACCAGCCGGCTCTGATAATCATACCATTGATCTTTCCTAATTAAATGTGTGTTCAACCTCAGTACACTCAGGACCTTTGCTCTGGCAAGAAAGCACCTGGCGAGTGTAATCTCCGGTGGGGTCCCTCGATAGGAGTTCAAATTAATATTTGAGAGATGCAGATCCAGGCATTCGATGTGATTGTCATTATAAACATCATCCACCAAGCCTAATATGCATTGCAAAAGAAGAGAACGTGTTAGTGCCTACATGCAGTTTTGAACACTGCTACACACCCATTTGGTTTGTAGGACTTGTAAAATGCACCAACGTGCCATCTTCGATCTGGCATGATTAACATGGGCATTTGATTACAATCTAGAAACATGTAGCCTTCTTCACAAGAGGTTGGATTGGATGAAAAATTCGCTAAGAAAACTAGTACAGATGAATCCAAAGGAGAAATGCTTATGGACGATTGTAACCATACGAATGAAGCAACCAATATGGGGTGGGGGTGTATGTCCTAAAATCTTCCAAAATTCCTTCAGAAATCGTAGTACATTGTCATTGTAAACTTGGGAAAAAGGTGCAAAAAATTGAACTCCCTTATGGTTAACATTTAACAGTAAAGGAACATCACCTCGATATACGGCTTCTTCAGGCACGAAAAGCATCTCAGGCAACTAAAAACTTGGTCTAGGTTGGGGATGACAGATTCTAGTGCCAAGACCTTCACTATGCCCAGAGTCTGGGTGAAGCTTCACTGGATGAAAGACGAACATACATCTTCAAAACTAGAAATAACGTTGATATCTAGAAGGAGAGGTATGTAAGGCGACTATTGTACCTGAAATTTGTAGTGTTTGACAGACGAGTAGCCCACCACTTTCAATTTCGATGTAGAAATGACATTGATTCTTGTTGGACCTTATTGATCAACTACAAGTAATCTCTCAAGTGAAGGTTGTCCTGGATGACCATATTGTGGTCCACCTTTTGTGATCTCTCGTTGCAGCACCAGCAACACACATAAATAGTCCGGAGAGTCCTGGAGGTGATGTGCAAAGTACTCAGCCAATTCATGACCTGAAGACGAAGGAACTCGAGTGCAGTACAGCCGCGGAGCGGGCTCTCCATGTCATCCTTTGGGATGTGGACAGCGACGAGCTCGAGGTGCTTCAGTCATGGTAGAAAAAGAGCGGGCGCGTCATTAAGGGGAGGAATGGCAGATCATGAACTTGGCGAGGCGTAGCGTGGGCGTGAAGCGGAGCGCAGACATTGGCAGCAAGGGCATATGCCCATCATTATAACTTAGCTTCTCGATCTGATCTATGGCGCGGGATTGGAACCACTCCTCAAGCTTGGCTCGGTCTTGCCATTGGAACGGAACTTGCCCGTGATAAGGCCTTTGATTTGGCCATCGTGACTGCCGATGATCTGGGAGGACGCATCCAAGCTTTGGCGATAGCCATGGCAGAGCTTGTGGGCGTCGAGGAGGTCGACAGGGGTGCGGAGCCATAGGGTGCGCCACCACCGGGAAAGGGCGGCTGTCCTTGCCCGATATTTGATTAGGGCGACGGATATGATGACTATCAACATATCATCGGGGAGGTTGTTGATGAAGTCTAGGCCTGCAAGAGTCGCATGCGGTTCTTTCTCGACCCGCCTCCGCTTGTTGGCAGCCTCATTCTTCACCTCGTCGGCGGGGACAGAAACCTCTATCTCCATACTCATGCCATGCTCCGGTGCTTCAGTAGCCCCTGCGTCGCCACTCCCTCCGATGGGGCGCTTCGGCGGCATCCTCGTACACTGACGTCTTTGAGGACTCAGAGCGGCGTCGACGATGCGGGCGGAGAGAGAGGAATTGTGTGTGTGGAGAGGATGGGGGGTGCGGCCGCTCGGTGGAGCCATTAATATAGACCAGTGGGAGCAAGGCAGGCGGCAGTCCAAGGCTGTCTCGCTTCTCGATGAGAACGACTGCTTAATCTCTGGTATGAATGAAATATATGCTTAATTACTGAATTTTAGTTGCAAACAATAGATAGTGCTATTGATTTTTAGCTACATATTTTGACAAATCGCAGTGTCTCTTGGCTTAGCACCGAAATCTGGCTTTAATTTGCATACCGTAATCTGAATTGTTTGCGTTGAAGAGATGCACAGATCCTGCGTTCAATAGCTTGTACGCTTCCCGGTGAGCCTGTGCACCGGACTACGCTCGCACGCCTCCCGTTCAGTCAAGCAGCTGTCCACACAGCACCTCCTATAGCCATTAAAACCAAGACACATGCCGTCACGTGAATGGTTAACCGAACGCACATGGTTTGAATTATACAAACGTTTGAGATATTAAAGTGGCAGCTATTTTTTTCAAAATGCCTTTGTTGGCTGTCATTATTTGAGTGCTCCTTCTCTCAAAATGGACATGAAAAATACCATAGCATGTCGAGTGCCCTTCCATGATAGCATGCCAAGTTTCATGAATTTTAGATGAGTTTTAGATTTACTAGAATTCAAAAATAATGTATCTCAACGTTTTGCCGGCAATCAACGGTGCCCTGGTGTTTGAAATTCATTCCCATTTCTTGCATGCACCCAAGGAAACAGATTTGATTTTTCAACCAATTTATAGGCACTGGAGCATGTGCATGTAGTTCAAATTTGAATTATGCACATAAATGCATTGAAAACTCAGTTACTGCATAAAAATGTCCAAACTAACCCCGAAAAATCACAAAAATTCACACAACACTCCTGTTGTTCTATGTTGACACGAGAAAAAAGTTTGAAAGCAATAAGAGGCAATGGATATCATCTCATCCCCAAAGGTGGGACGTTCCCTACTGAAAACCATCATGCTTGTTGTGAGAAGCTCTGGTTTGTGAGAAGCATATACCCAAACCTGCCCCAAATGGGACAAATTTTTACCACGGCATGTTGATACCGCTCCATGATAGCATGCCAAGTTTCATGAATTTCATACAAGTTTTGGATTTACTAGAATTTCAAAACCAGGCATCTCAATGTTTTGCCGACAATCAACGGTGCCCTTGTGTTTGAAATTCATTCCCATTTCTTGCATGGGACCTAAGCATGCACCCGAGGACACAGATTTGATTTTTCAACCAATTTATATGCACTGGAGCATGTGCATGTAGTTCAAATTTGAATTGTGCGCATAAATGCATTGAAAATTCAGATAACGCAAAATCATGTCCAAACAAACCCCGAAAAATCACAAAAAATCACACAACACTCATGTTGTTCTATGTTGACATGAGAAAAAAAATTGAAAGCAATAAGAGACAATGGATATCGTTTCGTCCCCAAAGGTGGGGCGTTCCCTATCGAAAACCATCATGCGTGTGAGAAGCATATACCCAAACCTCCCCCAAATGGGACAAATTTTTTACCATGGCATGTTGATGCCGCTCCATGATAGCATGCCAAGTTTCATGAATTTCAGACGAGTTTTGGATTTACTAGAATTTAAAAACCAGGCATCTCAATGTTTCACCAGCGATCAACGGTGCCCTGATGTTTGAAATTCATTCCCATTTCTTGCATGGGACCTAAGCATGCACCCAAGGACAAAGATTTGAGTTTTCAACCAATTTATATGCACTGGAGCATGTGCATGTTGTTCAAATTTGAATTATGCACATAAATGCATTGAAAACTCGGTTAATGCATAAAAATGTCCAAATGAACCCTGAAAAGTCATAAAAATTCACACAACACTCCTGTTGTTCTATGTTGACATGAGAAAAAATATTGAAAGCAATAAGAGGCAATGGATACTGTTTCGTCCCCAAAGGTGGGACGTTCCCTACCGAAAACCATCATGCTTGTTGTGAGAAGCTCCGGTTTGTGAGAAGCATTTACCCAAACCTGCCCCAGATGGGACAAAATTTTTACCACGGCATGTTGATGCCGCTCCATGATAGCATGCCAAGTTTCATGAATTGCAGACGAGTTTTGTATTTACTAGAATTTAAAGACCATGCATCTCAATGTTTTGCCGGCAATCAACGGTGCCCTGGTGTTTGAAATTCATTCCCATTTCTTGCATGGGACCTAAGCATGCACCCAAGGACACATATTTGATTTTTCAACCAATTTATATGCACTGGAGCATGTGCATGTAGTTCAAATTTGAGTTATGCACATAAATGCATTGAAAACTCAGTTAATGCATGAAAATGTCCAAATGAACCCTGAAAAATCACAAAATATAACACAACACTCCGGTTGTTCTATGTTGACATGAGAAAAATTTGAAGGCAATAAGAGGCAATGGATATCGTTTCGTCCCCAAAGGTGGGTCATTCCCTACCAAAACCATCATGCTTGTTGTGAGAAGCTCTAGTTTGTGAGAAGCATATACCCAAACCTGCCCCAAATGGGACAAAAACTTTACCAGGAGATGTTGATGCCGCTCCATGATAGCATGCCAAGTTTCATGAATTTTAGACTAGTTTTGGATTTACTAGAATTTAAAAACCAGGGATCTCAATGTTTGCGGCTGAGTGACGGTGGCAGGGTGTTTGACATTCATTCCCATTTCTTGCATGGGACCTAAGCGTGCACCCAAGGACAAAGATTTGATTTTTCAACCAATTTATATGTACTGGAGCATGTGCATGTAGTTCGAATTTGAATTATGCACATAAATGCATTGAAAACTCACTTAATGCATAAAAATGTCCACCTTGAATAATTCCAATTCTTTTATGACACACATATAGTTGCATGATCACTGCAGATAAAAGGTATAGCAATTCAAACACTGTCCATGGCTGCTGTGACCCCATTATGTAATTCAAATCAAGACGAAAAATCAAGTAGATCCCACACGGTTTATTATAACCAACCATGTGAGATGCAGCACAAAATATCTTCGGACCATGTCTGAATAAGGGACCATGTCTGATGACACTTTGTGCACCAGCTTTTGGCTGAACCGATTCCAAATTTTCGGCTTCCGCGTAAATATCTACCTCCCCGCTCCTCCCCCTTACCAAAAGCCACATTTCCCCTGTTTTCGCCTTCATTTCCAAGTTGAAACCTTCACTCCTTGCTTGCAGCGCCGCCGCCTCCTCACCGGGGACCCTCCTTCATGCTACTCGGCCTCGCCTATCCAGGCAGGTAATCCACACCTGACCCCCATCCTCCTCCTCCTTCCACATCCCACATGCCCCGACCGCCGGCGCGAGCGCAACACCTTCCACCCAAATCGTCGACCCCTCCACCAAATAGCGCCGGCCTAAGCCATGGTGCATGTAGTATAGCCAGGACCTCAAGGAGCATTAGGAAGTGGAGAAGCTAATCGCAGCCGCACGCGCGGATGAGGTCGCAATGGCTGCCATTCGTGCCGACCGCCAGATCTTGAAGGAGCACCTCGCCGTCAAGGCCACCATTGACGCCTCGCGCGCCGATGCCGCGACGCGGTTAGCTGCTTTAAACGACAGTTCGTGGCATTTTCTCGAGGCCACCGTCGGTGCCTTTGACGAAGACTATGAGGTGTTTTATTAGCATGCATGTTCTTACCTCATCTCGAGAGCCAGCAGGTTGGTGCCCGGAGCGGCTCAGGCAACTCGGCACTACAACGAGGGCACCCACGATGCGGAGGCCTCGCCCTCTTCCATGTCCACGGAGCCAATCATCATCGATATCTCCGACAATGAGGAGTAGTTTGTCTTATTAGCTCACTATAAGGACCCATGTCCAGTTTGCTAGCTACTGCCTTTCCTTAACATATTCTAGTGAATTGATTCTAAAGTGGAAGCAATTCAGGTATCAACAGAAAGCTCCTACATTTCTCTTATTACTCTTGACTTGACTTATTAATAAGAAAACTATTCACTAATAAAATGAAAGACGATCTAGCTATCTACTTTTACCATGCAATCTTATGCTATAGTGTATATGTTCTATATGTCATGCAACGTGGTGTTCAATTAACTACTTGGTTCAATTTTGCAAATGTGATGTTCAATTCTTCAGGGTGCAATATTTCCAAGTTGTTAAGCACGCTTGGTTTGGTTAACTGTCTAATCTTCTATTAGGAGTATGTTATATTGTTCAATTGGTGTTTAGTTAACTGCTTGGTTCATTTGTTGTGGCTTGGTTCACTTGTTGTGGTGTTTAGTTAACTGCTTGGTTCAATTCTGCAATGCGATGTTCAATTGTTGTGGTTGCGTTCTTTTATTGTATACCATGTGAGGAATAAATCGAATTTGGCTGTACTAAATACATGAGAAACAAATACAATTGCTATATTTCCAAGTTGTTAAGCATGCTTGGTTTGGTTAACTGTCTGATCTTCTATTAGGAGTATGTTATATTGTGCAATGTGGTGCTCAGTTAACGTTTGGTTTATTTGTTGTGATGTTTAGTTAACTGCTTGGTTCAATTCTGCAATGCGATGTTCAATTGTTGTGGCTGCATTTTGTTATTGTATACCATGTGAGGAATAAATGGAATTTGGCTGCACTTAATACATGAGAAACATATACAAGTGCTATATTTCCTAGTTCTTAATCATGCTTGGTTTCGATAAATGGGTTTTCCATGTGGCTTGAATTAATCTGATGAATCTTCAATGTGCTTATTTTTCATCAACATATTTTACTGATAGCATGCGAACCCTTACTTAACCTGATGACTAACTACCTTATATGTGTTGGAGGGAAACAATGGGAAGCACTGAGGTTTACAAGATGGTACTAACTATTATACCTTGCCTTTTTTAATTCCTTTTCCCCGTTTCCAATATAGAGATGATATTTATGCACATCCTTGTTTTCAGGATTCACTCATGATTACCTCTTGTAACATCCCAATTTTCAATTTGGATGTTATACCTAGGTCATCATATGCATATCATATTTTATTTGCATTTTGGTTTGATCCTAGAAATCTTAAGCAACTCAAGGACCCAAGGAGAGAGTTGGAGGTTTCGTTTATTTTCATATTTGAATTTTCTCAAATTTGAAAAAGAGGATAATTTTGGTTTTAATATTTTTCTCTCCGAAATATTTCCAGTATTAAAAATAAAAAGAGAGGGGATAAAAGGACTTCTCCAAAATAAAAGGAATATTGGAGGAAATGTTAAAATCAAATAAATATTTTATCTGGATTTTATTCGAGGTTTTTATTGAATTAGAAAAATATGTGTATTTTTAAATTGCATTTTAGGCCAGAAAAATGTTCACTTTGTCCTAAATATTTTATTTAGACGGCGAAAATTGTTTTTGGCATTTTTAGAAATTTTTTAAATTTATTTAGGATTTTCTTCGGCAGAATTTATTTTATTTAAAAAACGCGAACGAACTTAGGAGCCGGCTCGGGCCGGGACTCCCAGGCGCCCCGCCGCCGCCAGCCTTTATAAGGCGAGGCCCGAGGCAGCGACCCCAAGCTACCGCCAGCCCAAGCCGCGCCATGTGAAACCCTAGCTGCCGCCGCGGTTTGAGCTTCGCGCCGCGCCGTGATAACCCACAAGTATAGGGGATCTCAACAGTTTTTGATAAGTAAGAGTGTTGAACCCAACGAGGAGCTAAAGGTAGAACAAATATTCCCTCAAGTTCTATCGACCACCGATACAACTCTACGCACGCTTGACGTTCACTTTATCTAGAACAAGTATGAAACTAGAAGTACTTTATAGGTGTTGTTGGATAGGTTTGCAAGATAATAAAGATTACGTAAATGAAAAGTAGGGGCTGTTTAGGTTAAGAAACAATAAAGTAAATATAGCGAGTGTGGAAAAGTGGTGGTAGGAGTTGCGAAATTGCCCCTAAGCAATTGACTACTTTACTAGACCGATAGCAAGTATTATGTGGGAGAGGCCACTGCTAGCATGTCATCCCTGACTTGGAATTCTATGCACTTACGATTGGAACTATTAGCAAGCATCCGCAACTACTAATGTTCATTAAGGTAAAACCCAACCATAGCATTAAGATATATTGGTCCCCCTTCAATCCCGTATGCATCAATTCCTATGCTAGGTTGAAGCTTCTGTCACTCTTGCCCTCCAATACATAGTCCTATCAACATACAACTAACCCTATGGTGTGATCCACGCGCGCGCTCATATGATGGGCACCAAAGGACAGCAACATAACCACAAGCTAATTAAATCAATCATAGCAATTCATCACCCACCGATAGGACAACGAAAATCTACTCAGACATCATAGGATGGCAACACATCATTGGATAATAATATGAAGCATAAAGCACCATGTTCAAGTAGAGGGTACAGCGGGTTGCGGGAGAGTGGACCGTTGTAGATAGAGGGGGGAAGGTGATGGAGATGTTGGTGAAGATGGCGGAGGTGTTGGTGAAGATCGCGGTGATGATGATGATGATGATGGCCACGGCAGCGTTCCGGCTCCACCGGAGGAGAGGGGGAGAGGGGCCCCCTTCTTCCTCTTCTTCCTTGACCTCCTCCCTAGATGGGAGAAGGGTTTCCCCTCTAGTCCTTGGCCTCCATGGCATGGGAGGGGCGAGAGCCCCTCCGAGATTGGATCTATCTCTCTGTTTCTCTCTGGTTCTGCGTTCTCAGATTCTTCCCTTTCACCATTTCTTATATTCCCGGAGATCCGTAACTCTGATTGGGCTGAAATTTTGACACGATCTCTATCCGGAAATTAGCTTTCTTGCGGCGAAAGAAGGGAACCAACCGCCTTACGGGGTGGCCACGAGGGTCAGGGGCGCGCCTGACACCCTGGGGCGCGCCCCCTACCTCGTGGGCCCCTCGAGCATCGTCTCAAGTGGATTATTCTTCCCAAAAATCATATATATTCCAAAAAAATCTTTGTCAGTTTTTATTCCATTTGGACTCCATTTGATATGGATATTCTACGAATCAAAAAACATGCAACAAACAGGAACTGGCACTAGGCACTGGATCAATATGTTAGTCCCAAAAGTAGTATAAAAAGTTGCCAAAAAGTATATGGAAGTTGAATAATATTGGCATGGAACAATAAAAAATTATAGATACGATGGAGACGTATCAGCATCCCTAAGTGTCGGTGTCAAAACCGGTGGATCTCGGGTAGTGGGTCCCGAACTGTGCGTCTAGGCCGGATGGTAACAGGAGGCAGGGAACACGATGTTTTATCCAGGTTCGAGCCCTCTTGATGGAGGTAAAACCCTACGTCCTGCTTGATTAATATTGATGATATGGGTAGTACAAGATTAGATCTACCACGAGATCAAGGAGGCTAAACCCTAGAAGCTAGCCTATGGTATGATTGTTGTATATGGAGTTGATTGCCTACGGACTACAACCCTCCGGTTTATATAGACACCGGATAGGGTTAGGGTTACATAGAGTCGGTTAAAATGGTAGGAGATCTTGAATATCCGCATCGCCAAGCTTGTCTTCCACGCCAAGGAAAGTCCCATCCGGACACGGGACGAAGTCTTCAATCTTGTATCTTCATAGTCCAGGAGTCCGGCCGAAGGTATAGTCCGGCTACCCGAACACCCCCTAATCCAGGACTCCCTCAGTAGCCCCTGAACCAGGCTTCAATGACGACGAGTCCGGCGCGCAAATTATCTTCGGCATTGCAAGGCGGGTTCCTCCTCCAAGTCCTTCATAGAAGATTGTAAACACCAAGAGTAGTGTCCGGCTCTGCAAAAATAAGCTTCTACATATTGCCATAGAGAGAATAATATTAACACAAATCAAATCTGCTGACGTATTCCGCAGTGCGTCTTCACACTATAGCCAAGTCCTTCACTCGAATCGTTTTCACTCTTCCATCTCAGCGTGTTTTGCGAGGCGGTTTCCTTGGCACGTCTTGTCAAATCAGAGATCGTGTGCCCCCCTTTTACGGTATTCTCATCAATACGGACGTGGGTAACCCAATCGTGCCTGTCGGCATGTTTTCTCGATTAAAGGCGAGTCCCAAACGGTTACGGGGAGGGCTCCTGGTATTCAACCTTTTATAAAGGGACCAGGGCCTTACTCCTTTTCTCCAGTCCCAAAACAAGTTCGCCCGTCGCCTCGAGTTCCAACACCCTAGGCTTCAGATTCCGGGCGCTTCAGACCTTCGACAATGTCCGGTTCCGACCTTCAAGGCTGATGGATGCCCTCCTCTGTCACGGAGGAGGACGTGCTAAAGTTGAGAGAGGCTAAGTTCTTGACCGCCGAAATTTAGCATAGGTTGCCTGCTCAAAGGCAGGCTATTCCCAGTCCCCAGCCCGGTGAGAGCGTAGTGTTCATGTCTCACTTCCTTCGGGGGTTAGGCTTCCCGATGGATCCCTTCGTGAGGGGGCTGTTGTTTTATTACGGGCTGGAATTTCATGACTTAGCTCCGGAGTCCATCCTCCACATTTCCTCATTCATCGTTGTGTGCGAAGCGTTCCTCCGTGTTACTCCTCACTTCGGATTATGGCTCAAGACTTTTGGAGTGGAGACGAAGATGATTGAGGGACGGCACGCAGAGTGCGGAGGCGTTGTCATAAGTAAGAATGCTGATGCTCCATGGCCCGAGGGCTCCTTTCAAGAGGAGCTCGGCTTGTGGCAATGAGAATGGTTTTATATCACCGCTCCCAGGAGCGCCAAGTGGGCGGCGCCTCCTGCCTTTCGCTCGGGTCCCCCATCACGGCTAGCGTCATGGGTCAACAAAGTATTAGATTGGGGGTTATCGAAAGACGTGCCCTTGTTGCAGGGCTGCATCAGGGATCTCTTAGAAAGAGACCTCAACCTGGTCAAGGTGACGCAGGTCATGCTGATTCGCCGAACACTGCCCGGCAAACGTCGCTCCCTTCGTTTGTGGGAGTTTAATCCAGAGGGACCACGAGCTCTCCATCATTTTATGGGTGCAACGCCCGTGGAGATGTATAAACTGTTCTTCGGATCACAAATGATGTGTCCGGATTTGACCGAGGACGCAGGCCTAAGCTGCAATTGCCCGGATACCAAAGTAAGTAACCTTGTGCCCGGACCTACTATCCATATAATCGTCATAAACTTGCCCCTAAAGGAGCTGTCCTTTTAAACAGGAGTGGATAGCGAAGGCAAAGCTGATCAGGTGTCCGGCTCCCCTTCCCGAAACCAGGCCGGATCCCGTGCTTGTTAGGATGTTGAAGATAATGCCTTTGGAGGGAAGTAAGGGGAAGGACAAGGGAACTATGGCCTCCTCGAAGGAGGCTGCTCCGAAGGGAGGAACCGACAATTCCTCTCCCAAGGGGAAGAAGAGGGCCGCCTCTGACGACCCGGAGACCATGGCCCCGAAGCGGGGGAGAAAATCCTCGTCAGAGGGTCCGACGCCGGGGAGTTCCTCGGCCGAACTACGCCCTCAAAGGGATCAGCCCTCCAGCGAGGCGTAAGTAGAGAGAGGTTTTCCTTTTGAGGGATGAGAGAAATCCTTGATTTATATCTGAGAAGATTAACCGAAATTTTACCTTGTAGCTCGGACCTCAGCCCTTCTCAGCAGAGCTCATCTTCGGGGGATCTTCTTCCGGAGATGATGGAGAGCGGGACGCCTCCCCCTGCCGTACCGCCTAGCGAGGCGGGCGACCCTGAGGTGTCGTCGCGGAGGGTTTCTCTGAATCCGGCAGGGGCGGAAGATAGCTATGTGGCCCCCCAAGGCTCTCCGCATTCGGCGTTCGAAAGAGGCCATAGGACAAGTCCGGCACCATCTGGTGCTCGGCCGGAGGAGCTAAAGATTCTGCTGGGGCGAGCTTCTATCTCAGAGGAGCACCGTGCATTGATGGGCACGGTGATTGAAAGGATTTCATCCGCAGAAAGCGGATTGCATGAGGCCGTCAAAAGTTTACTGACGGGTTTTGAGGTACGTTAGATAATGTACACTTTTGTCAGTTGCGCATAAGTAAGGTGCGCCCTGTGTAGATAGTAGCCCCTGAGACTCTGTGCGTTGTCAAGAAATGACGGCATGAAAAGGATCATAATCCCAGGTCTAAGATGTCGCCTTTGAATGTAGGTGGCGAGGTGTCCGGAATCAAGCCGAACTGATGATGTGGCCGAACTAAAGCGGCAACTAGACGTGGCAGATGCTGACATCGCGCTTGTCAACAAGCGGCTTGATGAGGCTCAAGGTATGTAATTCTTCGGGCGGCATCAGGTAAGAGGAGATTCATGCCAGTGTCTTACAATGTGTGTGCTCGACGCAGATGGTACGGCCGCCGTGGAGAATCTTAGGGCAGAACTTGCCCGAGCTAAGGAGCAAGCCAGAAAAACCGATGCGGCTGCCGAGAAGGCCCTTGAAGAGCTGAGAGCCGAACAGGCTGCTCATTGCCGAAGCAAGGAGGAGATGGCCGAGATGGCCGAAAAGTTAAAAAGCGCTACCGACCGTTGCAGACTTCTTGAAAAAGAAGACCAGGTGAAACAGACGGACTTAGAGAAGGCCGTTGCCAATGCCAAGGACGCGCGCTCTGCGATGAGAGCTGCGAAGGAGGAGCTGTGTCAGGCCGAACAGATTGCGGCTGGAAAGCCCTTTATGCTGCGAAGGAAATTTTGTGATCCGAAGTTTGCTCCGTTGGACCGGATGTGGAGTGTGGAGGATACCTATCTAGACTTGGCAGCGAGTGCTGCTGATGCGACCGAACACTTTCAAGATCAGAAAGATCGCGAAGTGGAAAAGCTTTTCTAGTCGCAGTTTCACAATCCAGAGCGTCCACTGGCAGTGGATGATCGTTTGGCTCAATGGGCTGAACTGAATAGGTTGTCTGGGCTCGCCATGAAGTACGTCATGGGTCACCTGTGGCCGGGAAGATCGGAGCCGAAGAGTTATTTCAGCTTGGTGCAGCAATTCCTTGACGCAGTGCCGCGTATAAATGCAATGAAGAGGTCAGCATGCATAGAGGGTGCTAGGATGGCTCTTGCCCGTGTTAAGACATACTGGGCAGAGATGGAGACCACCGTTGTTGCGTCCCGAGATTCAGACAAAAGCCGAGTACCCTCCGAGCACTATTTTCAGGAAGTTCTTGAAGGCGCTCGTGTAATAGAGACGCAGTGCCCGAAAGATGCTATGTTATGATAGCATATGTAATTATAAAGTAATATTTTGATAAACTGTAGTGGCCTTTTTTATACTTGTGCCTCCAAGTACTGGGAACACCTCCTGTGCGGCCGTTTTAAGATATATATATATATATAGAATCTGAAAGATGGCAGTCGTTGGCTTCAGCCCCCACGCACATAGTGCGGGGGTGCTCGCAGAAGACGCATTTTCACACTTAACCCAACGTCTTGGTCCTACAAAGGAGGTGATAGCGCAGCGGGCCAGGCAACCGGACTATAATGCTTTAACACTTTCACTTAGCCATAGGAGTTTGACAATGAGACTCTTTAGGTAGCTCCTTGGTGGCAACTGCGCTCGTCCGAATTCGAGGCACGTATGTGCCTGACCGGGAAGCGGCCCTTTGTTAAAGCGGAGGAATCCGATAGATTCCGATAGGTCATCGAGTGGCTGACCAGTCTCACGCTACATCATGACAGTCAGGTTTCGGCTTTCTCTACTGAGGTGCTCGCCCAGCCGAACCGGGGGCACAATCGCAGTAGTTCTCCTGGTGCTACCTTAGCCGATAGAGCGGAACATAAGGTAGCCGAACTCAGGAGCCGGGCAACCCAGCATTTGACCAAAGACATGATTCGGAGCTGATGCATATAATGCCAAAACTCGCGACGCCGAACACTCCCTAAGGTGTTCGGTCTTTATGAGTGCGGGTGAAACAACACTCTTTATTAAAAAAGCCCCTAGTGTCCAGGTACGTGCAAAAATTCTGACGTGGCCACATGCCAAGACGCCAGCCTCCTCCTTGGTTATATCAGAAAGAAAAAACCAGGGGATGTGTAGCAACAAGAGACAGTAAAAAAAGGTTTACGCAGGGTCTTAATCTAAAAAGAATCCTTTAGGACGGGTCCCTACTGCACGTCTGCGCCTGTGTCTCCGTTGTGCCATATCCTAGACGGGCGCCGCACGACATTCATCTGTAAAAGAGAGGAACTGAGTTGAAAACGGGTCGTGCCGAAAAGGTTTAAAATAAGCAAAGTATAAAGTAAGATATATAAGATTGAGCTTTATTGTCTCTTATTGTATATGCGTGGAGCCCCTAGTGCGGGGGTATATGGCTTCTAGGCCTGCATCAATGATGATTTTGCACCGAACTCGTCTATCCGCGTTCGTGGTCTTGAATGACCTATTTCGAAGTTTCTTTTGGCCGGTGAGGCCATTTTGCTGTGGGGCTGTCAAAGCGGCCGCACAGTCCTCCGCTTGGGGAGGCGCACTTTAGTGCTTCCCCTTCAAATAGATGCTGCCTCGTGGACCGGGCATCTTAAGCGTAAGAGATGCATAATGCGGTATTGCGTTAAAGCGAGCGAAAGCTTCGCGTCCCAGTAGTGCTTGAAAGCGACTTGAGAACGGGACGATATGGAAGGTAAGCTTTTCGCGGCAGAGGTTATCGGCAGAGCCGAATATGACTTCGAGCCGGAGAAAACCCATACAATGGGTGTCCGGACCAGGTATTACCCCTTGAAAGGATGTTTTGCTGCGGCGGATTCTTGCTGGGTTTATCCCCATGTGCTGGATTGTATCCTGATATATCAGGTTTAGTCCACTGCCGCCGTCCATAAGGACATTTGAAAACTGGAGTCCACCAATTATTGGATCGAGTATCAAGGCAGTCCAGCCTACATTCTTGATATTCCTAGAATAATCTAGCTGATCGAAGATGATCGGTTTTGACAACCAGTGGCAGGACCCTTTGGGCCGTGTGGTGCGTACCTTTACGGGCGCCGCACGTTTTGTTATGTGAAGTGAGTTCACTGTTTTTACTTCTTGTGGGAAGTTCTTTTGTTTCCTGGTGCTCTGCTTTTGGGGTTCATCCTCGTCTTCGCTTGGTGTGTCGAGCCCCTTGTGTTCAGCATTGAGTCTGCCGGATTGTTTGAAAACCCAACAGTCTCTGTGGGTATGGTTAGCAGGCTTCCCGGGAGTACTATGTATCTGACATATCCTGTCCAGGATTTTACTTAGGTTGGATGGATCATCCCTGTTATCTTGGGGGGGCGATTTTTCCTGATTTTGTCGTGAGCCTTTGAATCCGGCATTGACTACCGTGCTCTTCGGACTTTTGTCCTTAGTCTAGCGATGGTCCTTGTTGCGTCGCGGTTTTCCGTTTCCATCCCTAGTTTCGGATGTACTTGGGTCGCTGGGGCTGCACCTTGCCAACCAGCTGTCCTCCCCTGCACAAAAGCGGGTCATGAGGCTTGTTAGTGCGGCCATTGTTCTTGGCTTTTCTTGGCCGAGGTGTCTAGCGAGCCATTCGTCTCGGATGTTATGCCTGAAAGCTGCTAAGGCTTCGGCGTCCGGACAGTCGACTATCTGATTCTTTTTAGTGAGGAATCTATTCCAGAACTGCCGAGCTGATTCTCCAGGTTGTTGAGTTATGTGACTAAGATCGTCTGCATCCGGAGGGCGGACATAGGTCCCTTGAAAGTTTGCTCGGAAAGCATCCTTGAGCTCTTCCCAGCTTCCAATTGTGTTTTCGGGAAGGCTTTTAAGCCAATGCCGGGCTGGCCCTTTAAGCTTAAGGGGTACATATTTTATAGCGTGGAGATCGTCTCCTCTAGCCATGTGTATGTGGATGATATAATCCTCGATCCAGACTCCAGGGTCTTTTGTTCCATCATATGCCTCTATGTTTACGAGTTTGAATCCCTCTGGGAATTCATAGTCCAGGACCTCATCGGTGAAACATAGGGGGTGTGCGGCGCCCCTGTATTTGGGTGTGCCGGATTCTGATGATGGCTTCATAGCGTTGCTTACGAGAGCTTGCTTTCTTGGCCCATAAATGGACCTGACTGGGCCATGATGCGAATCCTTAAGTGGGTCGCATGCCGATTTAGGTGCGGCGCCGCTTGCCGCTTTATGGGGTTGTCTATCCGACCGTGTGGCTTTTTCATTTTTTGAATGCGAGGGCTCTAGGGCCTCTTCGTCGAATTCAGGCAGTAGCTTTCTTTTCGGATAGCTTTTATGCGGCGACTGTCGCCGTACTTATCTGTGGTATTGATTATTTTGCTCCATCTAATCCGGAGTGCATCTTCCGCTGTTTTTAGCTTCCACTTCTGCTTCTTTAGGCTGCGTGCAGTTGCAACGAGCCTCTCGTGGAGGTTCTTCTGCTCCATAGGTTTATTCGGCGTGAGGTCGTCCGGAATGCCGTTTTCGCCGGAGGAGGGATGTTCGGTTTCTCTATCCGTGTTGCCTTGTTCGGACGGTTGCTCTAAGGCCTGCTTGTCGTCTACCAGCTCGTCCTGCTCTATGGCTGGGTTTTTGTTTAGGCGGGGCTTGGGTCGGCGTTTATGCCGACGCTTTGATTGCTTTTCGGGGGGTCGATCTCCCATCCCATCCCCTTTTTCCTCATTGTCGCTTCCTTTAGGGGTATCCACCATGTACACATCGTGAGATGAGGTGGTTGTCCAATGCCCTATGGGCGTTGGTTCGTTGGTATCTCCTGCATCATCATCCATGCTCTCGATGTCTCCGGAGTCGAAGTTGAGCACATCGTCTAAATTGTCGACAGTGGCTACCAAGTGGGTGGTGGGTGGGCTTTGAATTTCTTCATCGTCCGTATCCCATCCTCACTGACCGTAGTTCGGCCAAGGCTCTCCTAATAAGGAGAGAGTCTTGAGAGAGTTCAGGATATCGCCACAAGGCGAGTGCTGAAAGATGTCTGCGGCGGTGAACTCCATTATCGGCGCCCAATCGGATTCGATTGGCAGGGGCGCGGGGGGTTCGGAGTCTGGATCCTCGGAGTCACGGGTCGTGCAGAGTGCGGGGCTAGCGTTCGGCTCGATCGCTTTCGGGATCACAGCCCCCGAGGTGACGTCCAACCGTTCATCCTCAATTGGTGCAATAGGCTCCGAGTTAGGGGTTGGAGCCGATGCATGTGCGGACCTCCAGGACACTGTCCGGGGGCAGAGCTAGATCATGCCCCTCGAGATAGTGCGGCGCGCTTGGCCGTGGCTCGAGCCCGTCGAAGATCAAGTCTCCGCGGATGTCAGCCGTGTAGTTTAAGCTTCCAAACCTGACTTGATGGCCAGGGGCGTAGCTTTCGATCTGCTCCAAGTGGCCGAGCGAATTGGCCCGTAGAGCGAAGCCGCCGAAGACGAAGATCTGTCTGGGGAGAAAAGTCTCAGCCTGGACCGTATCGTTGTTGATGATCAAAGGAGCCATCGGGCCTAAAGGCGACGACACAGAGGAACTCTCAATGAAAGCACCAATGTCGGTTTCAAAACCGGCGGATCTCGGGTAGTGGGTCCCGAACTGTGCGTCTAGGCCGGATGGTAACAGGAGGCAGGGAACACGATGTTTTACCCAGGTTCGGGCCCTCTTGATGGAGGTAAAACCCTACGTCCTGCTTGATTAATATTGATGATATGGGTAGTACAAGATTAGATCTACCACGAGATCAAGGAGGCTAAACCCTAGAAGCTAGCCTATGGTATGATTGTTGTATATGGAGTTGATTGCCTACGGACTACAACCCTCCGGTTTATATAGACATCAGATAGAGTTAGGGTTACATAGAGTCGGTTACAATGGTAGGAGATCTTGAATATCCGCATCGCCAAGCTTGTCTTCCACGCCAAGGAAAGTCCCATCCGGACACGGGACGAAGTCTTCAATCTTGTATCTTCATAGTCCAGGAGTCCGGCCGAAGGTATAGTCCAGCTACCCGAACACCCCCTAATCCAGGACTCCCTCACCAAGCTTAATTCCTGCTCGTCCTCGAGTAGCTAAATGATAAAAAAGATAATTTTTGATGTGGAATGCTACCTAGCATAATCTTGATCACATGTCTAATCATGGCATGAATATTAAGATACGAGTGATTCAAAGCAATAATCTATCTTTCGACATAAAAACAATAATACTTCAAGCCTACTAATAAAGCAATCATGTCTTTTCAAAATAACATGGCCAAAGAAAGTTATCCCTACAAAATCATATAGTCTGGCTATGCTCCATCTTCACCACACAAAATATTCACATCATGCACAACCCCGATGACAAGCAAAGCAATTGTTTCATACTTTTGACGTTCTCAAACCTTTTCAACTTTCACGCAATACATGAGCGTGAGCCATGGACATAGCACTATAGGTGGAATAGAATATGATGGTGGAGAAGACAAAAAGGAGAAGATAGTCTCACATCAACTAGGCGTATCAACGGGCTATGGAGATGCCCATCAATAGATATCAATGTGAGTGAGTAGGGATTGCCATGCAACGGATGCACTAGAGCTATAAATGTATGAAATCTCAACAAAAGAAACTAAGTGGGTGCGCATCCAACTTGCTTGCTCACGAAGACCTAGGGCACTTTAGGAGGCCCATTGTTGGAATATACAGACCAAGTTCTATAATGAAAATTCCCACTAGTATATGAAAGTGATAACTCAAGAGACTCTCTATATGAAGAACATGGTGCTATTTTGAAGCACAAGTGTGGAAAAAAGGAATAGTAGCATTGCCCCTTTTTATTTATTTTCTTTTTTTATTTTTTTATTTGGCCTTTCTTTTTTGGCCTTTTTGGCCTTTTTTGGGACAATGCTCTATTAATGATGATCATCACACTTCTATTTATTTACAACTCAATGATTACAACTCGATATCTAGAACAAAGATATGACTCTATATGAATGCCTCCGGCGGTGTACTGGGATGTACAATGATCTAGCGTAGCAATGACATCAAAAAAACGGACAAGCCATGAAAACATCATGCTAGCTATCTTACGATCATGCAAAGCAATATGACAATGAATGCTCAAGTCATGTATATGATGATGATGGAAGTTGCATGGCAATATATCTCAGAATGGCTATGGAAATGCCATGATAGGTAGGTATCGTGGCTGTTTTGAGGAAGGTATATGGTGGGTTTATGGTACCGGCGAAAGTTGTGCGGTACTAGAGAGGCTAGCAATGATGGAAGGGTGAGAGTGCGTATAATCCATGGACTCAACATTAGTCATAAAGAACTCACATACTTATTGTAAAAATATATTAGTTATCGAAACAAAGTACTACGCGCATGCTCCTCGGGGGATAGATTGGTAGGAAAATACCATCGCTCGTCCCCGACCGCCACTCATAAGGAAAACAATCAATAAACACCTCATGCTCCGACATCGTTACCTAACGGTTCACCATACGTGCATGCTACGAGAATCGCAAACCTCAACACAAGTATTTCTACAATCCACAACTACCCACTAGCAACACTCTAATATCACCATCTTTATATCGCAAAACTATTGCAAGGAATCAAACATATCATATTCAGTGATCTACAAGTTTTATGTAGGATTTTATGACTAACCATGTGAATGACCAGTTCCTGTCATCTTTCTAAATAGATATAAGTGAAGCAAGAGAGTTTAATTCTTTCTACAAAAGATATGCCCACGCTCTAACAAATATAAGTGAAGCAAAAGAGCATTCTACAAATGGCGGTTGTCTAAGTGAAGAGAAACAGGCAATCCAAACTTCAAATGATATAAGTGAAGCACATGAAGCATTCTATAAAGCCATACTCAAAAGATATAAGTGAAGTGTAAAGAGCATTCTATAAATCAACCAAGGACTATCTCATACCAGCATGGTGCATAAAAGAAAAATGAAAACTAAATGCAAAAGACGCTCCAAGATTGCACATATCGCATGAACGAAACGAATCAAAAAACATACCGATACTTGTTGAAGAAAGAGGGGATGCCTCCCCAGCATCCCCAAGCTTAGACGCTTGAGTCTCCTTGAATATTTACTTGGGGTGCCTCGGGCATCCCCAAGCTTGAGCTCTTGCCTCTCTTCCTTCTTCTCACATCGAGACCTTCTCAATCATCGAACACTTCATCCACACAAAACTTCAACAGAAAACTCGGTAAGATCCATTAGTATAATAAAGTAAATCACTACTCTAAGTACTATTGAAAACCAATTCATATTTTGTTTTTTCATTGTGTCTACTGTAATATAACTTTTTCATGGCTTAATCCACTGATATAAATTGATAGTTTCATCAAAACAAGCAAACTATGCATCAAAAACAGAATCTGTCTAAAACAGAACAGTCTGTAGCAATCTGAACATTCACCATACTTCTGATACTTGAAAAATTCTACTAAAATTAGGAAAATAAACAATTTTTATAGGAAGACAGTGCAAAAATAATCAGAACCATTTTACGTTCCAGCTAAAAATGTAAAATTGCGCACTACAGCCAAAGTTTCTGTCCTGCACCATACAAACCATCAAGCAAATGTAAACGTCCTAAAGGCAAACCTTCGCACATTATTTTTATAATACAATGGAATTGTACAAGGTGATAATTATTTTTGTTGAAAAGTTTCTGTAATCAAGATTCACAAAGTTGCCGTGAGCATGAACAAAGTTCAAGGAGCTCTCCCACTTCAACAGTGCTTGTCTTTCTCACTTTCACTTTCCTTTTTGAAAAGTTTTGGGTTCCCCTCTTTATTTTTGTTGTTTTTAAACTATATGAAATCACTCAACAGAAATAAATGACTCTCTAAAACTTCAGGGTTGTCTCCCTGGCAGCGCTTTCTTTAAAGTCATTAAGCTAGGCATATAGTGCTCAAGTAGTGAATCCACCCGGATCCCAAGGTATATCAAAGCCAATTTTAATTAACAATGATTTGTAATTTAGTAGTGAGCACAAAGCAACATATATCAAGCAATGACGAAGTCTAACTCTCTTCCTATGCATCGGCATGTCATAAAAGAACAATTCATGCACACCTAGTAAAGGCCAATGCATAGTATAAATAGTTTCTTGCAATTTTATCATGTTGGAAACATAGAGAGGTGGAAATATAGTTCCTCTCTCATAATAATTGCAAGTAGGAGTATCAAGCACATGCATATTATATTCATCAAAATCATCATGTGCAACGGTAAAAGGCAACCCATTAATATAATCCTTAATAAGTGCAAACTTCTCCGATATAGTGTAGTCGGGAGAATTCAAAAAGATAATAGGACTATCATGCGTGGGTGCAATAGCAACAATTTCATGTTTAACATAAGGAACTATAGCAAGTTCATCTCCATAAGCATAATTGATATTGGCATCTTGGCCACAAACATCATCAAAAAGGGATATTTCAAAAGAATCCAAGGGATCATAACAGTCATCATACCAATCATCCTTCGGTAAGCACGAAGGGGAATTAAACAATGTATGAGTTTAAGAGTTACTCTCATTAGAAGGTGGGCACAGGTGATCAATCCGCTCTTCCTCCTTTTGTTCTTCGCTCTCTTCCTCATCTTTTTCATCCAATGAGCTCACAGTTTCATCAATTTCTTCTTCCATAGACTCCTGCAAAATATTAGTCTCTTCTTGGACAGCAGAGACTTTCTTAATAAGCGCATTAATTTCATAATTGTATTCATAATTCACATAACAATATTTCAGGATAGCTAAATTTTCAGGTCTATAAACAGCATCATCAAAATCTTCAAACTCTTTAAACATAGATTCAATTTCATAAGCACCCTTAAAAGCAACAAATTCTTCTATTTGTTCCACATCATAGTAATCATATATACCATTAGCATAAGAAGCCAAGTTTTCATTATCATTAAATTCACATGAAAAGGGAAGGTGTGGAGCCTTCACCTTAGAGCAACAAGTATAATCATATCTCAAGCATAGTTGCCTAGCATACCAATTCAGTATATGAATTTGATCCCATAATAGTTTCCCTTTTTGTGTCAAGCGGTAATCCCTAAAGTATTCACGTTGATCCAACGTTACCCCCATTACATAATTGAATGGGGTTTTCTCGGGATTATTAAAGTAGTACATAATATCTTTCACATAACCAGCATCGAGGGTTTTAGGAGGTTCCCCGTCTCCATGAGAAGAAAGTACACCTAATGTTTTTGGTATTTCGTGTTCCATATCCATAACTAAAGATAGAGAACAACTAAGAACAGCAAATAAAAATTACTTAGTGATAAAGCAAACAAGCACACACGAGAATATTCACCCCACGCTATTGCTCCCCGGCAACGGCGCCAGAAAAAGCTCTTGATAACCCACAAGTATAGGGGATCGCAACAGTTTTCGATAAGTAAGAGTGTCGAACCCAACGAGGAGCTAAAGGTAGAACAAATATTCCCTCAAGTTCTATCGACCACCGATACAACTCTACGCACGCTTGACGTTCACTTTACCTAGAACAAGTATGAAACTAGAAGTACTTTGTAGGTGTTGTTGGATAGGTTTGCAAGATAATAAAGATTACGTAAATGAAAAGTAGGGGCTGTTTAGGTTAAGAAACAATAAAGTAAATATAACGAGTGTGGAAAAGTGGTGGTAGGAGTTGCGAAATTGCCCCTAAGCAATTGACTACTTTACTAGACCGATAGCAAGTATTATGTGGGAGAGGCCACTGCTAGCATGTCATCCCTGACTTGGAATTCTATGCACTTATGATTGGAACTATTAGCAAGCATCTGCAACTACTAATGTTCATTAAGGTAAAACCCAACCATAGCATTAAGATATATTGGTCCCCCTTCAATCCCATATGCATCAATTTCTATGCTAGGTTGAAGCTTCTGTCACTCTTGCCCTCCAATACATAGTCCTATCAACATACAGCTAACCCTATGGTGTGATCCACGCGCGCGCTCATATGATGGGCACCAAAGGACAGCAACATAACCACAAGCTAATTAAATCAATCATAGCAATTCATCACCCACCGATAGGACAACGAAAATCTACTCAGACATCATAGGATGGCAACACATCATTGGATAATAATATGAAGCATAAAGCACCATGTTCAAGTAGAGGGTACAGCGGGTTGCGGGAGAGTGGACCGTTGTAGATAGAGGGGGGAAGGTGATGGAGATGTTGGTGAAGATGGCGGAGGTGTTGGTGAAGATCGCTGTGATGATGATGATGGCCACGGCGGCGTTCTGGCGCCACCGGAGGAGAGGGGGAGAGGCGCCCCCTTCTTCCTCTTCTTCCTTGACCTCCTCCCTAGATGGGAGAAGGGTTTCCCCTCTATTCCTTGGACTCCATGGCATGGGAGGGGCGAGAGCCCCTCCGAGATTGGATCTATCTCTATGTTTCTCTCTGGTTCTGCGTTCTCAGATTCTTCCCTTTCACCGTTTCTTATATTCCCGGAGATCGGTAACTCCGATTGGGCTTAAATTTTGACACGATATCTATCCGGAAATTATCTTTCTTGCGGCGAAAGAAGGGCACCAACCGCCTTACAGGGTGGCCACGAGGGTGAGGGGCACGCCTGACACCCTAGGGCGCGCCCCCCTACCTCGTGGGCCCCTCGAGCATCATCTCGCGTGGATTCCTCTTCCCAAAAATCATATATATTCCAAAAAAAATCTCCGTCGGTTTTTATTCCGTTTGGACTCCGTTTGATATGGATATTCTACGAAACAAAAAACATGCAACAAACAGGAACTGGCACTCGGCACTGGATCAATATGTTAGTCCCAAAAATAGTATAAAAAGTTGCCAAAAAGTATATGGAAGTTGAATAATATTGGCATGGAACAATCAAAAATTATAGATACGATGGAGATGTATTACGCCGCGCCGTCGCCAGAACCCGACCCCGCCGCCGACCGGTTTTTTCTGGGTTTTCGTCGGTTTTTTCGGTAAACCCTAGATCTACTCCAGGTTTTTTATAGATCAGTTTTTCTTCGGTTAGATCTATTCTGTGAACGTTCGTTCGTTTAGTTCTTATAATGAATGAATTCGTTCATTTGTCTCTGTTAGCGGACATTCGTCCGATAGATTTTTCTTTTTCTGTTTTATTTTTGCCAGGGACCTATCCGCGATTATTTTTATCGTAGATTAGCCCCTGATCTTCAAACCATTGCAACTTTTTAACCGTTCGTCCAAATCCAGTGAAACCAATGCCAAAATCTTCGTCTCGAACCCATATTTCCAGTTAACCAACTTGAACATGATTTTGACAATTTAAAATTTGGTTGCAAGCAGATTTGAATTCGAACTTATTTTGATCGTAGTTTGAGTTTCGTAGCTCCGATTTGAGTGTTTTGTTTTGCAAATCGAAGCTCTTTAGTTGAAATTTCAATTTGGACTTTCTCATCTGAGTTTTACCCTTGCACCTATTGCTTGAGTTCTTATGTATGCTATTGTTTGTTTGCCATAGAGTTTCCGGAGTGCGAAGCATGCTACTACGAGTCTCTAGGGTTTGCAGATCGTCAGCAAGGCAAGTAACACTTTGATCATACCCCTTTATTACCCATTTTTTATGCATTAGTTTCAACCCTCAAACATTACATGTGTAGGATTGATAACATGTGGGTATTGGGAAGTAGATGATGAGGTAGAACCTATTGTCCTTTATATCAAACCTTGGGAGTTACTTCTACGTTATGCTTATACTGCTATGCTATGCTCGTAGACGTGGTTTGGTTTGAGTGATCCATGACAGTTGTGAGTGTTATTGTGAACTAATGGTTTATTTGAGGTGGCTACTTTAACACACATCTGGGTGGATTGTTTGTGGGCACCTGGGGCAATCCAGTGTTGTCCAAGGAGATCCCGGGGAATCTGTGTGATCATCCTATGGTCCGCCACCCAGGCTCATAGGGATCATATTGTTATTCATGTTGGAAACTTCCGTGTGCAGCCACAAACCATTATGGGCTCTGGCATAGTTGAGTAGGTTGTGTGACCTCTTTCAGTGGTAAACTAGCAGATGTAGGGGATGTTGGTGGTACGGTTTACCCGTCGAAAGGGCTAATGCTTCTGAAAGACCGTGTCTCGGTCATCCGTTTCTCAAACATCATGTAGTGCGAGAAAACGGAGGAGCTCGAGTCTTGTGGGGAAAAGTGCGCAAACCTCTGCAGAGTGTATAAACTAATCATGGTTAGCCGTGGCCCCGGTTATGGACATCTTGAGTATCTGGTGCTTGAATTATTATGTTGATCTCATCACTATATTTAATTAACTTGTTGGGTTAATGATTACTTTAATTGGGACTGAGATGGGGTTTACCATTCTCAATGTTTACCAACTACCATGATAGTTAAATAAAATATATTCCTTTGTTGTAGGGAAAAATTGGCTTTTCACAAAAACATAATAACCATAGAGCCTCCACCCGCCAAATATGCATATAGTTGTAGCTGTTACATATTCATTGCTCTACAGTGTTATTTTGCCAGCATATTCCATGTGCTGACCCGTTTTCGGGCTGCAACATATTATGTTGCGGACTTTTCAGACGAAGAGTAAGGTGCGCTAGGTAGTTGTTTTGCACTCAGCTATGCCGTTGGAGTTGATGGACTCGCTTTATCTTCCAAGCCTTCCGCTGTTATCTTATTTGATGGCCTTCAGCCACATTATTGTAATAAGTACTCTCTTATGAGATATTCGATGTAATAAGTGTGTCATTGCAACTCTGTTATAAATCCTTCAAGTATTGTGTGTGTCAGCATTATCGATCCAGGGATGACACCTATGCACAAAGATTCGACCGTTTGAGGTTGGATCATTACAAGATGGTATCAGAGCACACGCTGATTGTAGGACAAGACCATTAAGATAAGCCATAGGTCACTCTTCTCTACTCATTTCTGACTCCTCTCCATTTTCCACTCTATAGATGGCAGACCCAAGGAACAAGTTTGCTCAACCGGATGAAGAAACACCGTTTGGACAACATTTGAAGGAAGTCACTAGGTGTGACGCCCGGATAATTAGGCTACAGTAATCCCTCGTTAATCATGCCACGTCACCTCTGTCACTATAGTTAAACCCGGGTTAGTTCAAAAACCAATTCAAAATTCAAATTCAAAATCAAGTCAAACAATTAAAGTTTTCAAATATTAAAACTAAAATGTTCAGTTTGTGCCAAATAATGCATAGGTAATTATGGTGGAGAGACCACACTTTTATAAATTGTTTAAATACTCTAAAATGGATAAAACGTAGCGAGAACAATTATTTAAATGCTTTTAAAATAATAATAAAATTACAAACTAATTTATTTTAGGTGCCAAGTTAATTGTGGTGGTGGCATATTTGCTCATACTAATTTAGGTACAACTGATGTATTTTATAAAAACTAATGTATCTAGTATATAAAATTAAAACAGAAAGAGCAGAGAATAGACAAAATATAAAAGGAAAGCAAACAAAAAAATAAAAGAGAAAACCCCCTCCCTCGCTGGACCCCGGCCCAGTTGGCCTGTAGGCCAACCAGGAGGACCACCCCACTCCTCCTTATCCCCACTCCACCCGAAACCCTAACTGCACTACCCCACTATGCCCACCCCACTCGTCCCACTCCCCCTCCTTGATCCAAATCGGGATCGGGGGCACTCGACGCCGTCGCCGTCTCCCCGCAGCGCCGCTCGGACCCGTCCACGCCGGACCGATTCGTCCTCGACTCCTGCTCGCCGTGCTCTGCACCACCTCGCCGCCTGGACTGCCCCTGCCGTCGTGGACCACGCCGACGCCGCCCCGTCCCTGGCCTCCTGCTCACCGGTCGGCCCCGTCGCTTGCCGCCGCCATCATCTTTGTCTTCCTCCCCGAGACCCACTGCCATGTCCCCTACAGCTCCACGGTGAGGCCCCCCCGGCCTCTCTCTTCCCCTGTCGCCGTACTCATGCCCACATGTCCATCTTTTACCGCCCCCGCAGCCGCGCTCGCTGCGGCAGCGTGGCCGCCTCGCGCTTGCCTCGTTCGTTGCCGCCAAGCCCCGCCTGCGCGCTCCCTGCGCAACGCCCTGTGCGCCCCTAGCCACACTCGCAGCCCACCCGTCTCGGCTCGCTGTCGCTGGCCCGACACGCTGACCGCCCCTCGCTGGCTCTGCCTTGCTGCGCCTGCTGCCGCCGGCAGCTCGTCCCACGCCCCGCCTCCCGCCTCTGCCCCCACTGCGCTGCCGCGCCGGCGTGCTCTCCGGCACGCGCGCACCCCACTTGCCTCCCCCACTGCCCTGCATTGCCGGCACCGCCGCCCTTCGCGGGAATCGCCGCATTTCGGCCACCCTCGCCGCGGTCTCGGTCATCGCCCGGCGCCGGCGCCCGTTTGCGCCACTCGACCCGCTCCTGGGATGGGCGCTCGCATCGCCCAGCGCCCGCTAACCGCGTGCCCGATAGGCCCCTGGCCAAATGACAAATGGGGCCCCATGCCAGAACGTTTTAACAAAGAAAGGATTAAAAATAATAATTAATTAATTAATTAATTAACTTAATTAATTGAAGAATTAATTAAACTAATTAATCCTGATTAGATTAACCTAATCAATTAACTAAACCCTAATTAACCTAATAGAGTATGACAGGTGGGTCCCACTGGACCCATGCGTCAGTTTGACCCAGTCAACCCCTGTTGACTGCTGACTTCAGCATGACATCATGATGATGTCATAAATCCAATTTCAAATTAAATTAAATAATTAATTAAATCAGAAATTAATAAAATCTTTAGAAAATCATATCTTTTAATTCGTAGCTCGGGTTAAATTATTTTCAACATGAAAGTTGCTCAGAACGACAAGACGAATCCGGATACGCAGCCCGTTCGTCCGCCACACATCCCTTGCATAGCGAACACGCAACTTTCCCCCTCCGGTTCATCTGGCCGAAAACGCGAAACACCGGGAATACTTTCCCGGATGTTCCCCCCTTCACTGGTACCACCTCATACCGCGTTAGGGCACACCTAGCATCACGCTTTGTCATGTCATGCATCGTCATGATTTTGTTTGCATTATATTTATTGTTTCTTCCCCCTCTTCTCTCGCGAGACACCAAGACCGACGCCGCTGCTACCCAGTACGACTATGGTGTTGACGACCCCTCTCTCTTGCCAGAGCAACCAGGCAAGCCCCCCCCCTTTGATCACCAGATATCGCCTACTCTTCTCTATACTGCTTGCATTAGAGTAGTGTAGCATGTTACTGCTTTCCGTTAATCCTATTCTAATCCATAGCCTATCCTTGCTACTACTGTTGTTACCTATACCTGCTATCCTAATGCTTGGTATAGGATGCTAGTGTTCCATCAGTGGCCCTACACTCTTGTCCGTCTTCCATGCTATACTACTGGGCCGTGATCACTTCGGGAGGTGATCACGGGCATATGCTATATACTTTATACTGAACATTACTTATGATATTGTTCGGAGTTGGGGCTGAAGGGGCAGGTGGCTCCATCCCGGTAGAGGTGGGCCTAAGTTCCCGAAGGCCCCCGACTGTTACTTTGTGGCGGAGCGACAGGGCAGGTTGAGACCACCTAGGAGAGAGGTGGGCCTGGCCCTGGTCGGCGTCCATGGATATATCAAAATAACACGCTTAACGAGATCTTGGTATTTGATCTCAGTCTGGCTACTGGCCTATACGCACTAACCATCTACGCGGGGACAGTTATGGGCACTCGACGTCATGGTATCAGCCGAAGCCTTCATGACGTCAGCGACTGAGCGGCGCGCGGCGGGTTGGACCGCGTAACGCAACTTCCTTTGTAATGGAGGTTGCTAGGTCTGCTCTCCGGCCGCGTACGCAACGTGCAGGTGTGCAATGGGCGATGGGCCCAGACCCCTGCGCCATAGGATTTAGACCGGCGTGCTGACCTCTCTGTTGTGCCTAGGTAGGGTTGCGACGTGTTGATCTTCCGAGGCCGGGAATGACCCAAGAAAGTGTGTCCGGACAAATGGGATCGAGCGTGTTGGGAAATGTGGTGCACCCCTGCAGGGAAGTTAATCTATTCGAATAGCCGTGATCTTCGGTAACAGGACGACTTGGAGTTGTACCTTGACCTTATGACAACTAGAACCGGATACTTAATAAAACACACCCTTCCAAGTGCCAGATACAATCGGTGATTGCTCTCCCACAGGGCGACGAGGGGAGGATCATCGGTTAGGATTATGCTACACGATGCTACTTGGTGAACTTACCATCTACTCTCTTCTCCTGCTGCAAGATGGAGGTGGCCAGAAGCGTAGTCTATGATAGGACTAGCTATCCCCCTCTTATTTCGGCATTCTGTAGTTCAGTCCACATATGATAGCCTTTTCCATTTGATACCAATGCATACATATGTAGTGTAGCTCCTTGCTTGCGAGTACTTTGGATGAGTACTCATGGTTGCTTTGCTCCCTCTTTTCTCCCTTTCTATACACGATTGTTGCGACCAGACATTGGAGCCCAGGAGCCAGACGCCACCGTCGACGACTACTACTACTACTCGGGAGGTGCCTACTACTACGTGCAGCCCGCTGACGACGACCAGGAGTAGTTTAGGAGGATCCCACGCAGGAGGCATGCGCCTCTTTCGATCTGTATCCCAGTTTGTGCTAGCCTTCTTAAGGCAAACTTGTTTAACTTATGTTTGTGCTCAGATATTGTTGCTTTTGCTAACTCATCTATGATCGAGCTCTTGTATTCAAGCCCTCGAGGCCCCTGGCTTGTAATATGATGCTTGTATGACTTATTTTATTTGTAGAGTTGTGTTGTGATATCTTCCCGTGAGTCCCTGATCTTGATCATACACGTTTGCGTGTATGATTAGTGTACGGTCAAATCAGGGGCGTCACAAGTTGGTATCAAAGACGACTGCCTGTAGGAATCCCCCTTCCACACTCCTTGGCCGAAGTCGAGTCTAGACATTACAAAACTTTTTACTAACATGGTTATGTGCCTTACGGGCCCACGTCGCCATCTAGGTGGTATTAGTATCTTTTACTCCTCGTCTATACTCTGGGACTCTGATCTCTTTTCTATTCAGGTTAAATGATTTTACTAAATCTAACTCTAGGTTCTCGTAACTACTTCCTCCCTGAGAGCCACTCGATACAGGTGATCGCCTGATGCACTAGAAGATTCCGTAGTTACTCTTCGATGTTTCCTCGATACTTTGTGCCATCGCTTTACAATTCCCTTCCATCGATAAACCCCTATGGATAACCACGTATACTCGCCATTCATACAATGTTTCCCAGTTGATCTTGTTACTATAAGATACCTCGAAATTCTCTCTGTTGTTTCGAGAATCCTTTGAGCTTAGTGCCTTGTTGTTCTTTGTCACTTGAATACCTCTAAGGATAATTCTCGCACTTACCGAGTATCCGCTCATCCCCAGTTGATTCAGGTATTTCACAAAAGTCTTCATAATACCGTTTGTTCTTCTGAAAATCCTCAATAGCTTAATGCTCTTGAAATTCTTGCTCGCTAGCATTATGATTAATCCAATAAGTCTGGTAATCTTATTGACATCTGTTGTCATTATCATTTAGAGTCTATTGATTCGATATGTTGTGGATGCTTGCAATCCTCAGGAATTATCCTTCTGGCTCAGACATCATTTTAAACATGAGCTGGTTCTCGACCAATCGGATTGCCATTGTTGGTATCCCTAAGCATACGCAACTTATCGATCCTTAATCAGAATGTTTGCTTCTGATCCCTTGATCGTAAATCATAATTCTTTTGCATTTGAGCTTTGAATTAGTCAGTTGTTTCTATAGTCTGATCTCCTTGCATTGTTTCTTCCTCTGGTTGAGTACCGGTGCTCACATCAGATCCTTTGAGGACCACCGGATAGTTTGTTGGATTTTATCCGATAGCGTCCTTCATATTCAATCACTTTGGAAGTTCTTTCTCCATTAGTAAATCCTATCCTCTGACTGACCAACCATGCTCTGCTTTCGAGCTTGTGATATTTACTCCTAAAGTTTGTGGTATATATTCCTAAGAGACCCTGATGGGTTGAAGCTATGCCTTTTCTAATCTATGTAAACCCGGAAGCTTCTACGGGTCATACTCTAATGGTGTTATGCCAGATAAAATTTCAGCACTACAACTTCATCAAACGCGAGGAGTGAATGAAAGGTTATGCATTGTAGAAGTGGGAGTTGACCTTGAACTTTGTGTTCATGCCCATGGACACGATTTATAACTTATCATGGAAGCTGCTCGTAAAATTAGTTACCCCCTTGTTATAAGCTCATCTTGTATCCGTGGTTCGATCATTTATGATCAAGGTTTCCAACCATGTTCTGCCTTAAATACCATGTCTCGTGCAAGTTTAAGCACTTGTCTTCTGTAGAGTAATACCCCAGTCCAACCTCTATTTTGATTTGTCGTCGAGTATTACCCCCCTGGTATCTCAATGATTATCACGGAACTACATAACTTCTTATGAGTTCTTCATCAAGTGCTACATTCTCATTGATTCCAATTTTTCACGGGCTCTGAGTTATTAAACACTCAAAGACACCGATAACTGACTCGAGTCCGCACCGCGATTAAGCTACTCTTGGTAACCTTCATTACTTACGAGTTTGAACTCAATCACGTCATTCCTAGCCTGCTTTCCTATATCCTGGCCGTGCCGATTTTAACTATGCTACCTGATCCTTAATCCCGAAGCACAACTTTCGACGATGAGCTAAGCTTACGTCGATCTTTCTCATCATATCATTTCACCTTGAACAACAAGCTTGATTTCGAGTTTGTGTCGTACCCATGGTTCCAATAACCTTTTGCTTCATAATTCCTTTGACTTGATGTCATCGCCGATAGATTACATCTTCATGAAATCTCTCGACAAATGTGTCGTGATCAGCACCAACATTTTGAGCTCTTCCAGGATATCAATCAAATTCATAATGAGAAATATCATCCTTCCCCTCGATGATTTGTGTTATCATCGACAACATTATTGCTTTCCCTTCAACACAAACTTGTTCATGTTTGGTGTTATACCTTGAGTTCCCTGCCATCCAGCAATTGTTCTTCTTTACTTGGAACATTACCATCTCTTATGTCATCATTGTTGTGAGAATTACACCACCTCTTAAGAATTTGTGATACGGTGATGCTTCTCACCATCACCATTCTTTTCTTGGTCCCCGTGTTGAGTGAACTCTGTTGTGCAAATTTAATGTCTTTAGCAACCCTATTGCTTCAGAGTTATTGGACAATAATTCCAATTTAGTGTGTTGGTTTCTCAATCGCCATTCTGACGTTGGGCGTGCAACCCAACCCATATTTCGAGTGCACCTTTCAACCCATGTTTAATTGTGTATGTTTTCCTCCAGCATACATCATTAAGCCATTTGATCTGGCTAATGTTATCTCCTCGTTCACATAGTTGTGGAAATCCATCCTTTTTGTAAATGTCAATGGATTGTCGCTGAGTCAATCAGTCACCTCCTCACCTCTCCATGATTTAATGATGAACTCTTGTTTCGGAACTTGCCTCCATGGTTTAATTCCCGAGAATCATACAATGTCACCTCAACAATTTGTGTTGCACCTTTCTTCTCAGGCATCCTGAGTCTAAGGTATCTTGACACCAATCAGATCTGAATCTTGGTCAGATATGATGGTTGGAACATATTTTCAAGAGTTATAACATTGGTCTCTATATGCCCCGGTAAGGTGATGTCATGCCTAGAACGTCTGACCAGAGGACCTAGTGTTATAGTTTCCTTTTTAACAAGGTTAATCATTTTTCCATGAGGAAATTGAATGCCTTGTTTAATAAGTTTATCCTGATGGATCCTTTGTGTATCCAAAGTCCCATTTTTGCTTGAAGACCATGTCGATGCTATCCCGAAGCATGTCTGTGGTACTCCGATTTTCAATAAGAGCATTTGAAGTACAATGCTAAATTTTCCTTATGAATTATCCAAACACCGTTGTATGGGTAATGTCAGGAAAGTTCTCTCCCCTTTCCTAAATGGTTTTCTACCTTCTATCCTGTCGTGGATATCATCTGCTTGTCCTTGGGAAGGATATACCCTTGAAATACGTGTTAATACATGTTCCTTTCCATTGTCTGTTTAATCTGATGATCACATTTTCCTTTCCATTGTTTTGTTTAACCTTTCTGGTGATCTATATGATCTAAGCAGTAATGTTCTTCTGCTTATGTAAACACCTTGGTGTACAACCGTGTCAGTAAGACCCTGTTGCTTTTGTTGATAGCATTTCGGTAACCACCGATGGACGAGAACATTGCCTATTGGTTCGCCTCGTTCAACGAGCAGGAAAATGGTTCTCTTCGTCCCTCACCCTTGGTACCGATGTTATTGTCGACATAAATGACAGGCTATCCTCTGACATGCCTTGTTATCATGACTATGTAAAATATCACCGCCGTTTCTACTTTTAACCCACATGGTGGGCCCATAACCCACGGGTCCCAGGATCGAAACCTGACTCTCCTTTACACCCTATTGCCAAAGATATTCCTCGCACTTGACTTGATATGTAATTCGTGAGCCACCTTCCTAGTGATCTACTCTGGTATCGGACGCAATACTTATTCTCGTGCCCTGAAACCCTTTCACCTTATAATTGGGCATTGAACGATTGCCTATCCGCTTGATACTTCTTACTGTACCTTTTTGCTTGGCTCTCGATGTGTTTCATTTTACCAACTCGAGAGATACCCCTGTGTTCATTCGTGGGATAACCCCCGATGTTTAACCCTTATAGCATTCTATCATTGTCGAACTGCCCCTTACCTATTCGTAAGTACGGGACAGACCCCGAAGAAAGGATGCGACTTCGTCAAGATGACCTGAAGTAGAGAAATGAAGACATCAACGACAAGGATCAACTTCTTCGCGAAGAGCAAGCCAGGATGAGAAGACCCGCTAGATTCGTAACCAAAATCTTTCCCCCTTTCACTACCTCTTAAATCTCGGGACTAGATTTCTTGTAGTGGAGGAGAATTGTGACGCCCGGATAATTAGGCTATAGTAATCCCTTGTTAATGGTGCCACATCACCTCTGTCACTATAGTTAAACCCGGGTTAGTTCAAAAACCGATTCAAAATTCAAATTCAAAATCAAGTCAAACAATTAAAGTTTTCAAATATTAAAACTAAAATGTTTGGTTTGTGCCAAATAATGCATAGGTAATTATGGTGGAGAGACCACCCTTTTATAAATTGTTTAAATACTCTAAAATGGATAAAACGTAGCGAGAACAATTATTTAAATGCTTTTAAAATAATAAAAAATTTACAAACTAATTTATTTTAGGTGCCAAGTTAATTGTGGTGGTGGCATATTTGCTCATACTAATTTAGGTACAACTGATGTATTTTATAAAACTAATGTATTTAATATATAAAATTAAAACAGAAAGAGCTGAGAATAGACAAAATATAAAAGGAAAGCAAACAAAAAATAAAAGAGAAAGTACCCCTCCCCCTCTGGACCCCGGCCTAGTTGGCCTCTAGGCCAACCAGGAGGCCCACCCCACTCCTCCTTATCCCCACTCCACCCGAAACCCTAACCGCACTACCCCACTATGCCCACCCCACTCGTCCCACTCCCCCTCCTTGATCCAAATCGGGATCGGGGGCGCTCGACACCGTCGCCGTCTCCCCGCGGCGCCGCTCGGACCCGTCCATGCCGGACCGATTCGTCCTCGACTCCTGCTCGTCGTGCTCTGCACCACCTCGCCGCCCGGACCGCCCCTGCCATCGTGGATCACGCAGACGTCGCCCCGTCCCTGGCCTCCTGCTCACCGGTCGGCCCCGTCGCTTGCCGCCGCTATCGTCTCCGTCTTCCTCCCCAAGACCCACTGCCATGTCCCCTACAGCTCCACGGTGAGGCCCCCCTGGCCTCTCTCTTCCCCTGTCCCTGTACTCACGCCCACATGTCCATCTCCGACCGCCCCCGCAGCCGCACTCGCTGCGGCACCATGGCCGCCTCACGCTCGCCTCGTTCGTTGCCGCCAAGCCCCGCCTGCTGCCGCCCTGAAGCCACGGCCTCCACCCCGCGGCAACGCGCTCCCTGCGCAACGCCCTGCGCGCCCCTGGCCACACTTTCTGCCCGCCCGTCTCGGCTCGCTGTCGCCGGCCCGCCACGCTAACCGCCCCTCGCTGGCTCTGCCTTGCTGTTGCGCCTGCGCCTGCTGCCGCCGGCAGCTCGTCCCGCGCCCCGCCTCCCGCCTCTGCCACCACTGCGCTGCCGCGCCGGCGTGCTCTCCGGCCCGCGCGCACCCCACTTGCCTCCCCCACTGCCCTGCATCACCGGCGCCGCCGCATTCCGGCCACCCTCGCCGCGGTCTCGGTCGTCGCCCGGCACCGGCGCCCGTCTGCGCCGCTCGACCCGCTCCTGGGATGGGCGCTCGCATCGCCCAGCGCCCGCTAACCGCGTGCCCGATAGGCCCCTGGCCCAATGACAAATGGGGCCCCATGCCCAGAACATTTTAACAAAAACAGGATTAAAATAATATTAAATAAAATTAATAATTAATTAACTTAATTAAAGAATTAAAGAATTAATTAAACTAATTAATCTGGATTAGATTAACCTAATCAATTAACTAAACCCTAATTAACCTAACAGAGTATGACAGGTGGGTCCCACTGGACCCACGCGTCAGTTTGACCCACTCAACCCCTGTTGACTGCTGACATCAGCATGACATCATGCTGATGTCATAAATCCAATTTCGAATTAAATTAAATAATTAATTAAATTCTAGAAATTAATAAAATCTTTAGAAAATCATATCTTTTAATCCGTAACTCGGATTAAATTATTTTCAACATGAAAGTTACTCAGAACGACGAGACGAATCCGGATACGCAGCCCGTTCGTCCGCCACACATCCCTAGCATAGCGAACACGCAACTTTCCCCCTCCGGTTCATCTGTCCGAAAACGCGAAACACCGGGAATACTTTCCCGGATGTTTCCCCCCTTCACCGGTACCACCTCGTACCACGTTATGGCACACCTAGCATCACGCTTTGTCATGTCATGCATCGTCATGCTTTTGTTTGCATTATATTTATTGTTTCTTCCCCCTCTTCTCTCGCTAGACACCGAAACTGACGCCGCTGCTACCCAGTACGACTACGGTGTTGACGACCCCTCTCTCTTGCCAGAGCAACCAGGCAAGCCCCCCCTTTGATCACCAGATATCGCCTACTCTTCTCTATACTGCTTGCATTAGAGTAGTGTAGCATGTTACTGCTTTCCGTTAATCCTATTCTGATGCATAGCCTGTCCTTGCTACTACTGTTGTTACCTTTACCTGCTATCCTAATGCTTAGTATAGGATGCTAGTGTTCCATCAGTGGCCCTACACTCTTGTCCGTCTGCCATGCTATACTACTGGGCCGTGATCACTTCGGGAGGTGATCACGGGCATATGCTATATACTTTATACTAAACATTACTTATGATAGTGTTCGGAGTTGGGGGCTGAAGGGCCAGGTGGCTCCATCCCGGTAGAGGTGGGCCTAAGTTCCCGAAGGCCCCCGACTGTTACTTTGTGGCGGAGCGACAGGGCAGGTTGAGACCACCTAGGAGAGAGGTGGGCCTGGCCCTGGTCGGCGTCCGTGGTTATATCAAAATAACATGCTTAACGAGATCTTGGTATTTGATCTGAGTCTGGCTACTGGCCTATACGCACTAACCATCTACGCGGGGACAGTTATGGGCACTCGACGTCGTGGTATCAGCCGAAGCCTTCGTGACGTCAGCGACTGAGCGGCGCGCGCCGGGTTGGACCGTGTAACGCAACTTCCTTTGTAATGGAGGTTGCTAGGTCTGCTCTCTGGCCGCGTACGCAACGTGCAGGTGTGCAATGGGCGATGGGCCCAGACCCCTGCACCATAGGATTTAGACCGGCGTGCTGACCTCTTTGTTGTGCCTAGGTAGGGCTGCGATGTGTTGATCTTCCGAGGCCAGGCATGACCCAGGAAAGTGTGTCCGGCCAAATGGGATCGAGCGTGTTGGGAAATGTGGTGCACCCCTGCAGGGAAGTTAATCTATTCGAATAGCCGTGATCTTCGGTAACAGGACGACTTGGAGTTGTACCTTTATCTTATGACAACTAGAACTGGATACTTAATAAAACACACCCTTCCAAGTGCCAGATACAACCGGTGATTGCTCTCTCACAGGGCGACGAGGGGAGGATCATCGGTTAGGATTATGCTACACGATGCTACTTGGTGAACTTACCATCTACTCTCTTCTCCTGCTGCAAGATGGAGGTGGCCAGAAGCGTAGTCTATGATAGGACTAGCTATCCCCCTCTTATTTCAGCATTCTGTAGTTCAGTCCACATATGATAGCCTTTTCCATTTGATACCAATGCATACATATGTAGTGTAGCTCCTTGCTTGCGAGTACTTTGGATGAGTACTCATGGTTGCTTTGCTCCCTCTTTTCTCCCTTTCTATACCCGATTGTTGCGACTAGACGTTGGAGCCCAGGAGCCAGACGCCACCGTCGATGATGACTACTACTACTCGGGAGGTGCCTACTACTACGTGCAACCCGCTAACGACGACCAGGAGTAGTTTAGGAGGATCCCAGGTAGGAGGCCTGCACCTCTTTCGATCTTTATCCCAGTTTGTGCTAGCCTTCTTAAGGCAAACTTGTTTAACTTATGTTTCTGCTCAGATATTGTTGCTTCCGATGACTCGTCTATGATCGAGCTCTTGTATTCGAGCCCTCGAGGCCCTGGCTTGTAATATGATGCTTGTATGACTTATTTTATTTGTAGAGTTGTGTTGTGATATCTTCCTGTGAGTCCCTGATCTTGATCGTACACGTTTGCATGTATGATTAGTGTTCGGTCAAATCGGGGGCATCACACTAGGTACCTGAACATCGGAATACCAAGCTTCACCGGGACCTACACCGCCACTTTACCAGAAGAGGAGTGTTGGATGATTCGAGTTCATGTTCCAGGAAGGACATTCACGCCAGTTACTGAGCCCATAGAGTTTTCCTTTGATGCACCAACCTGGAGTCTAGGAAAGAGCATGACAGCCCACATCGCCATGGCACAACAAGGATCTTAAGGATATAATCTACCAGATGTGTGAGCGCCGAGATGAGCAATGGGAGATGATCAGTACCAGGAGGGACAGATCCATTGCAGCCTTCATCCAGGAGTTAAACTAGCACATTCGTCGCCAGGAGAACCAAATGTGTGCAAGCATGATAGATCTGGAGAAGTTGATGACTAGGAACATGGATCTTGAAGAGGAACTCAAGTCTACACGCGACGGATACGAGGAGGAAATTGCAATGCTAGTAGAAAAGAATGACGACCTGACGAGGAAGCTCGGAGTATTCATGGGAGACCCCGCGCCAGCAGGAGATGACGACCATCCCAAGAACTACATCATCATCGACGACACCGACTCCGACACCGACAGTAGTGATGATGATTATGAAGATGAAGCTGGAGTGGATATCATGGAGTCTTCCACCGATCAAAATTTCTAGTCGACCACCATATTATCAGTAGTATTCCCCCATGTATATAGTAGTAGTCTGAGTATTTTGTAATGGTAGCTAGATTGATTGTATGACCTTGTTTGAATTGAGTGGTGTGATATGAATATGTTTGTCTCATGTGCATATGGGTAGTGTTTTTCTCCTTAGACCTCATTATATTCTAATCTCTCCCCTCTAAACCCATCAGATGCCTCCAAGACGTGTCCCCGGATTTGTCTTCCCACCGGAGCTCACTTAGTTGATCCAACAGCAGAATGCCTTGATGCAACTACTAGTCCAGAAGCAAGGCAACAATAACAACAACCCACCGCCACCACCTCCAGTGGACAACTTAGCCCGTTTTCTGAGGTTGAATCCGCCGGTGTTTTCCAGTAGCACCGAGCCCATTGTTGCTGATGATTAGCTACGTTGGATTGGAAGGGAGTTGACCACCGCAGGTTGCACAAATGCGGAGAAGGTGTGCTTTGCCGCACACCAACTGGATGGACCCGCAGCCTCATGGTGGGAGAATTACTCAGCCACTTTTCCCATAGCTAATGTCACATGGGATCAGTTTTAGCAAGCATTCCGCACAACCCATGTCTCAACTGGAGCTATGAATATGAAAAAGCGTGAGTTCCGCAACTTACGCTAGGGAAACTATACTGTGGGGCAGTACGTGGATGAGTTTAGCAAGTTAGCCCGTTATGCCCCAGATGATGTGGCCACAGATGCCGCGAAGCAGGAGAAGTTTATGGAAGGACTGAATGATGAGATGAGTATGCAGTTGATGGGGGCAACATTCACTAACTATCAGGAGTTGGTAAACCGGGCCCTAATGATTGAAAGCAAATAGCAGCAGATAGAGAGCCGCAAACGGAAGTATGAACAGGGGAAGTACAATTCTGGAGCTCGGCAGAAGCCTCGCTTTACCCCTAACTCCAGAAGTTACACCCATAACCATGGAGGCCATACTCACAATGGAGGAAGTTCCCATAACCACAGTGGGCCTAAGAATGGAAATGGGAATGGAGCAAGCAGTAGCCAGAACCGCCCCAACCCAGCAATGGCCGCCAAGAAGGACCTGACCCATGTTACCTGTTACAAGTGCGGGAAGACAGGGCACTATGCCAATGACTGTTCTGAGTTGAAGAATGGCAATGGAAATGGAAACTCTGGGAAGAAGCCCAATCCCTTCACCAGAGGTCAGGTGAACCACATCAATGTGGAGGAGGTTGAAGAACAGCCTGACGCAGTGATCGGTAAGTTTTCGATTAAGTCATTTACCGCACTCGTTCTTTTCGATACTGGTGCATCGCATTCATACATATCAAGGGGATTTGTGGACAAGTGTAAGTTACCAACCTTAGCCCTTAGGTCACCCATGTTAGTAAGCTCACCAGGAGCAGAGTATATGGCCAGCCGATGGTGTGATCGGTTACCCTTGACCATTGGTAGCCATGTTTTCCCCTCAGACTTAATAAATTTGGAGCCACAAGGATTGGATATAATATTAGGCATGGATTGGTTATCGAAGTATGGAGGAAACATTGAATGTGCTAGTAAGTCAATTTTGCTCACCACCCCGGAGGGGAAAGGATCAAGTATGTATCTAGACATTCATCAACGAGGACCCAAGTAAATTCTCTTTCGGGGGTTGTTCAGGAATAAGTGCCTATTGTGAAGGATTACCCGGATGTATTTCCAGAGGAACTACCAGGCATGCGACCAGATCGGGACATAGAATTTCTGATAGAGCTGTTGCCAGGCACCGGACCAATATCAAAGAGACTGTATCGGATGTCAGCAAATGATCTGGAGGAAATTAAGAAGCAGATTAAGGAGCTACTGGAGAAAGGTTATATTCGACGAAGTTCATCCCCGTGGGGAGGCCCAGTGCTTTTGGTTGAGAAGAAGGATGGATCTTTGAGAATTGTTGTTGATTATCGTGCATTAAATGAAGTAACGATCAAGAACAAGTACCCACTACCGATGATCAATGATTTGTTTGACCAGCTGCAAGGAGCTAAAGTATTTTCCAAGATCAATCTGCGATCAGGATACCACCAGTTGAAGATCCGAGAAAAATATATACCTAAGACAGCTTTCACCACAAGGTATGGGCTATATGAGTACACGGTCATGTCATTTGGATTGACCAATGCCCCTGCTTACTTCATGAGTATGATGAATAAGGTGTTCATGGAGTTTTTGGATAAGTTTGAAGTGGTGTTCATTGATGATATTTTGGTGTGCTCGAAGAATGGAGAGGAACACAAGGAACACTTGCGCTTAGTTCTCGAGAAGCTCAGGGAACATCAATTGTATGCCAAGTTCAGCAAATGTGAGTTTTGGTTGAAGGAAGTAGGATTTCTTGGACATGTTATATCAGGAGAAGGTATAGCAGTAGACCCCACCAAGGTTCGGTCTGTAACTGAGTGATTGGCACCCACCTCAGTTGGGGAGATCCGCAGTTTTCTAGGACTTGCAGGATATTATCGGAGATTCATTGAGAATTTTTCCAAGATTGCGAAGCCTATGACGGAGTTGTTGAAGAAGGACACCAAGTTTAAATGGACGAATGAATGTGAGTCGAGTTTTCATGAGTTGAAGAAATGTTTGGTTACAGCCCCAGTACTGATTCTTCCGGATATACGCAATGATTTCCATGTGTATTGCGACGCTTCTCGCTTGGGACTTGGAGGAGTACTTATGTAGGACGGAAGAGTTGTTTCATATGCCTCATGACAACTTCGACCGCATGAATTGAATTATGCCACGCGTGATTTGGAGTTAGAAGCCGTGGTGCATGCGCTCAAGACCTGGAGACATTTTCTTATTGGAAACCCATGTAATGCGTACACGGATCACAAGAGTTTGAAGTACATTTTTACGCAGAAGGAGCTGAATCCGGGCAAAGGAGATGGTTGGAGCTTATAAAGGATTATGATATGAAATTGCATTATCACCCAGGAAAGGCCAATGTCGTAGCAGACGCTCTGAGCCGGAAGAGTTATGCCAATACCCTTGTAAGCGGAAGATTACCGCAGGAGCTAGTCAAGAACCTCAATGAGTTTCGTTTGAAGATAGTTCCAAGAGGTTTTGTGGCAACAATGGAGGTTCAGTCTATATTATTGGGAAAGATTCGAGAAGCTCAGAAGAATGATAAGGAAATCACTGAGATAAAGGAGAAAATGAGCAAAGGAAAATCCAAGGGTTTCCATGAGGATGAGCACGAGACCTTATGGTTTGAGGATCGTATTTATGTACCCAATAATGCTGAGATCAGGAAGTTAATACTTTGAGAAGCTCATGACTCGCCATACTCGATTCACCCCGGAAACACCAAGATGTATTTGGATTTGAAGGAGCGTTTATGGTGGACGGGTATGAAGAAGGATATTGTCGAGTATGTAGCAATGTGTGATGTATGTCAGAGAGTGAAGGCAGAACATCAGAAGCCAGCAGGATTACTGCAGCCTATGCCGATACCTGAATGGAAGTGGGACAAGCTTGGCATGGATTTCATCACCGGATTGTCCAGGACCCGATCGGGATATGATTCAATCTGGGTAGTAGTTGATCGTTTGACAAAGGTAGCTCACTTTATCCCCGTGAAAACCACCTATACAAGCGTGAAGTTGGCCAAAATATATATGACCAGGATTGTATGTCTACATGGAGTTCTGAGGACCATCATATCAGATAGAGGGACACAATTTACCTCGAAGTTTTGGAATCAGTTGCACCATACTTTGGGTACTAGGCTAGAGTTCAGTATAGCCTTTCATCCGTAGACAGATGGACAGACGGAGAGAGTCAATCAGATTTTGGAGGAGAAGTTGAGAGCTTGTGCGCTAGATTATGGATCTAGTTGGGATGATAATTTGCCTTACACCGAGTTCTCATACAACAACAATTATCAGGCTAGTTTGAAGATGGCTCCTTTCGAAGCCTTGTATGGAAGAAGATGACATGCACCGTTAATGTGGGATGAAGTTGGAGACGGACAGTTGTTTGAACCAGATTTGGTCAAAGAGTCCGAAGAGAAGGTTAAGTTGATTCGAGACAAACTGAAGGTAGCTCAGTCCAGGCAGAAGAGTCACTACAAGAAATATGTCAACTTGTGACCACCACTATTGGTCACTGAATGGTCACAAATTTCCATTTGTGACCTTTTTGTGACCAAAAACATAAGGTCAAAAGCTGGCCATCATAAACTGACTATAGCGACCTTTCTTCTGGAATGGTCGAAGACGTTTACGACCAAAATACGTCTACTGTTTTGTTTTGGTCACTAGCAACCTCCCCATGCCACGTAGGCATCCAGCGTGGCAATCTGACGTGGCACAAGATTCAGCCCAGTCCAATTCGGTGTTTATATGGGCCGAGCCCATTAATTTAGCCTTTTTTATATATTTTTTCCTGTGAATTTTTGGTCGACTTCATGGGCCAAGCCCAACAATTCGGCCTTTTAATTTTCTAGCCCATGTCCCTTTTGCGGACCATTTCGTTAAGCCTTTTTGTTCAGGTTTCCCAGAAGTAAACAATGTTCCAGTCCACTATTATTTGGGTTGTAGCCTTTTTAGAGCCCATATATTATTTGGTCCAATAGACCATTTGGTCTTTTTATTCACTGATTTCCAGTTTACACGCTTGAACAGCAAACACTCAATAATTCTCTTGATTAAATGATTAAATTTAGAAATCATTCAGCCAAATACACACAACAGCGCATACAATCCGCACGTCCAACATCAACTAAAACAAGCAAAAACAGATACACAAGCACATACAAGTGTGCTTACAAGCAAAAACAGATACACAAGCAGCAAAACATGGTGCAACATCAACTAAAACGGTAGTGCGCATCTCCAGGCCTCTTCTGATCTTCCGTCACAGCAGCAGCAGCCTAAACAACATTAGGTCCTGATCCAGATCACCAAAAAGAAACATTATTAAATGTTTAGAGACAATGCCATCAACATGAGGAGGTAATCCAACCTAACACTTTGTCAACATATTTTACATGTGCAAAGGTATTGAGACAATGACATCAACAAGAGATTGCCTCTTGTAATTGTTGTACGCAGCTCTATATGTACCATGTACTGAACACTAAGGAAGTACCAACTACAGTTTCAGTAAAACTACGTTGATCAAAGGGACCAGGATAAACAAATAGTTGAGAGCTCTTTCTTTTTGTTTGAGCAGTCATGGGCTCGCAGAGAAGGTATAGCTACAGAAGTAGAATATGACCAGTTAATATATTGTAGAGAAGGTTTTTGTGCATCAGCACTGAATCAAAGAACATATTCTCAATAATTTAGACACATCATTTCCAGTTGTTGCAACATCAGCTTGAGGCTGCTTCTCTATTCTCAATAATTTGTGCATCAGTCATTTCTACAGTTTCAGTAAAACTATAAGAACACAAAGTAAAACTACAAAAACTATAGTTTCAGTCAAATTATATGTACCATGTACGCATAGATTCAAGTATGATACTAAGTGAGCAGGTAGAATCATCCAAGCATGGAGGCAAGTGTCTCACCTGCAGCAACTGACCAGGAGCGAAGTTGAGCATGGTCGGGGCAGGAGTAGCACGGCTGGCCTTGAGGTCTGGGGCATCCACAGCCTGCCTGGCATCGGGTGCCCAGACCGAGGGGAGCATCGGGGCGTGCCTGCACGAGGAAGGAAAGCAGCATCAGAGAGTTGAAGGGAAGAAATCAAAGATGAGGGTACCTTGAGGAGCAGAGCAGAGCAGAAGTACTATAAATTAACAGGGCAAGGGTCATTGTTATCCTGGTGGCATTGACAGGCTGCAAAATTGCCTCTACAGTTTATTGTTTAGCTATGATAAATAAGTTGGTACAAGAATGATTGTGGCAACAGTAGATAAAGTAAGAATGCAAAGTACATTTAGTGAGAATTGTATTCTTATAATTAAGCTACCAGCAGTGAAGCAGAAAACTGCCGAACAGACTAAGGCACTGACTGTAGTACAGAAAGCACTCCAAATTCAGATGTGCTGGACCAATTCAGAACTTCAGATCAGCTCAGAACTGTTTCCCTGATCAGTTCATCCATTGCTAACAAATCTATACAAAAAGTAATAAATTGTACCCCCTAATAGAGACCAGGAATTGGGCCAAACAGCTCGTGTCAACTGGCTACCATTCAAATTATTATTGTACCATGGCATAGAAAAAATTCAGTAACCTCACTTCTACAAATTAACCTGGTGTTGTTGTACTCCTACACCATTCAAGCTCATGGTCGGATAAACAATACTAATAAGTAATAACCCATAGATAGCATGGTACAGAAGCAACCAACCAGTTAATACTAGCTATCTGAAGGAACAGCAAACAGTGACAATTGACAGCAGCTGAAGAAAAATACGATCCTACTGCTACTCTCATCCATTAAACTGACATCATATAATACAAGCTATCTCAAGGAAGGAGAGAAGGGAATATGGGGTTGGCGTCGGTGAGGAGGTGTATGATCTCCATGGTGTGCTTGATGATGCGGGTCGGCATGACATTCTTCCTGTTCTGCTTGGCCTAGTAGCGCCCCGCCAGGACAAAATCAAATCAATAACTGATGAGTCAAAGACCAATCAATCTTAATATGTCGACTGACGCTTCTGAATTTACTTTAAGAAACGTATTCTCACTTACAAATTTTATCCATCAAGTACAGGGACGAAGCTGCCGTAAACGGCCTTGACGAGAATGTTTGCCTTCAATGACCTGACAAACATGATTTGAGATGGCAAGTAGTTTCTCAGTAAGGTAAGATAGATAGATGCCACTCCCTCCATCCCACAAGAGAAGATGTTATTACATCAAAAATACTGAAACAACATGGCGGAGTACACTGTAATTAGAAGCGCGTGCAGATTTAAGATCGATGTGTGCATACCTGAAGGCGTCTTGGCAGAAGTGAGTGCTGAGCTTCCCGTCCGCACCCTTGACCAGGTAGAAGTAGACAGCGGTCTGCTCTGACAGGCCGTCGTCGACCAGCACGAGTAGCCCGAACGGGCCGAGCAAGCCCCGCCCTGCCACGTCGGCGCTCGCGCTGAAAAAGAGAGGATCAATGAAACTGAGAAACTTGTCCGAGTAGAACCAGATAGAACAATATTGAATGTCTATCTAGGATAAATTTCACAACGATTTGAGCTGGATTTTAAGAACTGAGAAAGCTAAGAGCTAAGAAAGCACAACCATGTAAGCTGTAGTTTGAGAGCTAAAGAAAAAACATGTGGCTGTACTGACGAAAAAGAAAGGTGCTCAGCTACAACACCAACTGCTATACTATGTGAGCTACAATTTTCAAATCAAAGAACAAAAGTCTGTAGGAATGATCCGACTACTCATCACAGAAATCTCATATTATACTGAAAAATGGCAACTCTTGTTTGGATAGGACAGTTCTAAGCAATTCAGTTCAGACAACCACCCAAAAAAAATCATGTGTTTTTTGAAAATTCTAGTGCAAAGAAACATGACTGAGTGCGCCACACCAACATAAGCAACTTACTACAGTACCAACTAATCTGTCACTTTGCCCCTCAAAAAGAAATAATCTGCCACTTTGGCCCCTATTTTTGTAGCATTTCAGTTATAGAAACTGCAACTTTAATTGCTAAAACATGTCGCTAGTACATTGAAAATTGGTTTATACACAGGCAGTAACCGTGGTGAATGTACACTTGGAGCTATACCAGGATGTAAAAGGTTCTTACCAGTAACTGCAGTCAGTAACCAAGCCATGCCTCGCTTGTCTACTCGCAGCTAGTTGGGTAGCCTCGGCAGTTCAGAATCTTCTTAGGAGCGCAATGCGTTCGTCTTGTTCATCCACCACCCTAAACATTCAAGTAAACGGAAGTGAGAGCTGGGAGCTAACTTAAGAGAGACTGCAGCGAATGAAATTAACAACTAGTTTTTTAATGGCTAGGGGTACACACAGCACATATATACAGTTAGAAAAATTGAGCAGCGGGGGGGGGGATTAAGTGGAGATGCTACATCCTCTTCATAGGAGACAATTCATAGGCAGCACTCAAGGTTTTTTTGGTGGCAATTATTCTCGATCTAATTGTGCAAATGAATTCAAAACATCAAATGGATTGCAAATGAATTGATTCTAGGATGCAAATCAAATCATCTAAAGATGGACACACAGAGCATCTCTAAAGACAGACACACAGAGCATGGCAAGGACCAGATGCTACGCAGAGCTACCACCTAGGCAGATGGGATCGAGCGGGGGGCAAAAAGAGAGAGTGGGAGGTGGATGACCGACGACCTAAAAACGCGCCAGGCAGCGGAGCCGGGGCCTGGAGGTCTCCACGATGACGACCACGGCGCTCTACATGAGGAGGGAGGGAAGCCACAACGCATCAGGTAAGGGAATTGAAGAGAAAGGAAGAGCAAATCGGGAGAATATCTTACCTCGACGAGCAGTAGAAGGACGCAGACGGCCGAGCGGAAGCAGACGACGCCATGGAGATGGAGCACCAGGTCCAACCCATGGGGGCGCGGATCTGGAAGCCGACCCCATGGAGGAGACGGAACTCCAGGTCTAGGCCCATGGCGGACCTGTCAACCACAGCCGCCACCGCTGCCATGGGGTTGGAGCTCCAGGTCCAAGCCCTTGCGGATCTGGGAGCCGGCGCCACCGCCTGACCTGCTCGCGCGCACGATCTCCGTCTTCTCTTCCGATGAGGTGAGGGGAGGTGAGGGAGGGGGAGAGGGCGGGAGCACCGGCGGCGAGGTCGGAGGGAGACGCGGCAGCCAGGATCTGGCGCCGGAGGTGGCGGCGGCAAGGGAGGAGTACAGCGCTAGGGTTAGCGCGAGAGAGAGGAGGGCTTGCTGCCGTGGCTGGGGTTCGCGCGAGAGAGAGAGGGGGTTGGGTGGGGTTCACGAGAGAGAGGGGGGTTTGCTACCGTGGGATGGGATGGATGGATGGACGGATGGACGGATGGATGCCAGGTCATCGATCCAAGCCACAAGTGATTCCACCAATCAGAATTAAGCTTAGGTAGTTTTGTTTTTTTCTTTTGTTTCTCTTATAATTTTCACCCTCTATTTCAGGGTAAACATTCAACATATAAACCACTTATAGTTTGCTAAAATGAACAAATAGTGTGCACATGTGTGTATCTTGGGATGACAAACAATGTTGATTTGGGGGTTTTTCACTTTCATTGCACAAAAGAGCCATTTTCCATTTTTCGAGTGCCCAAAATGAGTTTTTTTGTGAAGAATCTACCATATATTTGTTGCAAAATTGGACCAAATCATTTTTATAAAATACTAGGCCATGTTTAATGGACAATTAACACAATGGTTGGGTGTCAAAAGCCTTGATCCACCTCTGGTGAAAAAGACAAATTCCCGCTGATTCAGCTAGAAGCGGGTCAAATTTGAACTGCAGCTGCCTCATAGTTTGCTATTTATTTTTTCCAAAAATCATTTATAGGTACATAAGTACCTATTTAATCAGAGAAACGCCAAAAAAATTCCAAGATTCAACCACTAGCTAGGAACGGTCATTCCCGCCGTTTTGACCGCATTTTGAAACGGGCATAAAAAATTCAAAATAAATCAAAAAATTGGGAAACCTTCGCATTGTGTCATCATATCTGACCAAGTTTTCAGGAAAAATAACAAACTTGTAATACGGCAATTATTTAAAAAAAAAGTGTTCTCAAAAATGAGCTATCATGGGTGAAGATTCATGGTTTTCAAGCCAAATGATCAATCTTATGGCCACATTCATGGCATAGTTTGTTAAAATGATCTCATATTGTGCACAAGGGTGCATATTGGAATGGCAAACAATGTTGCCTAAGGAAGTTTTCATTTTCTTTGGACGAAAAAACCATTTTCCATTTTCCAAGTGCCTGAAAGGAGGTTTTTTTGTGAAGGACCTACAATATATTTGTTGCAAAATTGGACCAAATCATTTTTCTAAAATACTAGGCCATAGTTGATTCACAATTGACCAAATGGTTGGGTGTCAAAACTTTTGATCCACCTCTACTGAAAAAGACAAATTGCCACCGATTCAGTAGGAAGCGGGTCAAATTTGAACTACAGGTGCCTCATAGTTTGCTCTTTATTTTTTCAAAAAATAATTTCTAGGTACATAAGTATCTATTTAATCATAGAAACATCAAAAAAATTCCAAGATTCAACCACTAGCTAGGAACGGTCATTCCCGCCGTTTTGACCGCATTTTGAAACGGGCATAAAAATTCAAAAAAAATCAAAAAATTGGAAAACCTTCACATTGTGTCATTATATGTGACCAAGTTTCCAGGAAAAATAATAAACTTGTAATACGGCAATTATTTTAAAAAAAGTATTCTCAGAAATGAGCTATCATGTGTGAAGATTCATGGCTTTCAAGCCAAATGATCAATCTTATGGCCACATTCATGGCATAGTTTGTTCAAATGATCTCATATTGTGCACAAGGGTGTATATTGGAATAGCAAACAATGTTTCCTAAGGAAGTTTTCATTTTCTTTGGACGAAAAAACCATTTTCCATTTTTTTCGAGTGCCCAAAAGGAGGTTTTTTTGTGAAGAACCTTCCAATAATTGTTGCAAAATTGGACCAAATCAATTTTTTAAAATACTAGGACATATTTAATGCACAATTGACAAAATGGTTGGGGTGTAAAAAGTTTTGATCCACCTCTCGTGAAAAAGACAAATTTCCGCCGATTCAGCTGGAAGCGGGTCAAATTTGAACTGCAGCTGCCTCATCGTTTGCTATTTATTTTTTCCAAAAAACATTCTAGGTACATAAGTATCTATTTAATCATAGAAACACCAAAAAAATTCCAAGATTCAACCACTAGCTAGGAACGGTCATTCCCGCCGTTTTGACCGCATTTTGAAACGGGCATAAAAAATTCAAAAAAATTAAAAAAATTGGGAAACCTTCGCATTGTGTCATTATATGTGGCCAAGTTCCTAGGAAAAATAACAAACTTGTAATATGGCAATTATTTTAAAAAAGTGTTCTCAGAAACGAGCTATCACGTGTGGAGATCAATGGCTTTCAAGCCAAATGATCAATCTTATGGCCACATTCATGGCATAGTTTGTTCAAATGATCTCATATTGTGCACAAGGGTGCATATTGGAATGGCAAACAATGTTGCCTAAGGAAGTTTTCATTTTCTTTGGATGAAAAAACCATTTTCCATTTTTCGAGTGCCCAAAAGGAGTTTTTTTTGTGAAGGACCTCCAAAATAATTGTTGCAAAATTGGACCGAATCATTTTTCTAAAATACTAGGACATATTTAATGCACAATTGACAAAATGGTTGGGTGTAAAAAGTTTTGATCCACCTCTCGTGAAAAAGACAAATTTCCGCCGATTCAGCTGGAAGCGGGTCAAATTTGAACTGCAGCTGCCTCATAGTTTGCTATTTACTTTTTCCAAAAATCATTTATAGTTACATAAGCACCTATTTAATCATAAATACATAATTGGTGGCGATACGTCGAGGTTTGGACGGTGGCCGAGGGCTCCAACTCTGGAGCGCGTAAACTCACGGTGGCCGAGGGCTCCAACTTTGGTAGGTGCTAGGAAGAAAATTACAACATAAGATTCTCACGAGGAGACCGATCGATGCTCAAACATGAATTAGCAGCCAAGTGTTTGATTAGCGGTACAAGAAATGTACATGGCTAATGGGCGTGTGTTTTGGCTGAGTATGATCATTTACTAAGAAGACCGTCTTCACAACGTTTTAGCTCAAAAGGAGGAGCCTAGGTGGTACTTGCTTTGCAAACTACCACACTGGACATAAATACGAATGTTGAAGCTCGGCTCAAAATAATGAATGGATTGAGCTGGCATTTGGTGGAGGATGGTTATTTGGGCATAGGAAAGCACTGTAGAAAATGGATACTATTTGGACATGTCAAAGTGGTACTTCCTTCACAAACTGTTGTTGTGAACAGAATAGGAAAATGAATATTTTTGAATTATTTTTGAACTAGGCAAGGAAGGTTTTTACATATTTGACGAAGATATGACCCAATGAATTTATGAGATTTTTTTGGGAATTTTGGGAATGACAGAAATATAGGTAGCTTCACAACCTAGGGCAAAAACCGCCACATGGACATGACACATAAGCAAAACTGATGAGGTGGCGCCTAGTCATAGCAACCCACCACAATTTACAAGGCTATGACCATCTATATTGGTCGTTAACAACTAGAAATAAGGCAGCGGACTAGCGTTGTTTGCTTTATGACCATTTCCTTTAATGAAATTATGACCTTTCTGACCAAAATGGTCGTTATGGTTTAGGGTTTAGAGCCCCCCAGACAGCTTTTGGCCAATTGGTCTAAAATGGTCATAAATTTATGACCAATTCTTCGAGGGTCACTCACAGAAGGTCATAAGTTGACATATTTCTTGTAGTGAGTTATGCAGATACTAAAAGCAAGGAGATAGTCTATGAGATTAGAGACCGGGCATATCTCCGTGTGTCACCTCTACGAGGACTTAAACGCTTTGGAGTTAAGGGAAAGTTAGCCCCGAGATTTGTAGGACCATACCGATTTTTGGAACGTATGGGAGAGGTTGCCTACAAGTTAGAATTACCCGAAGGATTGTCAGGATTTCATGATGTGTTCCACATTTCCGAGTTGAAGAAGTGTCATGCTGAGATGGTCGATATTCCACTAAGAGATACAATGCCCCTGGAAACAATTCAGTTGGATAGTGATCTGACCTATGAGGAGAAACCTGTCAAGATTCTCGAGTTTGCCACCGGGTTACATGCAGCAAGGTTATCATGTTTTGCAAAGTTCAGTGGAGCCACCATACCGAGGATGAAGCCACCTGGGAACGAGAGGGAGATCTACGGAAAGACCACCCACACCTATTTTCTAGCCAACTCGAATCTCGAGGGCGAGATTCATCTTAAGAGGGGTAGGTTTGTAACATCCCAATTTTCAATTTGGATGCTATACCTAGGTCATCATATGCATATCATATTTTATTTGCATTTTGGTTTGATCCTAGAAATCTTAAGCAACTCAAGGACCCAAGGAGAGAGTTGGAGGTTTCGTTTATTTTCATATTTGAATTTTCTCAAATTTGAAAAAGAGGATCATTTTGGTTTTAATATTTTTCTCTCCGAAATATTTCCAATATTAAAAATAAAAGAGAGGGGATAAAAGGACTTCTCCAAAATAAAAGGAATATTGGAGGAAAAATGTTAAAATCAAATAAATATTTTATTTGGATTTTATTCGAGGTTTTTATTGAATTAGAAAAAATATGCATTTTTTTAAAATTGCATTTTAGGCCAGAAAAATGTTCACTTTATTCCAAATATTTTATTTAGATGGTGAAAATTGTTTTTGGCATTTTTAAAATTTTGTTTATATTTATTTAGGATTTTCTTCGGCGGAATTTATTTTATTTAAAAAAACGCGAACTGACCTAGGAGCCGGCTCGGGCCGGGACTCCCAGGCGCCCCGAGGCCGCCAGCCCCAAGCCGCCGCCAGCCCAAGCCGCGCCTCACGAAACCCTAGCTGCCGTCGCTGGAACCTGACCTGCTGCCGCTGACCCCGCCGCCGGTGACCGATGTTTTTTTCCGGGTTTTCGTCGGTTTTTTGGGTAAACCCTAGATCTACTCCGGTTTTTTTAAAGATTGGTTTTTCTTTGGTTAGATCTATTCTGCGAATGTTCGTTCATTTAGTTCTTATAACGAACGAATTCATTCGTTTGTCTCTGTTAGCGGACGTTCGTCCAATAGATTTTTCTTTTTCTATTTTATTTTCGCCAGGGACCTATCCGCGATTATTTTTATCGTAGATTAGCCCCTGATCTTCAAACTCTCGCAACTTTTTAACCATTCGTCCAAATCCAGTGAAACCAAAGCCAAAATCTTCGTCTCGAACCCCTCTTTCCAGTTAACCAACTTGAACATGATTTTGACAACTTAAAATTTGGTTGCAAGCAGATTTGAATTCGAACTTCTTTTGATCGTAGTTTGAGTTTCGTAACTCTGATTTGAGTGATTTTTTGCAAATCGAAGCTCTTTAGTTGAACTTTCAATTTGGACTTTCTCATCTGAGTTTTACCCTTGCACCTATTTCTTGAGTGCTTATGTATGCTATTGTTTGTTTGCGATAGAGTTTCCGGAGTGCGAGCGTGCTACTACGAGTCTCTAGGGTTTGCAGATCGTCAGCAAGGCAAGTAACACTTTGATCATACCCCTTTATTACCCAGTTTTTATGCATTAGTTTCAACCCTCAAACATTGCATGAGTAGGATTGATAACATGTGGGTATTGGGAAGTAGATGATGAGGTAGAACCTATTGTCCTTTTATATTAAACCCTGGGAGTTACTTCTATGTTATGCTTATACTGCTATGCTATGCTCGTAGACGTGGTTTGGTTTGAGTGATCCATGACAGTTGTGAGTGTTATTATGGACTAATGGTTTATTTAAGGTGGCTACTTTAACACACATCTGGGTGGATTGTTTGTGGGCACATGGGGCAATCCAGTGCTGTCCAAGGAGATCCCGGGGAATCCGTGTGATCATCCTGTGGTCCGCCACCCAGGTTCAAAGCGATCATGTTGTTATTCATGCTAGAAACTTCCATGTGCAGCCACAAGCCATTATGGATGTAGGGGATGTAGGTGGTACGGTTTACCCGTGGAAAGGGCTAATGCTTCTGACAGACTATGTCTCGGTCATCCGTTTCTCAAACATCATGTAGTGCGACAAATCCAACGGAGGAGATCGAGTCTTGTGGGGAAAAGTGCCCAAACCTCTATAGAGTGTATAATTAATCATGGTTAGCCGTCTCCCTAGTTATGGACATCTTGAGTATCTGGTGCTTGAATGATTATGTTGATCTCATCACTGTATTTAATTAACTTGTTAGGTTAATGGTTACTTTAATTGGGATTGAGATGAGGTTTACCATTCTCAATGTTTATCAACTACCATGATAGTTAAATAAAATATATTCCTTTCTTGTAGGGAAAAATGGATTTTTGCAAAAACATAATAACCATAGAGCCTCCATCAGCCAAATATGCATATAGTTGTAGTTGTTACATGTTCATTGCTCTACAGTGTTATTTTGCCAGCGTATTCCATGTGCTGGCCCGTTTTCGAGCTGCAACGTATTATGTTGCAGACTTTTCAGACGAAGAATAAGGTGCGCTAGGTCGTTGTTTTGCACTCAGCTATGCCCTTGGAGTTGATGGACTCGCTTTATCTTCCAAGCCTTTCGTTGTTATCTTATTAGATGGCCTTCAGCCACATTATTATAATAAGTACTTGATACGTCTCCATCGTATCTACTTTTCCAAACACTTTTGCCCTTGTTTTGGACTTTAACTTGTATGATTTGAATGGAGCTAACCCGGACTAACGTTGTTTTCAGCAGAATTGCCATGATGTTGTTTTATGTGCAGAAAACAAATATTCTCAGAATGACCTGAAACTCCACGGAACATCTTAGAAAAAATAATAAAAAATCCTCGCCAAAGATGAAGACCAGGGGGCCCACACCCTTCTCACGAGGGTGGGGGCGCGCCCCCTACCTCGTGGGCCCCCTGGATGCCCTTCGACGCCAACTCCAACTCTATATATTTGCTTTCGGAGAGAAAAAATAGGAGAAGAAATCATCACGTTTTACGATACGGAGCCGCTGCCAAGCCCTAAAACCTCTCGGGAGGGCTGATCTGGAGTCCGTTTGGGGCTCCAGAGAGGGGGATTCGTCGCCGTCGTCATCATCAACCATCCTCCATCACCAATTTCATGATGCTCACCGCCGTGCGTGAGTAATTCCATCGTAGGCTTGCTGTACGGTGATGGGTTGGATGATATTTATCATGTAATCGAGTTAGTTTTGTTAGGGTTTGACCCCTAGTTTCCACTATGTTCTGAGATTGATGTTGCTATGACTTTGCTATGCTTAATGCTTGTCACTAGGGCCCGAGTGCCATGATTTCAGATCTGAACCTATTATGTTTTCATGAATATATGTGAGTTCTTAATCCTATCTTGCAAGTCTATAGTCACCTACTATGTGTTATGATCCGGCAACCCCGAAGTGACAATAATCGGGACCACTCCCGGTGATGACCATAGTTTGAGGAGTTCATGTATTCACTATGTGCTAATGCTTTGTTCCTGTTCTCTATTAAAAGGAGGCCTTAATATCCCTTAATTTCCAATAGGACCCCGCTGCCACGGGAGGGTAGGACAAAAGATGTCATGCAAGTTATTTTCCATAAGCACGTATGACTATATACAGAATACATGCCTACATTACATTGATGAATTGGAGCTAGTTCTGTGTCACCCTATGTTATGACTGTTACATGATGAACCGCATCCGGCATAATTATCCATCACTGATCCAGTGCCTACGAGTTTTCCATATACTGGTTTACGCTTATTTACTTTCCCGCTGCTACTGTTACAATCACTATAAAATACCAAAAACATTACTTTTGCTGTCTTTACTTTTGTTGCCGCTACCACCACTATCATATTACTTTGCTACTAAACACTTTGCTGCAGATACTAAGTTTCCAAGTGTGGTTGAATTGACAACTCGGCTGCTAATACTTGAGAATATTCTTTGGCTCCCCTCATGTCGAATTAATAAATCTGGGTTGAATACTCTACCCTCGAAAGCTGTTGCGATCCCCTATACTTGTGGGTTATGAAGACCAATTTCTAGCGCCGTTGCCAGGGAGCATAGCTCTATTCTTTGAGTGACTTGGGATTTATATCTGTTGGACACTATGAAGAACTTGAGAGATCCAAAAACCAAGATCTATTCCTCAACTACGAGGGGAGGTAAGGAACTGTTATCTATCTCTGCACTTGATTCACCTTCTGTTATGAGTAAGTTTGCGACACCTACACCTGCTTCTGCTATTCGTTCTGATATGTCGCATGTTATTGATGATGCCACTTGTGCTATGCATGATACTTATGATGAAACTGCTTCTATGCTTGATACTACTGTGCCCCTTGGTGAATTTCTTGATGAACAAATTGCTAGGGCTAGAGAAAAAAATTATTGAATCTGAATATGATGATGATAGTGATGATGAAAATATGCCTGTTATTCCGGAGGGTTATCTTTTTAATATGGAATCTTCTGCCGCTATTTTAGCTTGCAAAGATAGATATGAGCTTCACGTAGAGATAAAATGAAACCTGACCCTGCTTTTGCTACTTCACCCATATGTGTTCCTGATAAGGATTATGAATTCTCTGTTGATCCTGATATAATTACTTTGGTTGAATCTGATCCATTTTATGGCTATGAATCTGAAACTGTTGTGGCACATCATACTAAATTAAATGATATAGGCGCCTTGTTTACTAATGATGAGAGATCGCGTTACTTTTATATACTCAAAATATTTCGTTCTCATTAAAGGGTGATGCTAAGATATGGTTTAATTCTCTTGATCCTGGTTGTGTGCGTAGTCCCGAGGATATGATTTATTACTTCTCTGCTAAATATTTCCCTGCTCATAAGAAACAAGCTGCTTTAAAGGAAATATAAAACTTTGTGCAAATTAAAGAACAGAGTCTCCCACAAGCTTGGGGGAGGCTTCTCAAGTTACTTAATGCCTTGCCTGATCATCCTCTTAAGAAAAATGAAGTACTTGATATCTTTTATAATGGACTAACCGATGCTTCCAGAGATTACCTGGATAGTTGTGCTGGTTCTCTTTTCAGGGAAAGAACACCGGATGAAGCTGAAATCTTATTGAATAATATGTTGACAAATGAAAATAATTGGACACCTCCTGAGCCAGCTCCTGCTCCAATTAATGATCCTATTCCTAAACCAACTCCGAAGAAGAGAGGTGTTCTATTTCTCAGTCCCGGAGATATGCAAGAGGCAAAGAAATCTATGAAAGAAAAAGGTATTAAAGCTGAAGATGTTAAGAATTTACCTCCTATTGAAGAAATACATGGTCTTAATTTACCGCCTGTCGAAGAAACATATGATCTTAATCCTTTATTTATTGAAGAACCTCCAGACCCCGATAACCCGACACAGGTAGTAAAGGTAAATTCTCTCTATAGATATGATAAAGCTGAAATCCCTCCTACTAAAATTGCTAGTCAGTGCTTGGATGAGTTTGATAATTTTATGATTAAGCAAGAAGACTTCAATGCTTATTTTGGTAGACAATTAAAACAAGATGCTGATATGATTAAATACTTGGGTGATTATATGGATAATATTAGAGGTGAAATTAAACTTGTTAGCAAACATGCTTCTATGGTTACCACTCAAGTAGAACAAGTACTTAAAGCTCAAAAAGAATTTCTCAATGAGATGAATAGTAAGAAAAATGATTATGTTGTTAAAGTGGCTACTAGAACTGGTAGAATGACCCAGGAACCTTTGTATCCTGAAGGCCACCCTAAGAGAATTGAGCAAGATTCTCAGAGAAATGATATTGATGCACCTAGTTCTTTCCATCCCTCTTATGGCTAATATTAAAGGTGAACTTAAACTTGTTAGCAAACATGCTTCTATGGTTACCACTCAAGTAGAGCAAGTACTTAAGGCTCAAAAAGAAGTGCTTGATGAAATGAATAGTAAGAAAAATGATTATGATGTTAGAGTGGCTACTAGAACTGGTAGAATGACTCAGGAACCTTTGTATCCTAAAGGCCACCCTAAGAGAATCGAGAAAGATTCTCAAAGAAATAATATTGATGTTCCTAGTTCTTCTAAAAAGAAGAAGAAGAAAAATGATAGAACTGTGCAAACTTCTAGTGAACCTATTGCTGAACCACCTGATAATCCAAATGATATTTCTATGTCTGATGCTAAAACACAATCTGGTAATGAACATGAACCTAATGAAAAAATTGATAATGATGTTCATGATGATGCTCAACCTAGTAATGATAAATGTAGAAGTTGAACCTCTTGTTGATCTTGATAACCCACAATCAAAGAATCAACGTTATGATAAAAGAGACTTTGTTGCTAGGAAACATGGTAAAGAAAGGGAACCTTGGGTCCAAAAACCCATGCCTTTTCCTCCGAAACCATCCAAGAAAAAGGATGATGAGGATTTTGAGCGCTTTGCTGAAATGATTAGGCCTATCTTTTTCCGTATGCGATTAACTGATGTGCTCAAAACAAATCCTTATGCTAAATATATGAAGGATATCATTACTAATAAAAGAAAGATATCGGAAGCTGAAATTTCCACCATGCTTACTAATTAATCTTTTAAGGGTGGAATACCAAAGAAACTTGGAGACCCCGGAGTACCTACTATACCTTGCTCCATTAAAAGAAATTATATTAAAACTGCTTTATGTGATCTTGGAGCCGGTGTTAGTGTTATGCATCTCTCTTTATATCATAGACTTGACTTGAATAAGTTGACACCTACTGAAATATCTTTGCAAATGGCTGATAAATCAACTGCTATACCTGTCGGTATTTGTGAGGATGTGCCTGTTGTGGTTGCAAACGTTACTATTTTAACGGACTTTGTTATACTTGATATTCTCGAGGATGATAGTATGTCTATTATTGTTGGAAGACCTTTTCTTAATACTGCAGGGGCTGTTATTGATTGCAAAAAAGGCAATGTCACTTTTCATGTTAATGGTAATGAGCATACGGTACACTTTCTGAGGAAACAACCTCAAGTTCATAGTATCAATTCTATTGGGAAAATTCCATCGATTATATTTGGAGGTTTTGAATTTCCTCTTCCTACTATCAAAAATAAATACGATATACTTATTATAGGGGATGTGCATATCCCCGTTGAGGTAACTTAGTGTTATTCGAAATTTCTCCGGTTTCATGATTATCGGAATGAGTTTGTTAACAAGACTTGATCAACCTTGTTAGTGGATTCTTTTTTATGAGCATGAGATGGATGAAACTAGAAGCACAACCTTCTGTACCCCACTTTTACTTGCTGTTATTTATATTAAATAAAGTAAAAATAGTATTTTTTCTGTCTGTTTCCTGACTTATCCGTGCAACATAAAAATATCCCGAAAATAAAAGTCCTCAGAATGACATGCCAATTTAATATGATTTTTGCGGGAATATTTGAGGATTTACTGTGCAAAAATTACTGCAGGAGGAGCTGCCACCTGGCCACAAGGGTGGTGGGCGCCCCCCCCCCTCTAGGGTACGCCCCCTGCCTCGTGGGCCCATGGTGGCCCTTCTCCACTTATCCCAGCACCCATCTCTTTCCTCTGTCTCACACAAACCCGAAAAACCAACTCAAGCACGAGTTCCAGCCACTTTTGTTGTGATTTTCGATCTCCTTGCTCAAAGCACCTCTCGCAAAACTACTTGGGGAGATTGTTCCTTGGTATGTGACTCCTCCATTGGTCCAATTAGTTTTTGTTCTAGTGCTTTATTCTTTGCAAATTTGTGCTGCACAGGTGACCATGTTCTTGAGCTTGCATGTCAAATTTATATGGTTCTAAGTAGTTCTAATGCTTGATATAGGCTCTAGGCACATGTAGGAGTAGTTGCTATCAATATTATTGAAGTTGGTTCACTTTTGTTTGAAGTTACTAAAAATTTCAGATTATTTCAGGAAAAATAATGAGGAGATTTTTGAGGGGCTCATCGAGCCAAAGCTCGAAGGAAAAGGCACTGAAGCCTAAGTATAATTTGCCGCGCACCGCGGTGATTCGGGCGTGTGAATGGCCTTCTGATGATTTCTTGGGAGCAGCCGGTATCTATGAAGATTTTCATGAATTGGCTCACAATGCAGGCCTCACTGCTTTCCTCCATGACCAATGCGATCAGTATCTCTTACTCAAAAATACTTTTGTGCAAAACTTTCACTTTCATTCTAGGAACTCACCACCTAGGGTGGAGTTTCATTTATATGATGAGCATAAGGAGATGTCACTTTGTGATTTCTATCGGATTTGTTTAGTCCCTTTTGAGGGCAAGACAGAAGAACCACATCATGATGATGTGGCTAGGTTTATTGATACTATCACTGTAGGAGAAACTAGAAAGGTTTCCGATGCACGAATCACTAGCATACATTTTCCTGTTTTACGTTACTTTGCATTATTTGCTAGTCGTTGTTTAATTGGACGCGGAAACTGTGGAAACCTTAGTATCTCTGATATAATTATTCTGCTCCATGGTTTATACAGTGATAACACTTTTAGTATGGGCGGTATTATTGCTAGACGGTTAAGTATGAACCGTACCAAAGGCCCCATCTTTGGAGGCATCTATGCTACACGCCTAGCCGTACATTTTAACATACCTATTAGGCATGCTGAGAAGGAAGAAAAGGTGCTACCCCGTGTTTATCTAGATCATAAAAGTATGGTGGCACATGATTTTATTGTTAAGAATAGGGCAGGAGAGCTTAAATATCAATTGTTCTTTAACAAACATCATCTTGAGACTATTATCCTGCCTGCTCCTTCTTTGTTTGATTTGACTGTAGGCACGTACCTTGTTCCGTTGACGGCTATTCACGCCTACGGAATCCTGCACCAGCCGAGGAGCCAGAACCGGAACCACAATTTGATCCTTCACGACAGTCTAACTATCAGTGGGATCCGGAGATGATGGCCAGCCAGTGGCAATCGGAGCCTTCTTCTTCCTCATCACAGTACGACCCCAACAACTATTATTATGGATATCCGCCAGGCCAGCCGTGGCCATAGACCAACTTAGGCCAAAAGCCTAAGCTTGGGGGAGTACGTATTTCTCACCGACATACCATTTATGTTCACACACACTCATTGCTAGATGTCGGTGCTCATACTTTTTCACTATAATATCCATGCTAGTTTATTTTCCTTTTCCTGCTTTCTTCTTGTGTGTTTGTTAAACCTTAAGAAAAACCAAAAAAATCAGTAGTAGTTATTTTTCTGCTGTAGTAATAATAATTAAAAAGAAAACCCAAAAATATTTCCCGTTCTTCTTTTGCTTCTTGGGAACTTTCCTGTGTAAATAGTTTTATTTCTTTTATTTTCTTTGGGGGTCAGTAGGAGAAGATCATAATCAAATTGTTGAAGTGGCCCTTATAAGCATTGTTGTGGATTTAACCAAGAGCCCATATTGCCTTGTCTTCTCTTGTTTATCGAATGCTCGCAGATTCCAGCTTAGTCCAATGCACGTACACTCTTATTATTATTCACACCGTTCGGTCGTGCAAGTGAAAGGCAATTATGATGATATATGATGGGCTGACTGAGATGAGAAAAGCTGGTATGAACTCGACCTCTTTTGTTTTTGTAAATATGATGAGTCCCTCGTTCTTGATTCAGCTTATTATGAATAAACATGTTTGCAATGACAATTAGAGATCATAGTTGCTTATGCCATGCTTGATTAGCTATGAGTTATAATGGTTTACCTTGTGTGCCAACATGCTATTGAGATGGTTATGATGTGGTATGATGGGGTGGTATCCTCCTTTGAATGATTTAAGTGATTTGACTTGGCACATGTTCACGCATGTAGTTGAAACAAAATCAACATAGCCTTCACGATATTTATGTTCATGGTGGATTATATCCTACTCATGCTTGCATCCAATGTTTATTAATTTTAATGCATGTACATGGCTGTTGTCTCTCTCTAGTTGGTCGCTTCCCAGTCTTTTGCTAGCCTTCACTTGTACTAAGCGGGAATACTGCTTGTGCATCCAATCCCTTAAACCCCAAAGTTATTCTAGATGAGTCCACCATACCTTCCTATATGCGGTATCTACCTGCCGTTCCAAGTAAATTTGTATGTGCCAAACTCTAAACCTTCAAATAAACATTCTGTTTTGTATGCTCGAATAGCTCATGTATCAACCAAGGCTGTCCTTATCTTCCGTGTTAGGCGGGTTATTCTCAAGAGGAGTGGACTCCGCTCCTCACTCACGAGAAAATGGCTGGTCACCGGGATGCCCGGTCCCATGCTTTATGCAAACTAAATCAAAATTAATTGCAAACAAAACTCCCCCTGGGACCTGATGTATGTTGGAGGCACTCGTTGTTTCGAGCAAGCCATGGATTGATGCTTGTTGGTGGAGGGGGAGTATAAACTTTACCATTCTGTTTGGGAACCTCCTATAATGTGTTTAGCATGGAAGATATCGCCATCTCTTAGTTGTTACATTGACAATGAAAGTATATCGCTCAAAATACAATTTATCTCTATTTCAAAACTGAGCTCTGGCACCTCTACAAATCCCTGCTTCCCTCTGCGAAGGGCCTATCCATTTACTTTTATGTTGAGTCATCACCCTCTTATTAAAAAGCACTAGCTGGAGAGCACAGCTGTCATTTGCATTCATCACTATTAATTTATATTGGGTATGACTATGATTGGATCTCCTTTACCATGAATTACAATGTCTAGTCAGTCCTTGATCTTTAAAGGTGCTCTGCATTTATGTTTTGCGGTCTCAGAAAGGGCTAGCGAGATACCATCTTGTTATATCATATTATGATTGTTTTGAGAAAGTGTTGTCATCCGAGATTTATTATTATTGCTCGCTAGTTGATTATGCCATTGATATGAGTAAACTTGAGACCTAAGCGTTATTGTGAATGTGGTTAGTCATAATCTTTGCTGAAAACTTGAATGCTGGCTTGACATAGTTACAACAACAAGAGCAAACAGAGTTTGTAAAAGTTTTTCTTTCTTTCAGTTTGTCAACTGAATTGCTTGAGGACAAGCAAGGGTTTAAGCTTGGGGGAGTTGATACGTCTCCGTCGTATCTACTTTTCCAAACACTTTTGCCCTTGTTTTGGACTCTAACTTGTATGATTTGAATGGAACTAACCCGGACTGACGCTGTTTTCAGCAGAATTGCCATGATGTTGTTTTATGTGCGGAAAACAAATATTCTCGGAATGACCTGAAACTCCATGGAACATCTTAGAAAAAATAAAATAAAAATCCTCGCCAAAGATGTAGACCAGGGGGCCCACACCCTTCTCACGAGGGTGGGGGCGCCCCCCCCCTAGGGCGCGTCCCCTACCTCGTGGGCCCCCTGGATGCCCTCCGACGCCAACTCCAACTCTATATATTTGCTTTCGGAGAGAAAAAAATCAGGAGAAGAAATCATCGCGTTTTACGATACGGAGCCGCCGCCAAGCCCTAAAACCTCTCGGGAGGGCTGATCTGGAGTCCGTTCGGGGCTCCGGAGAGGGGGATTCGTCGCCATCGTCATCATCAACCATCCTCCATCACCAATTTCATGATGCTCACCGCCATGCGTGAGTAATTCCATCATAGGCTTGCTGGACGGTGATGGGTTGGATGAGATTTATCATGTAATCGAGTTAGTTTTGTTAGGGTTTGATCCCTAGTATCCACTATGTTCTGAGATTGATGTTGCTATGACTTTGCTATGCTTAATGCTTGTCACTAGGGCCCGAGTGCCATGATTTCAGATCTGAACCTATTATGTTTTCATGAATATATGTGAGTTCTTCATCCTATCTTGCAAGTCTATAGTCACCTACTATGTGTTATGATCCGGCAACCCCGAAGTGACAATAATCGGGACCACTCCCGGTGATGACCATAGTTTGAGGAGTTCATGTATTCACTATGTGCTAATGCTTTGTTCCAGTTCTCTATTAAAAGGAGGCCTTAATATCCTTTAGTTTCCAATAGGACCCCGCTGCCATGGGAGGGTAGGACAAAAGATGTCATGCAAGTTCTTTTCCATAAGCACGTATGACTATATACGGAATACATGCCTACATTACATTGATGAATTGGAGCTAGTTCTGTGTCACCCTATGTTATGACTATTACATGATGAACCGCATCCAGCATAATTATCCATCACTGATCTGGTGCCTACGAGTTTTCCATATACTGGTTTACACTTATTTACTTTCCCGCTGCTACTGTTACAATCACTACAAAATACCAAAAACATTACTTTTGCTGTCTTTACTTTTGTTGCCGCTACCACCACTATCATATTACTTTTCTACTAAACACTTTGCTGCAGATACTAAGTTTCCAGGTGTGGTTGAATTGACAAGTTAGCTGCTAATACTTGAGAATATTCTTTGGCTCCCCGTGTCGAATCAATAAATTTGGGTTGAATACTCTACCCTCGAAAGCTGTTGCGATCCCCTATACTTGTGGGTTATCAGTACTCTCTTATGAGATATTCGATGTAACAAGTGTGTGATTGCAACTCTATCATAAATCCTTCAAGTACTGTGTGTGTCAGCATTACCGATCCAGGGATGACACTTATGCACAGAGATTCGACCGTTTGAGGTTGGATCGTTACACCTCTCAAACCACCTCTGTGGTCAGGAGGCGAGGAAAGTTTTCATACAACACCCACGGTTCAATATTGAAGTGTTCCTGAAGAGGTCAAAGGATGGACGGTCGATCATCCACAGGCACTGGCCTAAAGTTGCAAAGACCTTCAACATGAATGAAGGCTCAATATTCGCCTTCCGCTTCGGCAGTTTTCCAGATGAGATGCATCTCTCTATGTACCGTCTATGATGCTAATTTCAGAAGGTTCTAGATGTTGCATGTGAAACTTGCTGCTGGTGTAGTTGTGTAATGGGGTAGCTGAGTGCTGAAGCTATATCATGTTGTACTCCGATGTATTTCAATTATGAAATCCTGCTTCCTTAATATGGAAATGGAATATATTATGTGCTTAATATGAATGTCAATTAGATTAGTAAATGGATTACTAATAATAGGGCAATTAGCCCGCTAATTTGCGTAATACTGGAATTATTAATTGTAAACTAGTAAACTTGCTAAATGTGTCATGGACCTTTGCAAACGGTTCTAGCAGAAAAAGCGATTGCGATGGATAGCCCAATGCCACACAGTTTTCTTCATCAAATCGTGTGTGATATAGTTGATAAAAGCAAACAGTTAACCATGGCAAACCGTGTGTGATAGTTACACCTTTCACACACGAGCCTACACATAAAACTATGTGGGATATACATATGAATAGAAATGTTTTCCCTCAATTGACTGTGTGGGATGTACATAAGAATGGAACCGTATTCCTTGGATTGACTGTGTGTGATATACATACCTACGAAAAAAATTCTGGGATTCACCGTGTGGGATGTACATACCTACGGAAATGATTTTCTCGGATTACCGTGTGGGATGTACATACCTACGGAAATGATTGGGTTTTGATGCCTCGCCCGATCGCACACGGCCCCAGCCTGGGTCCCAGGAAGGCCTATCCCTGACGATTTCTGGGTCGTGTGTGAAGGACACCCTATCGCACACACTCACTTGGCGACGGTTCCAAATGCCATCGCGGAAAGGGGTTAAAAACCGTTTGTTTAGGACCAACGCACACCAGTGTAGAGTCATCCGGATCAGTGTCAAAGCTTGCATCGACATAACCATTTACGACAAGCTCTTTGTCACCCCCCATAAACGAGAAACATATCCTTAGTCCTTTTCGGGTATTTCAGGATGTTCTTGACCGATGTCCAGTGATCCACTCCTGGATTAATTTGGTACCTCCCTACTAAACTTATAGCAAGGCACACATCAGGTCTGGTACACAGCATTGCATACATGATAGAACCTATGGCTGAGGCATAGGGAATGACTTTCATTTTCTCTCTATCTTCTGCAGTGGTCGGGCATTGAGTCTGACTCAACTTCACACATTGTAACACAGGCAAGAACCCTTTCTTTGACTGATCCATTTTGAACTTCTTCAAAACTTTATCAAGGTATGTGCTTTGTGAAAGTCCAATTAAGCATCTTGATCTATCTCTATAGATCTTGATGCCCAATATATAAGCAGCTTCACCGAGGTCTTTTTGAAAAATTCTTATTCAAGTATCCTTTTATGCTATCTAGAAATTCTGTATTATTTCCAATCAACAATATGTCATCCACATATAATATTAGAAATGCTATAGAGCTCCCACTCACTTTCTTGTAAATACAGGCTTCTCCAAAAGTCTGTATAAAACCATATGCTTTGATCACACTATCAAAGCGTATATTCCAACTCCGAGAGGCTTATACCAGTCCATAAATGGATCCCTGGAGCTTGCACACTTTTTTAGCGCCTTTTGGATCAACAAAACCTTCTGGTTGCATCATATACAACTCTTATTTAAGATATCCATTAAGGAATGCAGTTTTGACATCCATTTGCCAAATTTCATAATCATAAATGCGGTAATTGCTAACATGATTCAGACAAACTTAAGCATCGCTACGGGTGAGAAGGTCTCATCGTAGTCAAATCCTTGAACTTGTCGAAAACCTTTTGCAACAAGTCGAGCTTTGTAGACAGTAACATTACTGTCAGCATCAGTCTTCTTCTTGAAAATCCATTTATTCTCTATGGCTTGCTGATCATCGAGCAAGTCAACCAAAGTCCACACTTTGTTCTCATACATGGATCCCATCTCAGATTTCATGGCTTCAAGCCATTTTGCGGAATCTGGGCTCATCATCGCTTCCTCATAGTTCATAGGTTCGTCATGGTCAAGTAACATGACTTCCAGAACAGGATTACCGCACCACTCTGGTGCGGATCGTACTCTGGTTGACTTACGAGGTTCGGTAGTAACATGATTTGAAGTTTCATGATCATCATCATTAGCTTCCTCACTAATTGGTGTAGGAATCATTGGAACTGATTTATGTGATGAACTACTTTCCAATTCAGGAGAAGATACAATTACCTCGTCAAGTTCTACTTTCCTCCCAGTTACTTCTTTCGAGAGAAACCCCTTCTCTAGAAAGTATCCATTCTTAGCAACGAATATCTTGCCTTTGGATCAGTGATAGAAGGTATACCCAACAGTCTCCTTTAGGTATCCTATGAAGGCACATTTCTCCGATTTGGGTTCGAGCTTATCAGGTTGAAGCTTTTCCACATAAGCATCATAGACCCAAACTTTAAGAAATGACAGCTTAGGTTTCTTGCCAAACCACAGTTCATATGGTGTCGTCTCAACGGATTTAGATGGTGCCCTATTAACGTGAATGCAGCCGTCTCTAAAGCATAACCCCAAAACGATAGCGCTAAATTGGTAAGAGGCATCGTAGATCGCACCATATCTAATAAAGTACGGTTACGATGTTCGGAAACACCATTACGTTGTGGTGTTCCAGGTGGCGTGAGTTGCGAAACTATTCCACATTGTTTCAAATGAAGACGAAACTCGTAACTCGAATATTCTCCTCCACGATCAGATCGTAGAAACTTTATTTTCTTGTTATGATGATTTTCCACTTCACTCTGAAATTCTTTGAACTTTTCAAATGTTTCAGACTTATGTTTCATTAAGTAGATATACCCATATCTGCTCAAATCATCTGTGAAGGTTAGAAAATAACGATACCCACCGCGAGCCTCAACACTCATCGGACCGCATACATCAGTATGTATTATTTTCAACAAGTCAGTTGCTCGCTCCATTGTTCCGGAGAATGGAGTCTTAGTCATCTTGCCCATGAAGCATGGTTCGCAAGTATCAAGTGATTCCAAAAGCCCATCAGTATGGAATTTCTTCATGCGCTTTACACCAATATGACCTAAACGGCAGTGCCACAAATAAGTTGCACTATCATTATTAACTTTGCATATTTTGGCTTCAATATTATGAATATGTGTATCACTACAATTGAGATTTAACAAAAATAGACCACTCATCAAGGGTGCATGACCATAAAAGATATTACTCATATAAATAGAACAACCATTATTCTCTGATTTAAATGAATAATTATCTCGCATCAAAGAAGATCCAGATATAATGTTCATGCTCAACATTGGCACCAAATAACAATTATTTAGGTCTAAAACTAATCCCGATGATAGATAGAGGTAGCGTGCCGACAACGATCACATCGACTTTCGAACCATTTCCCACGCGCATCGTCACCTCGTCCTTAGCCAATCTTCGTTTAATCCATAGCCCCTGTTTTGAGTTGCAAATATGAGCAACAGAACCAGTATCAAATACCCAGGCGCTACTATGAGCATTAGTAAGGTACACATCAATAACATGTATATCAAATATACCTTTCACTTTGCCATCCTTCTTATCCGCCAAATACTTGGGGCAGTTCTGCTTTCGGTGACCAGTCCCTTTGCAGTAGAAGCACTCAGTTTCAGGCTTAGGTCCAGACTTGGGCTTCTTCCCTTGAGCAGCAACTGGCTTGTTGTTCTTCTTGAAGTTCCCCTTCTTCCCTTTGCCTTTTTTCTTGAAACTAGTGGTCTTGTTCACCATCAACACTTAATGCTCCTTCTTGATTCCTACCTCTGCAGCCTTTAGCATCGTGAAGAGCTCAGGAATTGGCTTCTCCATCCCTTGCATATTATAGTTCATCACGAAGCCTTTATAGCTTGGTGGCGGTGATTGAAGAACTCTGTCAATGACACTATCATCAGGAAGATTAACTCCCAGCTGAGTCAAGTGGTTATGATACCCAGACATTCTGAGTATGTGTTCACTGACAGAACTATTCTCCTCCATTTTGCAGCTGTAGAACTTGTTGGAGACTTCATATCTCTCAACTCGGGCATTTGCTTGAAATATTAACTTCAACTCCTGGAACATCTCATATGCTCCATGACGTTCAAAATGTCTTTGAAGTCCCGATTCTAAGCTGTAAAGCATGGCACACTAAACTATCGAGTAGTCATCAGCTTTGCTCTGCCATACGTTCATAACATCTGGAGTTTCTCCTGCAGCGGGTCTTGCACCTAGCGGTGCTTCCAGGATGTAATTATTCTGTGCAGCAATGAGGATAATCCTCAAGTTACGGACCCAGTCCGTGTAGTTGCTACCATCATCTTTCGACTTAGCTTTCTCTAGGAACGCGTTAAAATTCAAGGGAATGATGGCACGGGCCATTGATCTACAACAACATAGATATGCAAAAATTATCAAGTACTAAGTTCATGATAAATTAAAGTTCAATTATTCATATTACTAAAGAACTCCCACTTAGATAGACATCCCTCTAGTCATCTAAATGATTACGTGATCCATATCAAATAAACCATGTCCGGTCATCACGTGAGATGGAGTAGTTTTCAATGGTGAACATCTCTATGTTGATCATATCTACTATATGATTCACGTTCAACCTTTCGGTCTCAGTGTTCCGAGGCCATATCTGCATATGCTAGGCTCGTCAAGTTTAACCTGAGTATTCTGCACGTGCAAAACTGGATTGCACCCATTGTATGTGAACGTAGAGCTTATCGCACCCGATCATCACGTGGTGTCTCGGCATGATGAACTATAGCAATGGTGCATATTCAGGGAGAACACTTGTACCTTGAAATTTAGTGAGGGATCATCTTATAATGCTACCGTCGTACTAAGCAAAATAAGATGCATAAAAGATAAACATCTCATGCAATCAAAATATGTGACATGATATGGCCATCATCATCTTGTGCCTTTGATCTCCATCTCCAAAGCACCATCATGATCTGCATCGTCACCGGCTTGACACCTTGATCTCCATCGTAGCATCATCGTCATCTCACCAACTATTGCTTCTATGACTATCGCTACCGCTTAGTGATAAAGTAAAGCAATTACATGGCGATTGCATTTCATACAATAAAACGACAACCATAAGGCTCCGGCCAGTTGCCGATAACTTTTACAAAACATGATCATCTCATACAACAATTTATATCTCATCACGTCTTGACCATATCACATCACAACATGCCCTGCAAAAACAAGTTAGACGTCCTCTACTTTGTTGTTGCAAGTTTTATGTGGCTGCTACGGGCTTCTAGCAAGAACCGTTCTTACCTACGCATCAAAACCACAACGATTTTTTGTCAAGTGTGCTGTTTTAACCTTCAACAAGGACCGGCGTAGTCAAACTCGATTCAACTAAAGTTGGAGAAACAGACACACGCCAACCACATGTGTGCAAAGCACGTCGGTAGAACCAGTCTCATGAACGCGGTCATGTAATGTCGGTCCGAGCCGCTTCATCCAACAATATCGCCGAATCAAAGTAAGACATTGGTGGTAAGCAGTATGACTATTATCGCCCACAACTCTTTGTGTTCTACTCGTGCATATCATCTACGCATAGAACTGGCTCGGATGCCACTGTTGGGGAACGTAGCATGCAATTTCAAAAAAATTCATACGATCACTCAAGATCTATCTAGGAGATGCATAGCAACGAGACAGGGAGAGTGTGTCCACGTACCCTCGTAGACCGAAAGCGGAAGCGTTAGGTTAACGCGGTTGATGTAGTCGAACGTCTTCACGATCCAACCGATCCAAGTACCGGACGTACGACACCTCCGTGTTCAGCACACGTTCAGCTCGATGACGTCCCCTGAGCTCTTGATCTAGTAGAGGGTCGAGGGAGTGTTCCGACAGCATGACGGTGTGGTGAAGGTGATGGTGATGTGATCTGCGTAGGGCTTCGCCTAAGCACTATGACGCTATGACTAGAGGAGTAACATGTGGAGGAGGGCACCGCACACGGCTAAGAGAAATCTTGGTATGCCTTTGGGGTGCCCCCCGCCCCTGTATATAAGGGGGGGAGGAGGAGGTGGCCAACCCAAGGGGGCGCGCCAAGGGGGGAGTCCTACTTGGACTCCCAGTACAACTAGGATTCGCCCCCCCCCCCCCCTTCCTTCCAACGGAGAGGGGAAAGGGGAAAGCAGGGAGAAGGAGAAGGAAAGAGGGGGACCGCGCCCACTCCCCTTGTCCAATTCGGATTGGGCAAGGGGGGGCTCACCTCCTCCTGTGGACTGCCTCCTCTCCTCCATTATGGCCCATTAGGCCCATTAACTTTCCCGGGGGGTTCCGGTAGCCTCCCAGTACTCCGAAAAATCCCCGAACCTTATCGGAACCATTCTGGTGTCTGTATATAACCTTCCAATATATCAATCTTTACCTCTCGACCATTTTGAGACTCCTCGTCATGTCCATGATCTCATCCGGGATTCCGAACAAACTTCGGTCACCAAAACACATAACTCATAATACAAATCATCATCGAACGTTAAGCGTGCGAACCCTATGGGTTTGCGAACTATGTAGACATAACCGAGACACATCTCCGGCGAATAACCAATAGCAGAACCTGGATGCTCATATTGTCTCATACATATTCTACGAAGATCTTTATCGGTCATACCGCATAACAACATACGTTATTCCCTTTGTCATCGCATGTTACTTGCCCGAGATTCGATCGTCGGTATCATCATACCTAGTTCAATATCGTTACCGGCAAGTCTCTTTACTCATTCCGTAATGCATCATCCCGCAACTAATTCATTAGTTACATTGCTTGCAAAGCTTATAGTGATGTGCATTACCGAGAGGGCCCAGAGATACCTCTCCGATACTCGGAGTGACAAATCCTAATCTCGATATATGCCAACTCAACAAACACCTTCGGAGACACCTGTAGAGCATCTTTATAATCACCCAGTTATGTTGTGACGTTTGATAGCACACAAGGTGTTCCTCCGGTATTCGAAAGTTGCATAATCTCGTAGTCAGAGGAATATGTATAAGTCATGAAGAAAGCAATAGCAATAAAACTAAACGATCATTATACTAAGCTAACCGATGGGTCTTGTCCATCACATCACTCTCTAATGATGTGATCCCATTCATCAAATGACAACACATGTCTATGGTCAGGAAACTTAACCATCTTTGATTAACGAGCTAGTCAAGTAGAGGCATACTGGGGACACTCTGTTTGTTTATGTATTCATACATGCACTAAGTTTCCGGTTAATACGATTCTAGCATGAATAATGAACATTTATCATGATATAAGGAAATATAAATAACAACTTTATTATAGCCTCTAGGGCATATTTCCTTCAACAGGAGCATATTTTTCATCGAAATCAATACCTTCTACCTGTGTGTACCCTTGAGCAACAAGACGAGCCTTGTTTCTCACCACAATGCCATTTTCATCTTGCTTATTGCGAAAAATCCATTTTGTGCCGATGATATTGTTCTTCTTAGGATTTGGTTTGTCAACCAATTCCCACACATCATTCAATTCGAATTGCACCAACTCCTCTTGCATAGCATTCATCCAATCTGGATCATTCATGGCTCTTTCATACTTGGTAGGTTCTGCCAATGACACAAAGGAGAAACTGCCATAGTAGTTAGCTAAGCAAGTGTGTGAATGAGTTGTGGGTCGATAACCTGGATTCTCGAGTTCAATGAGAATCAATGAAGGATCAACTCGATTAGCCACTCGTGGATGAGGCTTTTTCATCTTGATGATCATTATCATTTTCATCAGCATTAGCATTCCCATTCCCTTCAGGATTGCCATTTTGATCAGCATCTGCAATTTGATTGCCATTTGCATTCGGAGTGGAATTTCCTTCGGCAGTAGATTGACGAGTTCTGCTTTGAGTCATAGGGGCATCATCATCAGAGGACTCGGGTGCATTTCCTTCAACTGGCTTGACACTCCCAATAGCCATTTGTCGAATAGCCTCCGAAATCGGTAGTTCATCTATCACATTTGGCGGGTGCTCCTTTTGGGAGCAGTTAGATTCATCAAATGGCACATTTACCGTTTTCATAACTTTCCCATGGTGAGAGATATAGACACGATAAGTATGCAAGTTCGACCATAACCAAGAAGAAAACCTTCATGTGCCTTAGGTGCGGGAAGAATGATTCATATCAAGAATGTAGCAAGGTGCACCAAAAACACGTAAATAAGAAACAATAGGTTTCTTGCCAGTGATAAGCTTATATGAAGTTTTTATAAGGAACTTGTGAAGATAAACACGATTGATAACATGACAAGCAGTGTTAATAGCATCAGCCCAGAAGCGAATAAGAGTTTTATACTCATTGAGCATTGTTCTTGCCATTTCAATGAGAGTTCTGTTCTTTAGTTCAACAACTCCATTCTGTTGGGGAGTGTATGCGGCAGAGAACTCATGAGTAATACCATTTTCTTTGAGAAATTCATTGATACAAGTATTTTTGAACTCAGTTCCATTGTCACTCCCAACGTGCTTAATTCGCACATCATATTCATTCTAGGCCTTCTTAGCGGAACTTTTGAAGATATCTTGGGTGCAGGTTTTGTCTTCGAGAAAGAATACCCAAGTGTATCGAGAGAAATCATCAACAATAACCATACCATAATGACTGCCACTGAAACTTGCATAATTTTGAGGACCGAATAAATCCATATGAAGAATTTCCAGAGGTCTTGTTGTGGTCATAACAGTCTTTGATTAATGATGCTTCTTGGACAATTTACCAGCCTCACATGCAGCACAAAGACGATCCTTGGTGAATTTTACATCAGGAATGCTGGAAGATGATTTTTCTTCACTAGGGTCTGCAAGTTCCTCATACCTGCATGACCAAGCCTTTGGTGCCACAACCAACCTTTGGTCGCTTTTGCAAGCAAACAAGTTTGGACTGAGGGACCCTTAGAGAAATCCACAATATATAGATCACCTTTTCTAATTCCCTCGAATATGAAGGAATTGTCAGAGGCTATGAAGACAATGCATTTGGATATTGAAAATAAAACTAGCATGCCTGGATCACATAGCTTGCCAACTGACATAAGATTGAATCCAAGAGACTGAATAAATAAAACATCATCAATGGACTTGTCTCTGGATATAGCAATTTTACCTAGCCCAATTACCTTTCCTGTGTTGTTGTCACCAAAAGTGATATACTTCAGAGGAGAACCAATTAAGTTCGGGTCAACAAAAAATGACTTGTCTCCGGTCATATGACTAGTGCATCCACTATCCATTATCCATTTAGTACACCCAGAGAGAGTCTTGCAGAAGAATTAGGCTTTATTAACCACCCACATCTTTGCAGGTGGCTTCAAAATAGTAGAACGAGCAGGATATGATTTCTTTCAATAAACATAATTGTTGCTCGAGGAAGTGTGAGCTTAATCAAAAGAATAAGCATTGAAATTCCTTCCAGATGAATGAGCATAGTGATTGTATGAGGTATGCATATACTCATTCTGTCGAACTTTTTCAAGTAAGTAACGAGCATTTTGAGCCCGCATGGTTAGTAACATGGTAACAGGTAATGTTTCAATAGTTTTCTTAGGCACCCATATAGCCTTCTTTGGTGGGGCATTTCTGCTGTTTGGTCCAACATAGCAAACAACAGCCTCACCGTGTTGATTTTTGAACAGCTTATAGTTGTCCAGAGAATCATTATTAGGATATTCAGGGATGGGAGAGTTATATCTCAAAAGTAATGCTGGATCAAGTGTTTTGCTCTTGGCAGGCACCCACACAGTGCGAGGATATTGATGAGGTTCCTAGTATGAACCATTTTCATTCAGTTTCCTTTCGAAACTAATACCTTCCTTCCTGGGATTTTTGTGAAGAATAGATTTCTTCAGAACGTCACAAAGGGTTTGATGCCCTTTGAGAGATTTGAGCATTCTTGTCTGAAGAAGATCCTTCAACCTAGAATTTTCATCAGAAACAGAACCATTTTCCTCGACCGAGTAGTTAGCATTTATAGGAGATTCAACATTTGATTCAGCATTGGTTCTTTCAAGGCATTTTAAGCAAGGTGGCGCAAACACTTCAGGTTTATCCTTAAGTTGTTGGGTGAGAAGAGAATTTTCTCTTATCAAATCCTCATGAGCCTCTCCCAGCGCCTCGAGTTCCTGTTTCCTTTGGTAAACATAGGTCAACCTTTCATGGTCATCTCAGAGAAAATCATGACGAGTTGATAGTTCATCCATTTGTGACTTGAGAGTGGAATACTCTTCGGTCAACGACTGATTTTTCTCCATCTCCTCAACTAACAACCCTTCAGATTTCCTGAGGGTTTTCTCAATTTTCTCAAGAGAGTTTTATTGAATATTTGCAATTTATATTAGTTTAGCATGGTCATCCTCATCCGAAGAATATTGATCACTAGAGTGAACCTTGTGGTGTTTGGAGGATACCTTTTCCTTCGAGGCTTTGTCCATGAAGCAGTAGGCAGGAGATTCATTGTCGCTTGACGGATTCTCGAAGAAGATTGTTGCAGGAGAAGAGGCACGTGTTATGCCAGCCATGCCGAAGTCGAAATCCTCATTGGATTCATCAGCTTCTTCAGAGTCAGACTTCATTAGAATCTATCTCCTTGCCGATGTACGCTTTGGCCTTACAAGAGTTATTCTTGCTGTTGGAGGAGGACTTGTAAGGATTCCTTGAGGAAGATCTTGACGAAGATTTGAAGTGGAGTTGTCCTTCTTCTTGAAGAACTTCTTTGTTTTCTTCTCATTATCGGAGTCGTAGTTCTTACTCTTGCTTTTGCCTCAACAGTTGCCAGAATCATATCTTCCACTAGCCCGAATTTCAGCTTCCCAGAGAGGGCAGCCCGAAATGAAATTTCCAGGCTTTTTGCACTTGAAGCGGGTGTATTCTCCAGTAGGTTTTGATGAAGATTTTGAACCGCCAGAGTTGTTTGAACCTTTCTTATGGAACTGGCTCTTCCTGTGAAGACGCTAGAATATTTTCATGATTAATGCGAGATCTTCGTTGAGCCTTTCTGTGTAATCTAAATCTGCATCGGCATTTCCATCGAAGGATGAATCAGCTACAACCTTGAGAGCATGATTTTTGCATTGACTTGAGCCGTAGAGATCTCTTTTCTCTTCTTCTTGTTCCTCGTGGGTATTCAGTCTTTCCATGATATCAGTAGAGTCGGGGATTTTGAAATCAGCTCATTCACGAATCATCAGAACAAGTGTGTCGAATGAACTGTCAAGTGATCAGAGCAGTTTCTTCACAACTTCATGGTCAATGATGTCTTTGGCGCCGAGACCTTGAAGCTCATTTGCTATGTCACTTAGACAATCGAAGGTTTGCTGACAGCTTTCATTTCCAATGCACTTGAATCGATTGAATTTTGCTCGAAGAGTATCAATTCGGGCTTCTTTTTGAGTTGAAACACCTTCATTTATCTTCTCGGGGACATCCCAAAAATCCTTCGCAGTTTCACACTGGCGATAGCGAAGAAATTAGGCATGAGACGGATGGCCACCAAATTCATCTTTGGCGTGAGCATCCATCTGAATGAGTTTCTTCTCCTCGTAAGTGGGTGCTTGAGGTATTGCAACCATGAACCCGAACTGCACCATATTCCACATATCTTCATCTTCTCCTTCCAGAAGGGATACTCCGTCCCATCGAATATGGGAATCTTGAGATGCGACTTGTAGCTCACTGAAGACATACTTAAAATCCAAGGTTGTTAGACCAAAATGAGTAGAGTCAAGGAGTACCTTGCTCTGATACCAATTGTTGGAACGAAGTATGTCTACCAGAGGGGGTGAATAGGAGTTTTAAAATTTCTTCGAAAAACTAAAAACTCTTGGAACCCAGCAGCGGAGCGAATGAAAAACAAACTACAATGAGCTAAAACTAAGTACCGAATGGAAACTGAAGTATGCATGAAGACAATTTACACGAAGGAAAAGCAGATCGAATGTAAATATGGGTAGTAGAGGTAACCGGTGGTGCTCGATGGTGGCAGGGTATTTGTTCGACCAGTTCGTCCTTCTGCACAAGGACTACGTCTGGTTGGAGGGGCTGTGACTTAACATACAAGATAAACTCTCTTCACCATATTCTCCTCGACAATTGGTTTGTCAACCATTGTCGATCACTCACGGTAGATACTTGAGGTGATCTCCGAACCTTTACAGACTTCTTTTCGAGAACCACAATCACACTTGGTCTCTGAAGAAATTGACACCTAACCGGAGTTTGCAGCTCTCAAGAGTAATAGGCGGAGCGTACTGAACTTAGATTCGAGTGATACTGAACCAATATCTAATTCTTCAGCTCTAGGGGTTTTCTCTCAGTGGATTTAAACTCAAATCCCTCACAGAGGTGCTCAACAATCTTCTTAGAATCAAACGGAGCAGCCACCGGACAAAGCCCGCGTGGGGTGGCTATTTATAGCCGCAACCTTCCCTGGAGGGAAATGACCATTTTGGACACGTGCTCCAGCCAATGGCCAACCGACACGTTTACAATAGTCGGATTTTGAATTAACGGTAACATTACTTGAGGAACAAGTAATGCTAACTCCTCGGTCTGAGACAAATCTCTTGCAGCGAAGAAGATCGCAGTCTCTTGCTGGCAAGTATTTGCTCGAAACACAAAGAGATTTCTCTCGCAACTTTTATAGGATTTGGGTTTAGCATCAGAGAATCAAAGTTTCGAACGCTACACCCCTCTTAATAGTATGGTGGTCCTATGACTCAATAAAGAGAAGAAGAACAACGAGATATATGCTACGTCTTCAGTTCGTCTTCAATCTCTTCGAACGCAGTCATTTTTCTTCGGACAGACACCGAACCAATTGCTTCACTTCAGAAACTTTTGAGGGGTCACTCTTGTTATCATAATCTTTGGTGATAACCTTCGTGGCACTGCAGGGAGATTATCTTCGTCGTTTGCATCAAACTCCTCGATGTTGTAGGGACCTGTTACTTTGTGTGTACTAGCAAACACATAAGTCCCAAACTGTTTATGTCAACAAACTCCAAAACACAAGGGGCCTATCTTGCACCAACAAAGATGATGTTAGAGATACTCAGCCCTATAGTGTTAATTTTAATAAACTTGATATCCCTTGTGGATAAAGATGTCCAGAGGAACTTAGGTGAAAGGTGAATGAGATTATGCCAAAATCTGTGTTTGCATTTTTACATGACACTTTAGCTTCTCGATGGTGTGATGACCTTGTCACTCTATGTGAGTTCACGTGTGTAAATGCGGCTTTGTCACATTTCTTAAATGTTATATATATTGAGAACTCTGCTGGCCAATGAACGGTCTACCGGTGTTTTGGCTCGGATTTCGGCTATGAGCTTGTTACTATGCATAGTGGTAGCACTACATCAAATATTATCCAGCTTTCTCTTGAATGTGTGTGTATATGGTAATAACCTCACAAGAGCTCAAAAGAGACAACATATTGGTCCATATTACTCAAACTTAAGCCACCAGACAAAAAGAATTCCAACATGCAATGACTGAAGTAAAGTGCTTGAGAGCCTTGATAGCGAGTCACCTGTGGGTGTTAGCGAGTTACTCTAGTATTGTGTTATATTTACATACCTTTCGCTCCCTAATTCATGTTTTGTCTAACTAGGCTAAATAATGTGTTCCCGGCAAGCAAGTGTTAACTAGGCTAAATAGAATGAAAGCTACTTTGTTATTTTGTCTAGTTGAGCAAGAACTTTGTGTTGATTATCTTTGCTTCACTAACACTTGCATAATAACCATGCCACCGCTACAACTATACTAGGTTTTCACGTGAAGAAGTGGAGGGCTATCTAGTCATACTGATAGTAGGGAACCAAAACCTTCACGTTATTTCGGTTTAAACAACTGAGTTCCTTATGGTTTGGATTTCTATCTATGTTGCTCGAGGATGATCAAGTTTAAGCTTGCGGGAGTTGATGAGTGTTAGTTTACACTCATCACACCTTAGTTTAAACTGGTTTATTTCATAAAAACCCGAGAGATGCGCTCCGATATTGCTACTAATGACTAATGAATGCAAACGATTCCAAAATCCCCTCTTTATTTTGTTTTCACATGGAATTGGGATAAATAAGGATGAAATCAAGCATATACATGGAAAGGAGTAAACTGGAGATAAGAGAGATCAAATGGGAGGCACACCAGGCGCAAAAGAGCACCTCATACCAGCACTCATACCAGGCACATGCGGCTCTAGGAGGTCTAACCCAACAACTATTACAAACTGGCCTTCGTCTAATTCGCAAAAGAGCACCGTCCAGAACCTCATATGCGCAATAGAAGCCATTCATCAACCCTAGCCGCCGCCATCTCCCATCTCATCTCCATAGCCACCACCATCTTGTTGGAAATATGCCCTAGTGGCAGTAATATTATGTTATTATATTTCCATTATTCATAATTAAGAGTTTATATTTCATGCTATGACTGCTATGATCCTGGTATATGCGATTCAGTGGAAAACTCATATGCACATGTGAAATGATAAGGCCTCCTTTGGTTTAGAGGAATTTCATAGGAATTCTAGAGGATAGGATTCTTATAGGATTTTTTTCCTTTAGAGCCCTTTGGTTCATAGGAATGGATTCCTATTCCTACATAGGATTGGTTCCTATCCTCCACATTTCATAGGAAAATAAAAGAGCCTAGACTCAATGGAAAAATTCCTTTGGTGTCAACCAAATGACATCTTGTTTTCTATTCCTACTCATAGGATTTGAGATACATGTCATCTCATTTCCTACAAGATTCCTATTCCTATAATAATCCTATCCTATGAACCAAAAGAGGCCTAAACAGTTAATAATAGGTTCCCTGTTTCACCTCTAAGACTAGCTCAAGTGTTGTTGGTGATCACGTTTTCCAAATCTTAGGATATCGTTAAGTGTAATGATAGTCCTAAAACAACATTGAGGGTATGATGTTAGAAGAATGATCATATCAAATCAGCCCAATACTTTTCTGTTATACTTTGTGATTATCTCGTCTGAATCATCTTTCATAACATAGAGTGTTAGCATGTGTTTTAGTTCCTCAGACCATGAGAGTTTTTCGGTTACTTCCTACCAGACGGTGGGCTTTGGGGTTGCTCAAACGTCATCTGTAACAAGGTGATCATAACGACAACTTTCAGGCTCACCGAAAAGTTTGACAAGTGACCGGATACCTCGAGAGTGGGATTTGCTCTTCTGACAATGGAGAAATATTCTTAGGGCCCTCTCGGTGCGACGACATCCATCATCGTCTGGCCAGACACACGTGACTATGTCACAGGGATGTCAGAACACGTCAACGAGAAAGAAGAACAGAACCGGTAACATGAGCAATGGTATAGTGAGCATGGTGATGACTCAGGAGGATACCGATGCACAGCGGGTTTTGTAAAGTATCGCGAAGCAAAGGGAACCTCACATGATAACCAAATGTTCACTCGAATATCATTCATGTAATCATAGGGACCGATATGGATGTCCATGATTCTGCTATCGGTCACTGCATATAGGGGTCACAAGCTTAAGGTAATCACGATCTACTGAGTTTTAGTGGGATGGGAGTGATGAGAATATATTTGTGATATTGTTTCATTAATATCTGAAATAGTTCCGAGAGGTTTCAGAAGTGTTTCGGGGTCACCCGTAGGGTTTCGGTGAATATCGAGTAATACAGTGTATTGCCGATTAATATATATATATATATAGGTGGAAAATGTTTCTAGGGATGTTTAAATTATATATATAGTGGTTTGAAATTATTTAGAACATTTTATATTTAATTTAAATATCAGTGGGCCTTAAAAGGCCAAGTAGTGGAAGGAGATATGGGCCACAAAGGCCCATATGGAAGTGCCCCCCCTCCTTTCCTTATGGGGGGGGGGTCCTACTTGGGAGGGGAGTGGAACTCCCCCCCCCCCCAAGGCTACCGCACCAAGGGGGACTCTTTCCCCCTTGGTGGCTGGCCTCTCCCTCCCCTCTAACCTATATATACTAGAGGATTTCCACCCTATGTGCATACAAGTTTTGGAGCCTCCTCTAGTTGATCTAGTTCTAGTTCTTGTTGGTCCTAGTTGACTAATTAGAGCTAGCCCTAGCCACCTCTAGTATTTATAATTAGAAAGGCAAGTGTTTAGTTTTATAGTGCTCCCACACTGTAATTCTCCTGCCTTGGCCCCTCTTGATAGTGTGGTTGCCCTACGACTCAAATCAAATCAAAATAAAACCTTCGAGTAGCCAGAAAACATAACCTTTGATCTTTTTTAAGTGGGGGGGCGGGGTCAACCATCTCAACAAAAAACGTCCAAGGAACCAAACACCTGAGATAAACCTTAGCAATCGTCATTAATTCCACTAACCACATTGTCACCACACTGAAATACCATTTAGAAATAAATGAACTTCCAATAGTGTCTAGTGTTATTATCACCTTCTATAATATATGTTTCTTTACATTTTTGCACACATTTCAGTGGCTAAAGATGTAGTAATGTGGAAACAAGAATTTACAGGGAAAGCAACACACTCATGATGTTGCACAAGAGGTGCATTCGAGCATACACTGTGACCACTACTATTTTAGGAAACTAATATGGAGCAAACATTCTAAATAATGTCCCTAATAGCGTGACAACGGTGCCACTGTACAATCACCTGGTGTTGCAACGTGGATGAGATTACTGTGATATCATGGGTGCGTGGATGTTGTTTTCGGCCATTGAGCAATAATGCGCTGCACGAGTGCCCTTCTTTAAGAAAAATCAACGCCGGTAAATATGTAGGTAAAAATATGATACACAAATGTGGTTTAACAATTGTGTTAGTCGTATATGAGAAATCCATATTTTTTGCATTTTAGGTTGTTGATGGCCATTCGGCGGTGACACACTCAACCCAACTGTCCATGCGCATGTCGACAATGTCGTTGACGTGTATCCTACCCCTCCACCACCCCGCCTCATTATATCTGCCCCTCCCCTCCTCATCCCTCTCGCGTTTCTCCACCTACCCAGAGCCCTTTCTCCACCAGATCTGACGGCCTCATGGCTAGGTTCGGCTATTCCTCGAGGGGACGGAGGCACTGTCGACCTCCTCTCATGGCTTTCCTCGGCATAGTCGCCGTCATGGTCTTCCTTTATGACGAATTCTGCTCGGTTCGTCCCGAAGGTACCCTTCAAAATAACCCCCCTTCCTATTCATTGCATTCCCTAGAGATTTTCTCTCCTTTCGGTTCTTGGCACCGCGGTGGTCCTAGGCCCTCAGCTAAGGTCTGCATCTGGGATCCCACTGGTTCGAAGCCCCTTCCATATCCCTTAGTCTCCTGTCAGGCTCTCCCCATCCCATTTACGAAGACACAAGAGATCTTATTTATACGAAGATTTGGCGCTTCAGTTTTGATTTCAAGGAAACTGAAGCAGGCAATCGTGGAACCGCATGCCCTATCTTCCATGGATTGGTGTCGATTCTCTTCGCTCGAGTCGAGGAATGTATCATGCCCCATCTTCTGCTCTGGCTTGAGTGGAGTCTCATCTGAAATCCCGCGTGTGTCTAGAGGCAGTCATCCCTCTCAACCTCCTTCACTGGAGGCATACATCGTGGTCTTTGGATCCAGATCTTCGCCAAGTAGGTCTTCGTCGTTGGTTCATATTCCAGAGTTATGCCACCAACCGTACGAGGGACTTATTTCTCTCCTACTTATGATGCTCTGTGTGATCCTCGTCATCGACGAGCTCGCGCCCTTCCTTGTCCAGAGGCTATCAGATGAAGTTGTCCTTGTCCTCTTTTCGGTGGGCGGCCATCATCTTCATCACCGGCGTTCAGCTATGGGCCCCGTATGATTGCGGCCTCTCCCTGCACAGCTGGGTGGCACAAGTTATCTGGTGCGTTGTTGTAATTTGCCCCCTTGTGTGTATGTTATTTACTTCTTGTAAATAAATAATAATTGAAGGTCTTTTATTTTCAAAAAAATAAAATCCCATCGCTTATCTCTTCCACGGGTCATTGATGAGGATCCACCTGGCCTGCCTTTTATCGACGTACCAAAAAAATATTTTTTGGTAAGCCAATAAATGACTACCAAATAAGTTTTTATTACAAAATAAAATCTTTTTTATACTACTACATTTAATATTGACAGATAATCATGAGCTAACGTATTAGCATATTTATACCCCGTTGTGACGCAAAGTTTTTTTTTTTGAGATGCACGCAAAGTATATACTATCTTTTTATAAAGAAGAGAGAGAAAACGTGTTTTCTACCGCTTATTTCTTCGGGGGGGGCCACCGACGAGGCCCCAGCTGGAATGGACACGCGGACGCCGCCCGCTTGCATCCCTAACTGAGGTGACACGTGGCACATGGTCCATAGGGTAAGCCCCGCAGGTAACATAGGTGCTGGATCACGAGGCCGCCCCACAGCCGTCCATCCGATGATCCGTAGGCAGGAAGTTTCCGCTGCCGCAAGCGGCCACTGCCAGTCGATGCGTACTAGCCACGGCCAGGGCAGCAGTACACTGAATGCCGCTGGAGCTTGCCAAAAAAACGGTGCGTCGCCAGGCTGTGAGCCGCGGTGCAAAAGTGGCGGCTTGCGAGGCCCAGGCGAGCTCACCAAAGGCAAGCAAACGGGCCGGGCGGGCGGGCGAGCGATCGAACACGCGCACCGCGCACGCACGAGCCACCGGCACCGTCCCAACGGACGGCGATTAAAGGCCTCCTTAAAAGCGCGTCGTCTCCCACCGCTCCCAACCTCGCGATTCGATCCATCACCACCGTCTCGACCAGCACGACCCATTTCCGCCGCCGGCGCTGCTTGCTTTGCACTACTACCACGGCGGACGTCCCCGGCGCGAGCGGGCAGGTAAGCATGGAGCGCATTGGCGAGGCCCACCAGGTGCACCAGCTGCAGCAGGCGGCGTCGTTCGGCGTGGTCGAGCACTCCGTGGTGGCGGCGGCGGCGGCGGCCAAGCCGAGGGCGCCGGGGCTGCCGCCGACGCCGCCCGCGTCCTTCGCCGGGCAGCGGGGTGGTGCGGGCGGCGACGTGTGCATGGACGACTCCTCGGGGGCGGCGGGGCGCAAGCAGGTCGTGCCGGCGCACCGCCGGTCCCGCAGCGAGGTGCCGTTCGCGGGCTACTTCCCGCCGCCGACGCACCAGCTGCCGCAGCCCAAGGCGGAGGCCGGGGGCTGGGGCGACGGTGCCGGCGGCGACGACCTCTTCAACTCGTACCTGAACCTGGAGGGGATGGACGTGCTCAACTCCTCGTCGCCCGACAGCAGCGCCAAGGCCGACAGCAGCGAGAACGGCGACTCCGAGGAGTGGGTCGGCGCGGGCGTCAAGAGGAGCGCCGCCGGGGAGCCGGCGATGGCCGGGCGGCACGCCCGGAGCCTGTCCGTGGACAGCCTCATGGGGAGGTTCAACTTCGCCTCCCCCGGCGGCGCCGCCGCCAACGGCGCGGGGGGCATGTTCAGCCTGGAGTTCGGCAGCGGCGAGTTCTCCCCGGCCGAGATGAAGAAGATCATGGCCGACGAGAAGCTGGCCGAGATGGCCCTCGCCGACCCCAAGCGCGTCAAGAGGTACGTACGTCGTAATCCATTCGAACATCGCCTCAACCAATCAATCGATCAAGATCGCGAATCCTTGCCAAAGCTTCGCCATTGATGATCGGCGATTGCTGCTTGCCTAAAACGTGCTGTGGATTACGGAACTGAGATCGAGTTTGGATTGTGCGCAGGGTGCTGGCGAACCGGCAGTCGGCGGCGCGGTCCAAGGAGCGCAAGATGCGGTACATCGTGGAGCTGGAGCAGAAGGTGCAGATCCTGCAGACGGAGGCCACCACGCTCGCCGCGCAGATCAACCTCCTGCAGGTACACCATCTTCTTCCTCCTCTCGACCTCGTGCAACATCCATCCATTTTTATCTCATTGACTGAAATTGAGTTGACTGATGGTTCGAATTCGATGGCGCAGCGCGACTCGTCGGCGGTGGCGACGCAGAACAACGAGCTGAGGTTCCGGCTGCAGGCCATGGAGCAGCAGGCGCAGCTGCGCGATGGTGCGTTGCGTGTCCCCTCTCTCTCCCACACCCTGCTTGTCGTGCGTACAACATCCGCTCGTCAACGTCCGTCCGTCCGATCCATCCATCCACTCATCCATCCACCGATGTGCTTGGCACTAGACTAGAGTCTACATAGATGGTCCTTATCGTATCACGGCTCCTGACGTTGACATGTTTATCTGCGTGTCCTAGTCGTACGTGTGCTCCGCTCACGACCGCAGCTCTGAATTCCCTCGGTAGGTACGCAGGTAGCTCCCTCCATGCCGGTAGTCGTTGGCATGTAGTCTAGCGTCTAAGTACTAATCCATTACGGATGTGCTTGGCACTTGACAATGATCAAGCACCAAGATTTGCTTCTGTTTTAAAATTGACTCTTCAGATAAAATATGCTGCTTTCTCTCATCATGTTGTTAGTTGCTACCATAGAGTAGAGTAGAATAGATTGATTTGCACTCCAGAGTCTTCATTCGTACTCTAATTTTGGAAGTGTTTCTTTAACCGCTCGGGTGGCATGTGCTGCCTTAGTCCGAGTCCACGTATCTCCAGAGTCTTCATTCATGATTTTGCAAGTGTTTCTTTTAAACTCATGGTTCTGACATTCAGTTCTTCTCCTTGTGTGCTTGAGCAGCTCTGAACGAGGCGCTGACAGGCGAGGTCCAGCGCCTCAAGATCGCGACCATCGAGCTCGGCATCGGCGACTCCTGCTCCTCCAACGGCATGGCCCAGCACAACCTCATGTTTCAGCAGCAGCAGCAGCTGCAGCAGGCTACACCCATACCATTCTACCAGCTGCAGCACCAACAACAGCAGCAGCAGAACGGCACAGCCAACAAGCATGAATCAAGAGAGTGATGGCGATGATGGCAGAAGCATTTGATTGGACTAGAGAAGAAACATTGCAGATTGCAGACACCAAAGGAAAACTTTGGTTTAGAGTTGAACTGTGAATTCATGTGGTTTTATTGACTCTTTTGTTTTAATGTCGTCGTTAATAATCGTTGTTGTTTTCCAGGCAGTGAGCCCTGCCTGTACTTTCTTTTTCTTTCTTATTATGTTCATTGGTTCTGTGGATATGTTACCTTTCAGTCACCAAAACTGGTGGAGCAGTAGTTGATTAATAACATATTCTTTTGTAGAACTAGTTTCTATTTGTTGGGTATTTTCTGCCTCTTCGTCGCTTCGGAATACACCTAACATCTCTGTTCCTAAATACAAGATGTTTTGGCCTATAAGTGAAATAGCGTGCGATTTCAAAAAAAAAAAATGCCATGCTTTACCACATTCTTATTTAGACAAAATATGAATGCGGTAAGCATGGCATTTTAATTTTTTTTGAAATCGCACACTATTTCACTTATATTTGTTATTATCCGACTCCTACAGTTATACTATCTTCAGACAAACACCCATGGGTTTGTAGGTACTCCCTCCGTTTTTATTTACTCCAATCAGCTTTGACTGAAGTCAAACTTTTTGGAGTTTAATCAAGTTTGTAGAAAACAATACAAACATTGACAATAATAAACGTATATGGTGCAAAAATATATTCAATAGTGAATCTAATGGTATTGATTTGGTGGTGTATATGTTAACATATTTTTCTACAAACTTGATAAAGTTTATAAAAATTGACTTTAGACAAAAGCTAACATGCAAAGTAATTAAAAATGGAGGGAGTACATATAACTACTTAACTGGAGTAATAACAATTGCCATGATATTCCCTTTTAAGAATCCATAGAACGAATGTCATGGCAATGCCAAAAACTAACAACAAGAACTAGATATTTCAGATTGGACTAGTGATACAAAGAAGTCAGAAGCACAAGGAGACACAATGATAAATGCTCATAAACCGACTCAAAGGGTGCAGAAACTTAAAAATCGACATATGTACGAGGAAATCAGTTGTTTTTAGGCCTAACCCACAGAGTCCTCAACCATGGCTTCACTGTCAATATCTGCATCCCCGGCCTCGCTACCGTCCCGAGTCTCAGCATCAGACTCACTATCTTCAACGAAGTTTCCTGGAAGCTTCTTTTCAGGATCAAGAAGTCCAATCATATGATTAATAGCACGACGACCATCCGCATTAGTCTGGCTACCCGCTGAGTGGCCATCAGAGTTCACCAAACTGGTCAGGGCATCAGCTGCTGTTCTTTCCCCTGCGTCATCATCGTGTCCTTCAGAGGGGTCACCACCCACGTCTTCCGAGCAGCACGGAGACTCATTCTCCCCATTGACAGACGGTCCTGTTTCCACTGCCCAGCTACCGGCAACTTCTGAGGCCAACAGATCAGCTGTGCGAATAGTTCCATCCTGCGTGTCGTCAGGTTTGCTCGCAGAGCAGTCGCCCTCATGTTTCCCTTCAGAACACTGACCAATGCCATCTTTGAGGGTTAGGGATTGCTGTTCCTCATTAACTAGTGGCTGCCCTCCGTCTTTTGGAATCAAGTTAGATTCCTCGGTTTCTTGTTGTGCCTGCATTTCATCCTCTAGCTGCAAAGTCTCTCCCCCCATAACGCTGTTAATGGAATTATGATCATTGCAGCCAACATTACCGATTTGGCTTTCAGTCTCCAGAACTTGCTCGGTCTCTTGCTCAGGAGCTGTTGCAGTGTGGTCACCATGAGAATCAGATCCGATTTTCTCTATTGTCCTTTCTGGACTGGTGCACTCTAAGTCTTGAGTGCCCCCTTCAATTCTGGTACCACCGTCCTGCTGCTCGGTCATTTCTTCATCGGTGGAACTATGTTCACTTGCTTGGGTATTCTCTGCTGAAGCACCCGACATTGTATCTTTTGCATAGTCTACTGGCTTTGCACGGGCAACATCGGTGTTCACATTTGCTACTGGTACTTCATTGAGATCAAGACCCAGCAAGGTGCTCTCATAGTTCTCTTCGTCCTCTAAAGTTCTCTGCATAGCCTTAAGCTGTTCCTGCTGTTTCGCAAATAGAGAAGAGATCTCTTCCGTAGTTGAATAGAAAGCACGCAGTTGGGTCTCTCTGCAATTAGCAACAGAGGAAAGGGATTGTAGAAAAAGTTAGTTCCACAAGCTTGGACTCATATTGCCTATATATGATGCTGAAATTAAATGCTTACCGTAAAATAACTCTTTCTCTGGCCCCTTGATACCTACGTTTTTCAATTGATAGATCTCTCATTGTAGCAGCTACTTCAAGCTCAAGAGATGAGACCTTTGCCCACGCTTCTTCCCGAGCAGCCTGCTAACGAAGCACATGTATTATCAGATTGTAAGTAGAGGAGTGTAGCCTCTCAAACGATGAATAGAATAAATTTTTGCTGTCTGAAATATATGATACAACTTCGAACCCATGAACACCAGAGGCAAAAGCACAACAGAAAAGGAACTCTGACCTTATGAAGAAAGCAAAAGAAAACCAATATAATTTGCTCATGTGATGAAACATCAGAGAAACAGAAAGAGTCCCATTATGTGACTGGAACATTTTTCTACCTTTTCGTTTTCAAGTTCTTTCTTGAGCTTTCGCAGTTCAGTTTCCAGATTATCAGATTTCTACAATTGCAACAGCAAGAAATAGAAAAAAAATGTTATACACAATTACAAAAGATAAAAATACTTTTCACAGATGTAAATTGTACAAAGTATAACATGTGCGGAACCTCATGATACCTTTTGACTTTTAGCAGACACGAGTTGCTCATCCTGGAGTTGAGTTTCCAGTTCTCGCACTTTTTTCTCAGATGTTACAAGGCTTTCACGAGAGTCTTCCTGCATGAGAGTGCAGCAGTTGAAGTACAGTAATGGAACGACATAACTTAATATGAATAATGCAACCAAAATAATTGTGCATACCAGCTTAGACCTCAATGCTTCCACAAGCAAACGGGTTTCCTTTTCCGATTCCTGAAAAATAATGAAACTCTATTTTAAGTATGTGATATCACGAACATGAATTAGTCACCTGAACTTTGACTAGAATTGGAAGAGGGTTAAACCTGAAGCTTGACGATATACTCTTTCTGTTCCTTTTGTTGTTTAAGGTAAGCCTCTGTCTGTCTCTTCATTTCGTCTTGAGCCTCTGCTTGTACTTTATGCAGCGCAGATTTAAGGTCTTCTGTAGCCTTATCACGCTCCTCTATTCTTAAGTTTCTCTCCTCGCTTAGCTGTTCCTCAAGCTCACATATATTTACCTTTTGGCTGCAAGCATTTCAACTTTATATAAGTGGTGCTAGTACCAGAGCTCATACATGGCAAAAAAAACTAATTTATTTATTTTCATAAGGTTAACCCTTCATCAGCGGAACAACAAAAGTGCAGTATGGAAACTTAGAGTTGGCCTGTTCGGAACGCATTTCACAGCTTATTTGTAGGGAATATAGCAATTCCTCTGGACTTCCTCCTATCAAAATCATGATTCCTACCCAGGAGTTTTTTCACAGATTATGGAATATATGCACCCTTATGATATAGAAAGTTACAAGCAAAATCCTCTGTATTGTCAGAGTGGGGGTGCAAAAAATCGATCCAACAGCTATGAAGCTCACCTGTGAATTATCTCGTCAGCATCAGCACGTGATTGCTTAGATGCACTAAGCCTCTCATCCAGATCTTTAATGGAATTCTGCAACTCTGTGTTTAATGTACTAAGAGAATCTAGCTGTTTCTGTTTCCCCTCTAGTGCTAGCTGAAGAGATTTAGTTTGCTCGAGATAAGAACTTGATGTAGTTTCTTTGAACTCCTTTAGTTCCTGCATCATCAGATTTGCACCAAAAATTTGGTTACAGGGAAGGGCAGTCATGCGTATAATTTGATAATCATATAGTTGCTGAAAACAGATGGATAAGTTTAATCGAAAAGGGACCAAAATGTTTACATTTGAAATCGGAATACATACTAGTGTATTACATCAACAAGGCAGTAAATATAACTTGGCAACACCAACAATCTTTCTTGACATTAGAATATACAAGAGCATTATTGTCTTATTACATTGACTGAAGAAAAAATAGAAATGACCCTGTGACATGCGGTACACTCATGTATCCTCCAAAACTATAAGCAAGCAATTATCTGTGTTTGTAGATACCTTTTCATGCTGCGCTTCAGCTGTTTTGCTTTCAGCTCTCAATGTCTCAATTGTCACAACATGTGCCTCGAGTTGTTCCCTGAGCTCCTGCATGGATTTTAGCTTCATAAGATAATGGAGATACAAGGGAGATTAACTTTTGCCATCTTGAAGGAGCAAACTTACTGCATTAGATTTTTCTAGTCTTCGAATATCATCTAGTGAAACAGGACCATCAGATGAACCAATGCCCAGACCTTTTAGCCTCTTGCTTTCAGAACCAACCTCCCCTTTAGGATCAAGTACAAATGGACGGCCATATCTCAGAACATGCAGTGTAGTTGCGAAATGTGATGAGCAAACATAGGACACCATATTCCCTCTTACCTGATTTTCTTTTGAGTATGGTAGTACCATTCCCTACGCAGCTGACCGCATTAACTTCCCGATAGACAAATGCATAAGAGGCATCTGTAAAATCAATATACAAGTTAAATGGGCATCAACAGGTAATATCACTTCTATAAAATTAGAGTGTTCATGCATGCAAGAGAAACCAGAAGCATGACAGTGACAACATAATTAAGTGCACGGAAGTAAATAAGGAGGGACGGGCACAAAATGTGAGGAAACACGAAAAATGCTTATAGAGAACAGCAAGCCAGACAGCACAGACCAGGTACAGACCAATGGATAACATACCCCAACAAAACCAACGAGGATTAGACTAGTAAAAGCGGAATAAGCAGAAGCATTTTACCGTGATGAGGAGGTTGGGTAAATGATATGATGTCCCCATGATTAAGCTTGGTTGGAGGTGATCGTTTCGTAACCTTATTCCAGTTGACATATGTGCCATTCGTGCTGCACAGATACAGCAAGTTAATTTAAGAAAAGGAAATTATTGTTGTCAGATAGAGCAAGATCCAGAAGCAAAAGAAACCTCGTGTCCTTGAGGTAAACAGGCACAGGTTCATCGCGTTGCAGCTCCCCTATCACAGTGTCCTTATATATCTTGCAATGATTCCCACTGACTGCCAAAACAGAAATCCTGAAGCGCGGGTTCTCGGTCGTGCGGCCCAGAATGTGCTCGTCAGCACTCAAAAGAATGTTCATCCCCTAAGATTCCAATCAGCAAATTTATGCCTCCTCATTACAATGGTGGTATGCATAACACAAGTAAAGGCCACTATGTCTCAACTCTCAACCATTGACTAATCAACAACATATGTCTGAGCTTATGCCAAGAAAGTTCCTTGAAGGCAAAGCTTTGCACTACGAATTAGACCAAGCCGGCTATTCGCCGCACATACAGCTTACTAGCAGAACCAAAGCTGCTAGACTGTTACTCTAGTGGTATCAACAATTAAGCAGATAACTGTACCAGGGCCAGACATGCGAGGTAAATTCTTCACAGGTAAAGAGTACAATGCCTGTTTCTGTCCATGGACCATGGGTGGTATTGTCCATAAATAAAACAGATTAATCAGCAATGCGGACAGGAACATGGCAGAATGACAGCAATGCCGAGTACCCCACCCAAAAATAAAAAGACGAAATATTGGGTTCTGGGTCTAGGGTTTAAGAATGGGAGGGAGTGGACCTCGGCGCGGAGGCGGGCCTTCTTGGAGATGGCGGTGAGGACGGCCCAGACGCCGGGCTCCGGGTTCTGCACGGGCTGGTCGGCGAACTTGCGCGCGACGGCACGCATCTCGTCGGCGCCCACCGGCGAGGGCTTGGGCGGGGTGCAGGAGACGGGCGACTCGGCCTTGGAAGCCATCTTGGGCGTCACCAGCATATCAGGCGCGCGCGTGGGGGGCGCGGCCGGCCGGCGGCGGAAGAGCGGGCCGGGATAGCGGGGAGGGGCGGGGAAGGGGGGACGGCGGCGGCGCGAGTGGGGTGGTGGCAGTTGGTGGGCGCGGGGCCGACGGCGGAACCCCTCGGCGTGGGGGCCGCGTGGCGTGGAGTTGGGCTGGTGGGGTGCCTCGGAGAGGGCGCAGAGGGTTATGATTTGCGCGGGTGAAGGTTAAGATTAGTTGAGAGGATTTGCGGGAAGATGATGGTGACTGTGTTGTGTTTGAGAAGGAACCGAACTGATTGGGATGGTCAAGAGACACGGCGCGTTTGGCAACTGGAAATGGCGATTTAGTAATTAGTAGCAGAGACATTAAAACTGCGCAACTTTTCATCTCAGGTCATTAACATTCACAACCGTCGGATTTTCGGTGTTAGGACACTTCCGACCGTCCGATCAAGCTCTGTTACAACGATTTTTTTTTTTGCAAGGTGGGCTGGGTAGCTGCTCCCACAACAAAATTGAAGGTATGCGGTTGAGTGGGTCCCCCTCGCTCGCACGAAGCCCCTTGTGGGCTAAATGTCTTGCTTTTCCACAAGAAAAATCGCAAACCATACAGCAAAGCGAAGAAAGCCGCCCCTTCCCCTCACTGACCTCACGTCTCTCTCCCACGATGTATGCGATCATCGCCGCCGCAACTCCGCCAATGTAGGTCCGCTGCACATCCGGTTATCCCCATCGTCGCATCCTCACTTACGCTCTTGCGGAAACGATGGTGACCTAGGCGCTCCCTTCCCAGACAAGACCTTCTTCTCGACCTCTCCTTATCTCTACTGACCGACGAACATGTGGTCGCCGTCACAAAGCGTAAGCCGACGAGATCTTGCATTTATCCACAAAGCGCACCGTAATGCCCCTGGATCAGATCTGAGAATTTGGGGTGAGGAAGGAGAGAACAGAGTAGGTGAGGGGCAGACTTGGAGGAAGGGAAAGGAGTTCATTCATCACACGCTGCCGATCTCGTTCGGTGGTTCGTACATTTGTAGCTGCCCCCTTGGGCCACCCTTACATGGCCTCTGGCCCAACGCGCACACACACTGGCCCAAGGCCCACACACATGCACGTTGCAGTTTAGTTATCTGAATAACTAACTGCACTCGTTCAGTCCGCTACTGATGCATCAGTAGGTGTGACATTGTCCTCCTCTTGAGATGGAGCCCCGTCCCAGACGTCGGCTGCTGGATAGCGCTGGCGAATAACATCATAATCTTCCCAGGTGGTGGCTGTAGGTGGCATGTTTGCCCATTGGACACGGAGTTGCACCACTGGTGCATCACCTTTCTTCATCATCCTTCGCTCCAGAATCGCCACGGGCTTTGTTTCACCGCCAGTGAGCTTTGGGACTCGTGGCAGCTCAGCGAAGACTGGAGTGTAATCTGGGGTGAAAGGCTTGAGCTGAGAGACATGAAATACCGGATGGATGCGACTGTCCGGCGGCAACTGTAGGCGATATGCCAGGGTGCCAACCCGCTCTGTCACCTCAAACGGACCGGAGAACTTGTAGGAGAGCTTGCGGCACGGGCGGTTGGCGACTGTTGATTACGCGTACGGCTGCAGCTTGAGGAGAAACTGTTCGCCGACGTCGAAGGCGCGTTCTGCGCGGTGGCGATCGGCTTGCTTCTTGAAACGAGCTTGGGCGCGCGCAAGCTATGTGCGCAGCATCTCGGTGTGCGCTGTCCAGTCCAGTTCGGGCGAGGCCTCTTGATCTTGCAGGGAGGAGCTCAGGTGCGGCGGGCCGCCCAGGTTCGGTTCCTTGCCGTACAGCACCTTGAACGGCGAACACTTGAGCGAGGAGTGGTGAGCGGAGTTGTACTAGAATTCTGCTGCGGGAAGCCACTTGCGCCATTGCCGCGGCGTATCGTGAACTGCGCACCGCAAGTACATCTCGAGGCACTGGTTGACGCGCTCCGTCTGGCCGTCCGTCTGGGGGTGGTACGCCGTGGAGTAGAGCAGTTTGGTGCCGGCAGCGGCAAGCAATTCACGCCACATGGCGCTGGTGAAGATCTTGTCGCGATCCGAGACGATGGAGTGAGGAACGCCGTGCAGCTTGATGACGTGCTCCCAGAATGCTCGGGCAACTTGAACCGCCGTGAAGGGGTGATGAAGAGGGATGAAGTGCGCGTACTTGGTTAGGCGGTTGACGACAACCATGATGGCATCAGACCCCTCGGACTTGGGCAGCCCTTTGACGAAATCCATGGTCAAATCATGCCATGGTTCGGTTGGAATTGGTAGTGGCTGAAGCTTGCCGGCGGGGTGCGTGTGCTCGTGTTTTGCATGCTGACAGACGGCGCATTGCTTGACAAAATCCTCCACGGCGCGCTTTAGGCCCGTCCAAGCAAACAGCTTCCGGACACGATGATACGTGGCCGTTGAGCCGGAGTGGCCACCGACAGCACTGTGATGCAGAGCGGTGATCAACTTGGTCTGCAGCGCAGAGTTGGCCCCGATCCACAGGCGCCCATGTTGTCGGATCACACCATTCTGAAGAGTGCGCCCTTGATCATCAGAAGTGGTGACTGCCAGCTTGGCCAGGAGTTCTTGCGATTCAGGATCGGTTTCATAGGAGTTGGCGACCTCTTGCAACCACTGTGGCTGACAGACCGACAGTGCGTCGAGTGTCAGCAGATGCCCAACCCTGGAAAGCGCGTCAGCGGCGCCATTGTCGATGCCTTTCTTGTACCTGAAGGTGAACTGCAGACCCACCATCTTGGACATGGCCTTGCGCTGCAGCTCAGTCTCCAGCTGTTGATCGCCGAGCGTGTAGAGACTCTTGTGGTCGGTGACGATTTCGAATGGAGCGCGCTGCAAATAAGGCCTCCACTTGTCGATGGCCATCATGACTGCTAAGAACTCCTTTTCATACGTGGACAACTTCTGGTTCTTGATCCCCAAGGCCTTGTTGAGGTAGGCGACGGGGTGGCCGTCCTGGGTGAGCACCGCGCCCACTCCCGTGTCGCACGCGTCGGTCTCGATGGCGAAGGGGCGTGAGAAATCCGGGAGCGCCAGTACTAGCATGCTACCATCGCTTGTTTGAGCATGTCGAACGCCTGCTGGGCCTTGTCGTTCCATTCAAATCCCTTCTTGGTCAGGAGCTGAGTGAGCGGCTTCACGATGATGCCGTAATGCGGGACGAACTTGCGGTAGTAGCCCGTGAGACCAAGAAATCCGCGCAGTTCAGTTGCTGTGGAGGGCATCGGCCATGCTTGCATCGTGCTCGTCTTGCTTGCGTCTGTGGCTACTCCATCCTGGGAAATGACGTGACCCAGGTACTCGATGCTCCTCTGGGCGAACGAACACTTCGACGCCTTGGCGAACAGCTGATGCTCGCGGAGCAGCTCGAGCGTGAGGCGCAGATGTTGTTCGTGTTCCTGCAGGTCAAAGCTGAAGACCAAGATGTCGTCAAGGAAAATGATGATGAACTTATGGACGTAGCGGCCGAATATGCTGTTCATCAGGCATTGGAAGGTGGCCGGCGCGTTGCAAAGACCAAACGGCATCACTCTGAAGTGATAGTGCCCGTGGTGGGTTTTGAATGCCGTTTTTGCTTCGTCCTCTTCGCACATACGGATCTGATGATACCCCGCGCGTAGATCAATTTTAGAAAAGTATTTCGCTCCCGCGAGTTCATCCAGGAGCTCATCCACAATGGGCAGTGGAAATTTGTTCTTGACCGTAGCAGAATTCAGTCGACGAAAGTCAACACAGAAGCGCCAGCTCCCGTCCTTTTTCTTCACCAACAGAACTGGGGCGGCGTACAGACTCATGCTGTGTGTAATGACCCCGGACTGCAACATCTCGTGCACTTGTTGCTTGATTTCATCTTTCTGTGCTGGCGAGTACCGGTATGGTTTGGTGTTGATTGGTGTAGTGCCCGGCTCTAGGTGTATGCCGTGATCATACTGACGATGAGGAGGCAGTGACTTGGGTTCAGCAAATACATCTTGATATTCAGAGAGCACTTTCTGAATGTTGGGAGGTACTGGCTCATTGTTCACCTTAGCTGGTGCCTCAACAGTAACCAGCGCTGCCGTCGAGATGTCATTGGCGACTTCCATTCGGTGAAGTTCATAAACATCCAGTGCAGACGTGGGCGAGAGATTGGTGGTGCGAACCCCTTGCAGCTGCACCATTTTGCCTTCTGTTTCAAAGGATATCCGCTTCAGTTTCCAGTGACAGTTCACCGGACTGTGGTCCGAGAGCCAATCCATGCCCAAAACTGCATCATATGCGCTCAGCTGTAGTACTCGCAGATCCGTGTGGAATGTGTGTCCTGGTACTTGCCATGCCAATTGCTTCACCATCTTGTTACAGTGCAGGCGTTGACCATTTGCTACCCGAACAGAGACGGGTGGCAGAGCTTGAGTATCGACTGCAATGCGCTGAATGAATGCCTCACTGACAAAGCTATGGGAACTGCCCGAGTCCACTAGGAGGAGCATCACTTGATCCCCAACTTGTGCACGGAGACGAACGGTGGCCGGCGCGTCTTCACCGGAAATCGCGTGCTGCGATAGGGTACAGCACTCCGGCTCGGGAGGGGCCGGCTCATCGAGCAACTGCAGCGCATGCACGGTGTCGTCCGAGAGGATCTCGCCGAAATCACCCACCTCGATCATCAGGATTTGTCCCGTGCGCTTGCACTGATGTTCACGGGAGTACTTATCGCCGCAGCGAAAACAGAGTCCATTGGCTCGCGTGAATTCGCGCAGCTGCCGCTCGCGTGCGTATTCGTCTCCGCCCGGTCGTGGGGGAGGCACTGCACGCCCTTGGTTGGAGTTGGGTGTTGCTGGCGGTGGTCTGCCCACCGAAACGATGCGCGGGCGCTGCACCCTTTTCTTCTCCAGTTCGTCTTCCTGAATCCGCGCGAAAACAGCTGCCCGCGTGATGCTTGTTGGGGCTTGCAAACGGACGCCCAGTCGCAGTTCGTCTTTCAGGCCGAGAAGGAACTGGGAGATGAAGAATTGAGTGCTCAAGGTTGGATCCAAGGACAGCAGGTGATACATGGAAGTCTCAAATTGCTGACGATACTCCTGCACGCTCCCTGTCTGACGCAGCTGCACTAGCTGATGCATTTGGACTTCAAATTCTTCAGGTCCGAACTCTGCTTCCACTGCTGTTCTGAAAGCAGGCCATGTCAGAGCAGGATGCGTCTGTCGGTATGCCTGAAGCCACATCGCTGCGAGACCATCCATGTACAGGCCGGCAGTGGTGACCCAACTGTGCTGAGGCACCCGGTAGAGCTCGAAGTAAGAGAGGCAGCGCTCCAGCCAGATGCGCGGCACGTCGCCATCGAAACGAGGGAAGTCGTGCTTGGGCGGCTTGGTGTGGTGCTCAACGCCCCTCTCGTACGCTGTGGGCGAATTTTGCAGCAACAACGGTGGCCCGTGGTTAACCAGGCGAGCGAACGGCAATTGGGCAGCGCCCTCTGTGTAGAGCGGTGGTGGCGGGGGTGGGCGAGTCGTCGGCGGCGGAGGTGGTGGTGCGGGGTGGAAGGGGCCTGAGGTCGTCGACGTCCCTGATGCAGATGCCCCGAGGTTGCTTGTCGCGGCGGGATCGAGAGGCAGAGGGGATTTGCGGGCCTCGTCCACATCCGCTTGTGTGAGATCGATTTGCTTCGCTAAGTGCTTGAGCTCGGTGGAGACTTGGTCGTTGTAGGCGACTTGCGCTTGATGGCGCTCGTCGGCGGTCTTCTGGCTGTCGTCAAGGCGGCTGAGGATGGACTCGAGGAGGCCCTGCATCTTGTCCGTGGTTTCCGTCATCGCATCCAGTACGCGGCGGGTCTGCGCTGACGGCTTGGACGGCGCCGTGGTTGCTCGCCGGATCTGGCGAACCCCAAGTAGGATTTCGAGCGAGCGCGTCGGAGCAGCTCGCACCTATCTCGGTGGGTGTTACCGCCGGATCGCGGTGCAGCAGACGGCGGGGGGGGGGGGTTGAGAAGGCTCTGATTACCAGATTGTAATGCCCCTGGATCGGATCTGAGAATTTGGGGTGAGGAAGGAGAGAACAGAGTAGGTGAGGGGCAGACTTGGAGGAAGGGAAAGGAGTTCATTCATCACACACTGCCGATCTCGTTCGGTGGTTCGTACATTTGTAGCTGCCCCCTTGGGCCACCCTTACATGGCCTCTGGCCCAACGCACACACACACTGGCCCAAGGCCCACACACATGCACGTTGCAGTTTAGTTATCTGAATAACTAACTGCACTCGTTCAATCCGCTACTGATGCATCAGTAGGCGTGACACGCACATGGTTGCACCTTTGTGGCCTCGATTCCATGTACCGCCATGACGCTCACCTCCTCGAGGTCTTCATGCAACACACAAGATGACATATGGTGGTACCCCATGAAGGCCCATTGGGTGGTTTGATCTGTCACCTTGACTCCTCTCCATCACCGCATCATTATTGGATTTGAGACTTAAGGTCGGGTTGGATTTGTGGGTTAGTTTAGAAACTCACGTTTTTCAAGAAGAAGACATGTACCAAAGTGTATGCTTTCATTCTATACGTTGGATATCTTCTCATTGGCGTTGCCTTTGGAGACCATGCCTTCATATGTTCGCTTTGCTCATACCATTTTGTTTGGCCTCGTTAACGGGATGGAGGAGATCAAGACAGCGGTCTCGAGTTTGCTGGTTGGATGCCGGGGCGGCGGCTCCGAGCTTCGGTGCGACAATGGCCCTATTTGGTGGGTTGTGGCTTATGCATCATGTTGGGGGCGTTCTGGGGATTCGAGGGTGGCAAGGTATGTCATGGTTGTGAGGTTTTGCATGATTGTCCCTTTATCAATCATCTGGTCTGGTCTTTTGCACGGTTGGTCCTTAATCAATCATGTGGTCGGTTTTTTTTTGCACGGTTGTCCCTTATCAATCGTGTGGTAGTTGTGCGTGTGTGTGTGTGTGTTTGTATCAGGTTTTCGCCTGGTTATCCCTCATTAACTGGGTAATTCTCTTCTTAATGAACTGCAAGAACCCCCTACCCGTCTTGAGGTGTACTAAAAAGGAAATATTTCACACTTAATATGGCACTTGGATTGTTAGATTTGATTTTGGAGTTAGTCAGTGTTGACATAGTTCTAGATTAATGCATCAAATAAAATTTATTAATATGTTGTGAACCACATACGAAAATTGGTAATGTGCATGGACCGCAAGAGGGCTAGAAATTTTCTTAATGTGCCCTGGTTGTAGGACAACTTTATTGATGCTCTGAATAAAAGTTATGGTCTTCCAAGGTGAAAAAGACACTGAAGGCTGAAGGCCGATACATTTTGATATGGAGAACAATGCCATACAAGGTGAAATCGTCACTCCTACTTTTTAATTTAGAAGAGGTCATCTTTGTTACTGCTACTTCAGATGGATTGGTACCTCTATCATCAATAAACCACATGAATTATCATTTATAACATTCATTCATGTAAATGCTGAAAATGCATTTGATACGCCAAATTCACATGTCTAAAGATCACATTTTGCTTGTTTTCTGTAGATGAAAGACAAAGTCAAGGAGCCTTCCGCGAGCGCCATAGGTCGGGTAAGCTTCATTTTTCTGACTAATTGTGCCGGTCATTGTTGCATAACATTGACATTGACCAAGTGTTATCCATTCGAACTTTCAGGTAAGGAAGCAACAACAATCGGATGTCAGGAGGTTTGAAAGTGCTAGTGATCGACTAGAGAGGGGGTGAATAGGCGATTTTTATGAAAGTCTTCAAAACATGGAAGTTTCGAAGACAAACGATAGAAATAAACCTATTACCATGTAGCGGAAGGTAGACTACACTAGGCAAGCCATAGTCAAGTATTCAATGAAGTGAAAAGCACAAAGACTAATAGCAGCTAGGCAGTATGGATCAGGATGGAAGATAGTATGAAGCCAATCAGAACAAGCAGTCACACAGTGATGTGACACTGCCTATGGAGACAAATATTTCATTGCCGGAGAAGTATGTCGTACCAGCTAAACGCACTGGAAAAGGAAATCAATTTGTTACTATTGATTCAATACATAAACAAGTCTGGCCATGACGCACATCGCTTCGGAGATACAGGTATTACAGATTGGCACGATGACGTTTCAAATTGTACAGCCGAAGGAAGTGAAGCCCACTTTTCGAACCCCATGCAATCATGATACCAAGGGGAAGATGCAAGTTAAGGACTCAGGAGGATGCATGCGTTTTCCTTAGTCCTAGTTCGTTTCCTTTTCAATAAGTACTAGTGTGTTTTGTCTTTTGTGATCAACGTGCCGGATAATTAAATTAGTTAAGATGTGATTAGAAAGATAGGAGAGAGAGAGTCCGTGTAGTATTTTTCTTGTTTAAGTCGGTTTAGCCTGGTCGTTTTTCTCGCCTATATAAAAGGTCGGCTTCGGCCATGTACGGGATAGCTTTGGTTGAAGTTATTTTCCAGAGATGAATAGATCGGTAACTCGGGGTATCTCCGAGCCGCTGTTTGATATTTGTTGAATAGCTCTTGGGGCTTTGTGATTTTGGCGTGAGATTGATTCCAGAATTTCAGTTTCCGCTGGTCTGCTGAAGATCGTCCACGTACTTCCTCTCTAGGGTGTGCGTGTTGTTGCTGTGGTGATTGCATCTACAAGATCGCGAGCGCCACGTCGTTTCAGGTGACATCGTACTGTGAAAGATTGGGCAAATTATTTGTACCATCGATTTTCTGTCGACGGTCGCATCACACAGTGAAGACAGAAGGACAATGCAAACAGCAATGACTTCACAAGGACCAACTACAAATAAAGAGATGGGAAGGATAGAACCAGTGGCTCGTTGAAGACAATGATTTGTTGGACCATATCCAGTTGCTGTGACAACTGTACATCTGGTTAGGGAGGCTGAGATTTAACTCAGAAGACCGCGTCTTCTTTTGGGTTTCGTAGTAATTTCAAAAAAATTCCTACGCTCACGCAAGATCATGTGATGCAAAGCAACGAGAGGGGAGAGTGATGTCTACGTACCCACGCAGACCGACTGCGGAAGCATTGACGCAACGTAGAGGAAGTAGTCGTACGTCTTCCCGATCCGACCGATCAAGCACCGAAACTACGGCACCTCCGAGTTCGAGCACACGTTCAGCTCGATGACGATCCCCGGACTCCGATCCAGCAAAGTGTCGGGGAAGAGTTCCGTCAGCACGACGGCGTGGTGATGATCTTGATGTACTACAGTAGCAGGGCTTCGCCTAAACTCCGCTACAGTATTATCGAGGATTATGGTGGTTGGGGCACCGCACACGGCTAAGGAATAGATCACGTGGATCAACTTGTTGTGTCTTTGGTGCTAGCCCTGCCCCTCTATTTATATGTTGAGCCCCGGGGTCGAAACTTGGAGCAAAAGCCTCCTCAAAGTCGGTTTTGCCTGAAAGGCAAGAGTCCCACTCGGACTCCAGGACCAAACGCCACAATCCTTGGCGTCTGGCCCAGACGCCATGGGCCTCGGCGTCTGGCCCAGGGCCAGACGCCAGGGTCTCCGGCGTTTGGCCCCCTGGCCTCCGCAAAACTCCTTTTGCACCGACCTAAAGCCTCATGGGCTTGACCCCTTGGCCTAACCATATCATCCAATATATGAATCTTTATGTCTCGACCATTTCGAGACTCCTCGTCATGTCCCCGATCTCATCCGGGACTCCGAACTCCTTCGGTACATCAAAACATGTAAACTCATAATATAATTGTCATCGTAACCTTAAGCGTGCGGACCCTACGGGTTCGAGAACAATGTAGACATGACCGAGACACGTCTCTGGTCAATAACCAATAGCGGGACCTGGATGCCCATATTGGCTCCTACATATTCTACGAAGATCTTTATCGGTCAGACCGCATAACAACATACGTTGTAACCTTTGTCATCGGTATGTTACTTGCCCGAGATTCGATCGTCGGTATCCAATACCTAGTTCAATCTCGTTACCGGCAAGTCTCTTTACTCGTTCCATAATACATCATCTCACAACTAACATATTAGTTGTAATGCTTGCAAGGCTTATGTGATCTGCATTACCGAGAGGGCCCGGAGATACCTCTCCGACAATCGGAGTGACAAATCCTAATCTCGAAATACGCCAACCCAACATCTCCCTTTGGAGACACCTGTAATGCTCCTTTATAATCACCCAGTTACGTTGTGACGTTTGGTAGCACCCAAAGTGTTCCTCCGGCAAACGGGAGTTGCATAATCTCATAGTCATAGGAACATGTATAAGTCATGAAGAAAGCAATAGCAACATACTAAACGATCGGGTGCTAAGCTAATGGAATGGGTCATGTCAATCAGATCATTCAACTAATGATGTGACCTCGTTAATCAAATAACAACACTTTGTTCATGGTTAGGAAACATAACCATCTTTGATTAACGAGCTAGTCAAGTAGAGGCATACTAGTGACACTCTGGTTGTCTATGTATTCACACATGTATTATGTTTCCGGTTAATACAATTCTAGCATGAATAATAAACATTCATCATGAAATAAGGAAATAAATAATAACTTTATTATTGCCTCTAGGGCATATTTCCTTCATCTTCACCTTATTCCCCTTGAGCCAAGGACACCCAGTCCTCGCCCAATCACTCTGGTAAGTCTTCAAGGTAGACTTCCAAACCTTCACAGACTTCGTTCACCGGCGATCCACAATGACTCTTGGATGCTCAGAACGCGACGCCTAACCGGCTGGAGGATTCACAGTCCTCAAGTGTAATAAGTCTTCAGATCACTCGTCTGTTACAAAGGGATTTCATTTTTTTAACTTGTTTGAACTCCATAGTTTTTCTGTGTTCAAAATGCACCATTCAAAGCCACATCATCAATTTAGTACATATAGCTCTCATGAATAGATAAGTGACCAAATTAATAGAAGTTCATCATCACATTAAAAACAAAGTACATACATAGTTCTCACTGAACAACATATAGCTCTCCAGAGCATCTAGTTAAACCATACATTGAAACTATGTAAAACCTTTCAATGCAACAACAAATGCGATCATAATCACAAACAAGATAAAAATTGATCCAACGGCATAATGATTCCAAGCCTTGGTATGAATGGCATATTTTCTAATTTTTCTAATATTCAACCACATTGCATCCATCTTGATCTTGTGATCATCGACGACATCCGCAACATGCAACTCCAATATCATCTTCTCCTCCTCAATTTTTTTATTTTTTCTTTCAAGTAATTGTTTTATTCTTCAACTAAATTTAACCTCTCGACAATAGGGTCGGTTGGAATTTCCGGTTCAACTACCTCCTACATAAATAAAATCTATGTCAACTTGATGGGCATAATTGTCATAAACAATAAATGAATCAAATAGTTATAGAAGATAATATATACCACATCCGAATCATAGCCAGGACGAGGGCCGACGGGGGCGGATACCAAAACCATCGCACTATATAATAACAAGCAATAATGAAAGTAAGAAAATTAGACAAGTATCTATCTAAAGTAAGAATTTTTTTCTTTCAGAAGAAGATAAGAACAAGAGGCTCACCATGGTGGTGCAGGCGACGAGATCGGCGCGGGCGATCGACCGGGATGAAGACGGGGACGGGACGTGACAGACCGCTAAACCTAGACAAATCTCGGGGAAAATGGAGCTTGGAGGTCGAGCTTCGAGAGGAGAAAGCTTAACTAGCGTGAAAGATCGTGGATGTCGCCTAGAGGGGGGGTGAATAGGCGTTTTAAAATAATTACGGTTTAGGCTTGAACAAATGCGGAATAAACCTAGCGGTTAATTTGTCAAACACAAAACCTACAACAACTAGGCTCACCTATGTGCACCAACAACTTATACTAAGCAAGATAAACAACTATGTGATAGCAAGATATATGACAAGAAACAATATGGCTATCACAAAGTAAAGTGCATAAGTAAAGGGCTCGGGTAAGAGATAACCGAGGCACGAGGAGACGACGATGTATCCCGAAGTTCACACCCTTGCGGATGCTAATCTCCGTTTGGAGCGGTGTGGAGGCACAATGCTCCCCAAGAAGCCACTAGGGCCACCGTAATCTCCTCACGCTCTCGCACAATGCAAGATGCCGTGATTCCACTAAGGGACCCTTGAGGGCGGTCACCGAACCCGTACAAATGGCAACCCTTGGGGGCGGTCACCGAACCCGTACACTTTGGCAACCCTTGGGGACGGTCACCAGTACCCGTCAAATTGCTCGGGGCGATCTCCACAACCTAATTGGAGACCCCGACGCTTGCCCGGAGCTTTGCACCATAATGATTGAGATCCGAACACCAACAACCGTCTAGGGCGCCCAAGCACCCAAGAGGAACAAGCTCAAGGGTACCAAGCACCCAAGAGTAATAAGCTTCTCAACTTGTAACTTCCACGTATCACGTGGAGAACTCAAACCGATGCACCAAATGCAATGGCAAGGGCACACGGAGTGCCCAAGTCCTTCTCTCTCAAATCCCACCGAAGCAACTAATGCTAGGGAGGAAAATGAGAGGAAGAACAAGAAAGAGAACACCAAGAACTCCAAGATCTAGATCCAAGGGGTTCCCCTCACATAGAGGAGAAAGTGATTGGTGGAAATGTGGATCTAGATCTCCTCTCTCTTTTCCCTCAAAAACTAGCAAGAATCCATGGAGGGATTGAGAGTTATCAAGCTCGAAGAAGGTCAACAATGGGGGGAGAACACGAGCTCAAAGGATCGGGTTCATTGGGGAAGAAGACCCCCTTTTATAGGAGGGGGAAAATCCAACCATTATGTGCTCAGCCCGCACACGAGTGGTACTACCGCTCAGGCAGAAGAAACAGGGAAAGGAGCAACAAAACATGAACCTTGGGGCGGTAGTACCACAGGAGACAGCGGTACTACCGCTGGGTTAAGCGGTACTACCGCTCCCTTCGGCGGTACTACCGCGCAGAACAAAGGGTAAAGGGAAAGAGGGAACCGGGTGGTACTACCGCGGAGGAAGGGCGGTACTGCCGCTAAGGAGCGGTACTACCGCACTACTGCCACAGCGAGGTACCACACAATCCGACACAGAAAAAGACCCCTCGAATCGACGCGGTAGGGACCTGGTAAGCCAGCGGTAGTACTGCTGCGGAGTCACCGCTGGTACTACCGCTGCGGAGCGGTACTGCCGCTTGTGACCCCTCAGCGGTACTACCGCTGGGTACCTGTTGGAAATATGCCCTAGAGGCAATAATAAAAGCATTATTATTATATTTCCTTGTTCATGATAATTGTCTTTATTCATGCTATAATTGTGTTATCCGGAAATCGTAATACATGTGTGAATAACAGACACCAACATGTCCCTAGTAAGCCTCTAGTTGACTAGCTCGTTGATCAACAGATGGTCATGGTTTCCTAACTATGGACAATGGATGTCATTGATAATGAGATCACATCATTAGGAGAATGATGTGATGGACAAGACCCAATCCTAAACATAGCATAAGATCGTATAGTTCGTTTGCTAGAGTTTTCCAATGTCAAGTATCCTTTCCTTAGACCATGAGATCGTGTAACTCCCGGATACCGTAGGAGTGCTTTGGGTATACCAAACGTCACAACGTAACTGGGTGACTATAAAGGTATACTACGGGTATCTCCGAAAGTGTCTGTTGGGTTGACACGGATCAAGACTGGGATTTGTCACTCCGTATGACGGAGAGGTATCACTGGGCCCACTCGGTAATGCATCATCATAATGAGCTCAGAGTGACCAAGTGTCTGGTCACGGGATCATGCATTACGATACGACTAAAGTGACTTGCCAGTAACGAGATTGAACGAGGTATCGGGATATCGACGATCGAATCTCGGGCAAGTAACATACCGATTGACAAAGGGAATTGCATACGGGGTTGCTTGAATCCTCGACATCGTGGTTCATCCGATGAGATCATCGTGGAGTATGTGGGAGCCAACATGGGTATCAAGATCCCGCTGTTGGTTATTGACCGGAGAGCGATCTCGGTCATGTCTGCATGTCTCCCGAACCCGTAGGGTCTACACACTTAAGGTTCGGTGACGCTAGGGTTGTAGGGATATGTATATGCAGTAACCCGAATGTTGTTCGGAGTCCCGGATGAGATCCCGGACGTCACGAGGAGTTCCGGAATGGTCCGGAGGTAAAGAATTATATATAGGAAGTGCTATTTCGGCCATCGGGACAAGTTTCGGGGTTATGGTATTGTACCGGGACCACCGGAAGGGTCCCGGGGGCCCACCGGGTGGGGCCACCTGCCCCGGGGGCCACATGGGCTGTAGGGGGTGCGCCTTGGCCTACATGGGCCAAGGGCACCAGCCCCAATAGGCCCATCCGCCTAGGGTTTCCAAAAGGGAGGAGTCCCACTAGTGGAAGGCACCCCTAGGTGCCTTGGGGGGGAGGGAAACCCCCCTTGGCCGCACCCCCCTAGGGCCGGCGCCCCCCCCCCCTTGGACCTCCTATATATAGTGGGGAGATGGAGGACTTCTTACCTTTGCCTTTTGGTGCCTCCCTCTCCCTCTCCAACTCCTCCTCCTCCTCCATAGTGCTTGGCGAAGCCCTGACGGAGTACTGCAGCTCCATCAACACCACACCGTCGTGCTGCTACTGGTGCCATCTCCCCCAACCTCTCCTTCCCCCTTGCTAGATCAAGAAGAAGGAGATGTGGCTGTTCCGTACGTGTGTTGAACGCGGAGGTGCCGTCCGTTCGGTGCTAGGATCTTCGGTGATTCGAATCACGTCGAGTACGACTCCCTTATCCCCGTTCTTTGAACGCTTCCGCTCGCGATCTACAAGGTACGTAGATGCATCTAATCACTCGTTGCTAGATGAACTCCTAGATGGATCTTGGTGAAACCGTAGGAAAATTTTGTTTTCTGCTACGTTCCCCAAACAGTGGCATCATGAGCTAGGTCTATGCGTAGTTCTTCTTGCGCGAGTAGAACACAATTTGTTGTGGGCGTAGATGTTGTCAACTTTCTTGCCGCTACTAGTCTTATCTTGCTTCAACGGTATTGTGGGATGAAGCAGCCCGGACCAACCTTACACGTATGCTTACGTGAGACCGGTTCCACCGACTAACATGCACTAGTTGCATAAGGTGGCTGGCGGGTGTCTGTCTCTCCTACTTTAGTTGGAGCGGATTCGATGAAAAGGGTCTTTATGAAGGGTAAATAGAAGTTGACAAATCACGTTGTGGCTTTCACGTAGGTAAGAAAACGTTCTTTCTAGAACCCTACTTCAGCCACGTAAAACTTGCAACAACAATTAGAGGACGTCTAACTTGTTTTTTGCAGCAAGTGCTTTGTGATATGATATGGCCAAAGTTGTGATGAATGATGAATGATCTATATGTGATGTATGAGATGTTCATGCTATTGTAATAGGAATCACAACTTACATGTCGATGAGTATGACGGTGACAAGATGATCATGGAGCCCCAAGATGGAGATCAAAGGAGCTATGTGATATTGGCCATATCATGTCACTATTATTATTTGATTGCATGTGATGTTTATCATGTTTTGCATCTTGTTTGCTTAGAACGACGGTAGTAAATAAGATGATCCCTCATAATAATTTCAAGATGGTGTTCCCCCTAACTGTGCACCATTGCGACAGTTCGTTGTTTCGAAGCACCACGTGATGATCGGGTGTGATAGATTCTAATGTTCACATACAACGGGTGTAAGACAGATTTACACACGCAATACACTTAGGTTGACTTGACGAGCCTAGCATGTGCATAGACATGGCCTCGGAACACAGAAGACCGAAAGGTCGAGCATGAGTCGTATAGAAGATACGATCAACATGAAGATGTTCACCGACGTTGACTAGTCCGTCTCACGTGATGATCGGACACGGCCTAGCTAACTCGGATCATGTTATACTTAGATGACTAGAAGAGGGATGTCTATCTAAGTGGGAGTTCAATATAATTTGATGAACTTAATTATCATGAACTTAGTCTAAAATCTTTACAATATGCCTTGTAGATCAAATGGCCAACGTAGTCCTCAACTTCAACGCGTTCCTAGAGAAAACCAAGCTGAAAGACGATGGCAGCAACTACACGGACTGGGTCCGGAACCTGAGGATCATCCTCATAGCTGCCAAGAAAGATTATGTCCTACAAGCACCGCTAGGTGATGCACCTGTTCTCCCTGCAGAACAAGACGTTATGAACGCTTGGCAAGCACGTACCGATGACTACTCCCTCGTTCAGTGCAGCATGCTTTACAGCTTAGAGCCGGGGCTCCAAAAGCGTTTTGAGAGACATGGAGCATATGAGATGTTCGAAGAGCTGAAAATGGTTTTTCAAGCTCATGCCCGGGTCGAGAGATATGAAGTCTCCGACAAATTCTTCAGCTGTAAGATGGAGGAAAATAGTTCTGTCAGTGAGCACATACTCACTATGTCTGGGTTACATAACCACTTGACTCAGCTGGGAGTTAATCTCCCAGATGACGCGGTCATTGACAGGATCCTTCAGTCGCTTCCACCGAGCTACAAGAGCTTTGTGATGAACTTCAATATGCAGGGGATGGAAAAGACCATTCCTGAAGTATTTGCTATGCTGAAATCAGCAGAGGTAGAAGTCAAGAAGGAACATCAAGTGTTGATGGTCAATAAAACCACTAAGTTCAAGAAGGGCAAGGGTAAAAAGAACTTCAAGAAGGACGGCAAGGGAGTTGCTGCGCCCGACAAGCAAGCTGCCGGGAAGAAGCCAAAGAATGGACCCAAGCCCGAGACTGAGTGCTTTTATTGCAAGGAAAGTGGTCACTGGATGCGGAACTGCCCCAAATACTTAGCGGACAAGAAGGCCGGCAAAACGAAAGGTATATGTGATATACATGTAATTGATGTGTACCTTACCAGTACTCGTAGTAGCTCCTGGGTATTTGATACCGGTGCGGTTGCTCACATTTGTAACTCAAAACACGAGCTGTGGAATAAACGGAGACTGGCGAAGGACGAGGTGACGATGCGCGTCGGGAATGGTTCCAAGGTCGATGTGATCGCCGTCGGCACGCTACCTCTACATTTACCTACGGGATTAGTTTTGAACCTCAATAATTGTTATTTAGTGCCAAGTTTGAGCATGAACATTGTATCAGGATCTCGTTTAATTCGAGATGGCTACTCATTTAAATCCGAGAATAATGGTTGTTCTATTTATATGAGAGATATGTTTTATGGTCATGCTCCGATGGTGAATGGTTTATTCTTTATGAATCTCGAGCGTAATGCTACACATATTCATAGTGTAAGTACCAAAAGATGTAAGATTGATAATGATAGTCCCACATACTTGTGGCACTGCCGCCTTGGTCACATAGGTGTCAAACGCATGAAGAAGCTCCATGCTGATGGACTTCTAGAGTCTCTTGATTATGAATCATTTGACACGTGCGAACCATACCTCATGGGTAAAATGACCAAGACTCCGTTCTCAGGAACAATGGAGCGAGCAACCAACTTATTGGAAATCATACATACTGATGTGTGCGGTCCAATGAGTGTTGAGGCTCGCGGTGGCTATCGTTATGTTCTCACCCTCACTGATGACTTGAGTAGATATGGGTATGTCTACTTAATGAAACACAAGTCTGAGACCTTTGAAAAGTTCAAGGAATTTCAGAGTGAGGTTGAAAATCAACGTGACAGGAAAATCAAGTTCCTGCGATCAGATCGTGGAGGAGAATACTTGAGTCACGAGTTTGGTACACACTTAAGAAAATGTGGAATAGTTTCACAACTCACGCCGCCTGGAACACCTCAGCGTAATGGTGTGTCCGAACGTCGTAATCGCACTCTATTAGATATGGTGCGATCTATGATGTCTCTTACCGATTTACCGCTATCATTTTGGGGCTACGCTTTAGACACTGCCGCATTCACTTTAAATAGGGCTCCGTCGAAATCCGTTGAGACGACACCGTTTGAATTATGGTTTGGGAAGAAACCTAAGCTGTCGTTTCTAAAAGTTTGGGGATGCGATGCTTATGTCAAGAAACTTCAACCTGAAAAGCTCGAACCCAAGTCGGAAAATGCGTCTTCATAGGATACCCTAAAGAAACTGTTGGGTATACCTTCTACCTCAGATCCGAAGGCAAGATCTTTGTTGCCAAGAATGGGTCCTTTCTAGAGAAAGAGTTTCTCTCTAAAGAAATAAGTGGGAGGAAGGTAGAACTTGATGAAGTATTACCTCTTGAACCGGTAAGTGGCGCAGCTCAAGAAAATGTTCCTGAGGTGCCTGCACCGACTAGAGAGGAAGTTGTTGATGATGATCAAGATACTTCTGATCAAGCTCCTACTGAACTTCGTAGGTCCACAAGGACACGTTCCGCACCAGAGTGGTACGGCAACCCTGTCTTGGAAATCATGTTGTTAGACAACGGTGAACCTTCGAACTATGAAGAAGCGATGGCGGGCCCGGATTCCGACAAATGGCTAGAAGCCATGAAATCCGAGATAGGATCCATGTATGAAAACGAAGTATGGACTTTGACTGACTTGCCCGTTGAGCGGCGAGCCATAGAAAATAAATGGATCTTTAAGAAGAAGACAGACGCGGATGGTAATGTGACCATCTATAAAGCTCGGCTTGTCGCTAAGGGTTATCGACAAGTTCAAGGGGTTGACTACGATGAGACTTTCTCACCGGTAGCGAAGCTGAAGTCCGTCCGAATCATGTTAGCGATTGCCGCATTCTATGATTATGAAATATGGCAAATGGACGTCAAAACGGCATTCCTTAATGGTTTCCTTAAGGAAGAATTGTATATGATGCAGCCGGAAGGTTTTTTCGATCCTAAGAATGCTGACAATGTGTGCAAGCTCCAACGCTCGATTTATGGGCTGGTGCAAGCATCTCGGAGTTGGAACATTCGCTTTGATGAGATGATCAAAGCATTTGGGTTTACGCAGACTTATGGAGAAGCCTGCGTTTACAAGAAAGTGAGTGGGAGCTCTGTAGCATTTCTCATATTATATGTAGATGACATACTTTTGATGGGAAATGATATAGAACTCTTGGACAGCATCAAGGCCTACTTGAATAAGAGTTTTTCAATGACGGACCTTGGTGAAGCTGCTTATATATTAGGCATCAAGATCTATAGAGATAGATCAAGGCGCCTCATAGGTCTTTCACAAAGCACATACCTTGATAAGATATTGAAGAAATTCAATATGGATCATTCTAAGAAGGGGTTCTTGCCTGTGTTACAAGGTGTGAAATTGAGCTCGGCTCAATGTCCGACCACGACAGAAGATATAGAAGAGATGAGTGTCATCCCCTATGCCTCAGCCATAGGTTCTATTATGTATGCCATGCTGTGTACCAGACCTGATGTAAACCTTGCCGTGAGTTTGGTAGGAAGGTACCAAAGTAATCCCGGCAAGGAACACTGGACAGCGGTCAAGAATATCCTGAAGTACCTGAAAAGGACAAAGGAAATGTTTCTCGTTTATGGAGGTGACGAAGAGCTCGTCGTAAAGGGTTACGTCGACGCTAGCTTCGACACAGATCTGGATGACTCAAAGTCACAAACCGGATACGTGTATATTTTGAATGGTGGGGCAGTAAGCTGGTGCAGTTGCAAGCAGAGCGTCGTGGCGGGATCTACATGTGAAGCGGAGTACATGGCAGCCTTGGAGGCAGCACATGAAGCAATATGGGTGAAGGAGTTCATCACCGACCTAGGAGTCATACCCAATGCGTCGGGGCCAATCAAACTCTTCTGTGACAACACTGGAGCTATTGCACTTGCCAAGGAGCCCAGGTTTCACAAGAAGACAAGGCACATCAAGCGTCGCTTCAACTCCATTCGTGAAAATGTTCAAGATGGAGACATAGAGATTTGTAAAGTACATACGGACCTAAATGTAGCAGATCCGTTGACTAAACCTCTCCCTAGTGCAAAACATGATCAACACCAGAATTCCATGGGTGTTCGATTCATAACAATGTAACTAGATTATTGACTCTAGTGCAAGTGGGAGACTGTTGGAAATATGCCCTAGAGGCAATAATAAAAGCATTATTATTATATTTCCTTGTTCAAGATAATTGTCTTTATTCACGCTATAATTGTGTTATCCGGAAATCGTAATACATGTGTGAATAACAGACACCAACATGTCCCTAGTAAGCCTCTAGTTGACTAGCTCGTTGATCAACATATGGTCATGGTTTCCTGACTATGGACATTGGATGTCATTGATAACGAGATCACATCATTAGGAGAATGATGTGATGCCTAATGATGTGATGGACAAGACCCAATCCTAAACATAGCATAAGATCGTATAGTTCGTTTGCTAGAGTTTTCCAATGTCAAGTATCCTTTCCTTAGACCATGAGATCGTGTAACTCCCGGATACCGTAGGAGTGCTTTGGGTATACCAAACGTCACAACGTAACTGGGTGACTATAAAGGTATACTACGGGTATCTCCGAAAGTGTCTGTTGGATTGACACGGATCAAGACTGGGATTTGTCACTCCGTATGACGGAGAGGTATCACTGGGCCCACTCGGTAATGCATCATCATAATGAGCTCAGAGTGACCAAGTGTCTGGTTACAGGATCACGCATTACGGTACGAGTAAAGTGACTTGCCGGTAACGAGATTGAACGAGGTATTGGGATACCGACGATCGAATCTCGGGCAAGTAACATACCGATTGACAAAGGGAATTGCATACGGGGTTGCTTGAATCCTCGACATCGTGGTTCATCCGATGAGATCATCGTGGAGTATGTGGGAGCCAACATGGGTATCCAGATCCCGCTGTTGGTTATTGACCGGATAGCGATCTCGGTCATGTCTGCATGTCTCCCGAACCCGTAGGGTCTACACACTTAAGGTTCGGTGACGCTAGGGTTGTAGGGATATGTATATGCAGTAACTCGAATGTTGTTCGGAGTCCCGGATGAGGTCCCGGACGTCACGAGGAGTTCCGGAATGGTCCGGAGGTAAATAATTATATATAGGAAGTGCTATTTCGGCCATCGAGACAAGTTTCGGGGTTATCGGTATTGTATCGGGACCACCTGAAGGGTCCCGGGGGCCCACCGGGTGGGGCCACCTGCCCCGGGGGCCACATGGGCTGTAGGGGGTGCGCCTTGGCCTACATGGGCCAAGGGCACCAGCCCCAATAGGCCCATGCACCTAGGGTTTCCAAAAGGGAGGAGTCCCACTAGTGGAAGGCACCCCTAGGTGCCTTGGGGGGGAGGGAAACCCCCCTTGGCCGCACCCCCCTAGGGCCGGAGCCCCCCCCCCTTGGCCCTCCTATATATAGTGGGGATATGGAGGACTTCTTACCTTTGCCTTTTGGTGCCTCCCTCTCCCTCTCCAACTCCTCCTCCTCCTCCATAGTGCTTGGCGAAGCCCTTACGGAGTACTGCAGCTCCATCAACACCACGCCGTCGTGCTGCTGCTGGTGCCATCTCCCTCAACCTCTCCTTCCCCCTTGCAGGATCAAGAATAAGGAGACGTGGCTGTTCCGTACGTGTGTTGAATGCGTAGGTGCCGTCCGTTCGGTGCTAGGATCTTCGGTGATTCGAATCACGTCGAGTACGACTCCCTTATCCCCGTTCTTTGAACGCTTCCGCTCGCGATCTACAAGGTACGTAGATGCATCTAATCACTCGTTGCTAGATGAACTCCTAGATGGATCTTGGTGAAACCGTAGGAAAATTTAGTTTTCTGCTACGTTCCCCAAACAGTACCATGGTACTACCGCTGGGACCCTGACAAATGTTGGGGATCGTAGCAGAAAACAAAAAAATTTCCTACGTTTCACCAAGATCAATCTATCGAGTCAACTAGCAACGAGAGGAGAGTGCATCTACATACCCTTGTAGATCACGAGCGGAAGCGTTCAAGAGAACGGGGATGGTGGAGTCGTACTCGCGGTGATCCAAATCACCGATGACCAAGTGCCGAACGGACGGCACCTCCGCGTTCAACACACGTACGGAGCGGATGACATCTCCTCCTTCTTGATCCAGCAAGGGGGAAGGAGAGGTTGATGAAGATCCAGCAGCACGACGGCGTGGTGGTGGATGCAGCAGTGATAGCAGCAGGGCTTCGCCGAGCTTCTATGAGAGGGAGAGGTGTAGCAGGGGAGAGGGAGGCGCCAAGGCTTGAAGTGCGGCTGCCCTCCCTCCCCCCTTTATATAGGCCCCCTAGGGGGTGCGCCTGCCCTAGGAGATGGGATCTCCTAGGGGGGCGGCGGCCAAGGGGTGGAGTACCCCCCAAGGCAAGTGGAGGCGCCCCCTCCCCTAGGGTTCCTAACCCTAGGCGCAAGGGGGGCCCAAGGGGGGCGCACCAGCCCACTATGGGCTGGTTCCCCTCCCCACTTCAGCCCATGGGGCCCTCCGGGATGGGTGGCCCCACCCGGTGGACCCCCGGGACCCATCCGGTGGTCCCGGTACAATACCGGTGACCCCGAAACTTTCCCGATGGCCGAAACTACACTTCCTATATATAATTCTTCACCTCCGGACAATTCCGGAACTCCTCGTGACGTCCAGGATCTCATCCGGGACTCCGATCAACTTTCGGATTACTTCATACTCATATCTATACAACCCTAGTGTCACCGAACCTTAAGTGTGTAGACCCTACGGGTTCGGGAGACAAGCAGACATGACCGAGACGACTCTCTGGTCAATAACCAACAGCGGGATCTGGATACCCATGTTGGCTCCCACATGCTCCTCGATGATCTCATCGGATGAACCACGATGTCGAGGACCTAATCAATCCCGTACTCAATTCCCTTTGTCAATCGGTACGTTACTTGCCCGAGACTCGATCGTCGGTATCCCAATACCTTGTTCAGTCTCGTTACCGGCAAGTCACTTTACTCGTACCGTAATGCATGATCCCGTGATCAACCACTTGATCACATTGAGCTCATTATGATGATGCATTACCGAGTGGGCCCAGAGATACCTCTCCGTCGTACGGAGTGACAAATCCCAGTCTCGATTCGTGCCAACCCAACAGACACTTTCGGAGATACCTGTAATGTACCTTTATAGTCACCCAGTTACGTTGTGACGTTTGGCACACCCAAGGCACTCCTACGGTATCCGGGAGTTGCACAATCTCATGGTCTAAGGAAATGATACTTGACATCCAGAAAAGCTACAGCAAACGGACTGCACGATCTTTGTGCTATGCTTAGGTTTGGGTCTTGTCCATCACATCATTCTCCTAATGATGTGATCCCGTTATCAATGACATCCCCATGTCCATAGCCAGGAAACCATGACTATCTGTTGATCAACGAGCTAGTCAACTAGAGGCTCACTAGGGACACATTGTGGTCTATGTATTCACACATGTATTACGATTTCCGGATAATACAATTATAGCATGAATAATAGACAATTATCATGAACAAGGAAATATAATAATCATTTTATTATTGCCTCTAGGGCATATTTCCAATAATCTCCCACTTGCACTAGAGTCAATCATCTAGTTACATTGTGATGAATCGAACACCCATGGAATTCTGGTGTTGATCATGTTTTGCTCTAGGGAGAGGTTTAGTTAACGGATCTGCTACATTCAGGTCCGTATGTACTTTACAAATCTCTATGTCTCAATTTTGAACACTTCCACGAATGGAGTTGAAGCGACGCTTGATATGCCTGGTCTTCCTGTGAAACCTGGGCTCCTTGGCAAGGGCAATAGCTCCAGTGTTGTCACAGAAGAGAGTCATCGGGCCCGACGCATTGGGTATGACTCCTAGGTCGGTAATGAACTCCTTCACCCAGACTGCTTCGTGTGCTGCCTCCGAGGCTGCCATGTACTCCGCTTCACATGTAGATCCCGCCGCAATGCTTTGCTTGCAACTGCACCAGCTTACTGCCCCACCATTCAAAATATACACGTATCCGGTTTGTGACTTAGAGTCATCCAGATCTGTGTCGAAGCTAGCATCGACGTAACCCTTTACGACGAGCTCTTCGTCACCTCCATAAACGAGAAACATTTCCTTAGTCCTTTTCAGGTACTTCAGGATATTTTTGACTGATGTCCAGTGTTCCATGCCGGGATTACTTTGGTACCTTCCTACCAAACTCACGGCAAGGTTTACATCAGGTCTGGTACATAGCATAGCATACATGATAGACCCTATGGCCAAGGCATAGGGGACGACACTCATCTTTTCTCTATCTTCTGCCGTGGTCGGGCATTGAGCCAAGCTCAATCTCGTACCTTGCAATACAGGCAAGAACCCCTTCTTTGACTGATCCATTTTGAACTTCTTCAATATCTTGTCAAGGTACGTACTCTGTGAAAGACCAATGAGGCGTCTCGATCTATCTCTATAGATCTTGATGCCTAATATATAAGCAGCTTCTCCAAGGTCCTTCATTGAAAAACACTTGTTCAAATAGGCCTTTATGCTTTCCAAGAATTCTATATCATTTCCCATCAACAGTATGTCATCCACATACAATATGAGAAATGCTACAGTGCTCCCACTCACTTTCTTGTAAATGCAGGCTTCTCCATAAGTCTGCATAAACCCAAACGCTTTGATCATCTCATCAAAGCGAATGTTCCAACTCCGAGATGCTTGCACCAGCCCATAAATCGAGCGTTGGAGCTTGCACACCTTGTCAGCATTCTTAGGATCGACAAAACCTTCCGGCTGCATCATATACAATTCTTCCTTAAGGAAACCATTAAGGAATGCCATTTTGACGTCCATTTGCCATATCTCATAATCATAGAATGCGACAATTGCTAACATGATTCGGACGGACTTCAGCTTCGCTACGGGTGAGAAAGTCTCATCGTAGTCAACCCCTTGAACTTGTCGATAACCCTTAGCGACAAGACGAGCTTTATAGATGGTCACATTACCATCCGCGTCTGTCTTCTTCTTAAAGATCCATTTATTTTCTATGGCTCGCCGATCAACGGGCAAGTCAGTCAAAGTCCATACTTTGTTTTCATACATGGATCCTATCTCGGATTTCATGGCTTCCAGCCATTTGTCGGAATCCGGGCCCGCCATCGCTTCTTCATAGTTTGAAGGTTCACCGTTGTCTAACAACATGATTTCCAAGACAGAGTTGTCGTACCACTCTGGTGCGGAACGTGTCCTTGTGGACCTACGAAGTTCAGTAGCAACTTGATCTGAAGTTTCATGATCATCATCAACAACTTCCTCTCTAGTCGGTGCAGGCACCTCAGGAACATTTTCTTGAGCTGCGCCACTTACCGGTTCAAGAGGTAATACTTCATCAAGTTCTACCTTCCTCCCACTTATTTCTTTAGAGAGAAACTCTTTCTCTAGAAAGGACCCATTCTTGGCAACAAAGATCTTGCCTTCGGATCTGAGGTAGAAGGTATACCCAACAGTTTCTTTAGGGTATCCTATGAAGACGCATTTTCCGACTTGGGTTCGAGCTTTTCAGGTTGAAGTTTCTTGACATAAGCATCGCATCCCTAAACTTTTAGAAACGACAGCTTAGGTTTCTTCCCAAACCATAATTCAAACGGTGTTGTCTCAACGGATTTCGACGGAGCCCTATTTAAAGTGAATGCGGCAGTGTCTAAAGCGTAGCCCCAAAATGATAGCGGTAAATCGGTAAGAGACATCATAGATCGCACCATATCTAATAGAGTGCGATTACGACGTTCGGACACACCATTACGCTGAGGTGTTCCAGGCGGCGTGAGTTGTGAAACTATTCCACATTTTCTTAAGTGCGTGCCAAAATCGTGACTCAAGTATTCTCCCCCACGATCTGATCGCAAGAACTTGATTTTCCTATCACGTTGATTCTCAACCTCACTCTGAAATTCCTTGAACTTTTCAAAGGTATCAGACTTGTGTTTCATTAAGTAGACATACCCATATCTACTCAAGTCATCAGTGAGGGTGAGAACATAACGATAGCCACCGCGAGCCTCAACACTCATTGGACCACACACATTAGTATGTATGATTTCCAATAAGTTGGTTGCTCGCTCCATTGTTCCTGAGAATGGAGTCTTGGTCATTTTACCCATGAGGCATGGTTCGCACGTGTCAAATGATTCGTAATCAAGAGACTCTAAAAGTCCATCAGCATGGAGCTTCTTCATGCGTTTGACACCTATGTGACCAAGGCGGCAGTGCCAGAAGTATGTGGGACTATCATTATCAACCTTACATCTTTTGGTATTCACACTATGAATATGTGTAGCATTACGCTCGAGATTCATTAAGAATAAACCATTCACCATCGGAGCATGACCATAAAACATATCTCTCATATAAATAGAACAACCATTATTCTCGGATTTAAATGAGTAGCCATCTCGTATTAAATGAGATCCTGATACAATGTTCATGCTCAAAGCTGGCACTAAATAACAATTATTGAGGTTTGAAACTAATCCCGTAGGTAAATGTAGAGGTAGCGTGCAGACGGCGATCACATCGACCTTGGAACCATTCCCGACGCGCATCGTCACCTCGTCCTTCGCCAGTCTCCGCTTATTCCGCAGCTCCTGCTTTGAGTTACAAATATGAGCAACTGCACCGGTATCAAATACCCAGGAGCTACTACGAGTACTGGTAAGGTACACATCAATTACATGTATATCACATATACCTTTTGTGATGTCGGCCTTCTTGTCCGCTAAGTATTTGGGGCAGTTCCGCTTCCAGTGACCACTTCCCTTGCAATAAAAGCACTCAGTCTCGGGCTTGGGTCCATTCTTTGGCTTCTTCCCGGCAGCTTGCTTACCGGGCGCGGCAACTCCCTTGCCGTCCTTCTTGAAGTTCTTCTTACCCTTGCCTTTCTTGAACTTAGTGGTTTTATTCACCATCAACACTTGATGTTCCTTTTTGACTTCTACCTCTGCTGATTTCAGCATTGCAAATACTTCAGGAATGGTCTTTTCCATCCCCTGCATATTGAAGTTCATCACAAAGCTCTTGTAGCTTGGTGGAAGCAACTGAAGGATTCTGTCAATGAACGCGTCATCCGGGAGATTAACTCCCAGCTGAGTCAAGCGGTTATGCAACCCAGACATTTTGAGTATGTGCTCACTGACAAAACTATTTTTCTCCATCTTACAGCTGAAGAACTTGTCGGAGACTTCATATCTCTCGACCCGGGCATGAGCTTGGAAAACCATTTTCAGCTCTTCGAACATCTCATATGCTCCGTGTCGCTCAAAACGCTTTTGGAGCCCCAGTTCTAAGCTGTAAAGCATGCCGCACTGAACGAGGGAGTAATCATCAGCATGTGTCTGCCAAGCGTTCATAACGTCTTGGTTCTGTGGGACGGGTGTGTCACCTAGCGGTGCTTCTAGGACATAATATTTCTTGGCAGCTATGAGGATGATCCTCAGGTTCCGGACCCAGTCCGTATAGTTGCTGCCATTGTCTTTCAGCTTGGTTTTCTCTAGGAACGCGTTGAAGTTGAGGACAACGTTGGCCATTTGATCTACAAGACATATTGTAAAGATTTTAGACTAAGTTCATGATAATTAAGTTCATCTAATCAAATTATTCAATGAACTCCCACTTAGATAGACATCCCTCCAGTCATCTAAGTATAACATGATCCGAGTTGACTAGGCCGTGTCCGATCATCACGTGAGACGGACTAGTCAACATCGGTGAACATCTTCATGTTGATCGTATCTTCTATACGACTCATGCTCGACCTTTCGGTCTTCTGTGTTCCGAGGCCATGTCTGTACATGCTAGGCTCGTCAAGTCAACCTAAGTGTATTGCGTGTGTAAATCTATCTTACACCCGTTGTATGTGAACGTTGGAATCTATCACACCCGATCATCACGTGGTGCTTCGAAACAACGAACTGTCGCAACGGCGCACAGTTAGGGGGAACAGTTTGTTGAAATTATTATGAGGGATCATCTTATTTACTACCGTCTTTCTAAGTAAACAAGATGCAAAAACATGATAAACATCACATGCAATCAAATAATAGTGACATGATATGGCCAATATCATATAGCTCCTTTGATCTCCATCTTGGGGCTCCATGATCATCTTGTCACCGGCATGACACCATGATCTCCATCATCATGATCTCCATCATCGTGTCTCCATGAAGTTGCTCGCCAACTATTACTTCTACTACTATGGCTAACGCTTTAGCAATAAAGTAAAGTAATTACATGACGTTTATGTTGACACGCAGGTCATAAATAAATAAAGACAACTCCTATGGCTCCTGCCGGTTGTCATACTCATCGACATGCAAGTCGTGATCCCTATTACAAGAACATGATCAATCTCATACATCGCATATATCATTCATCATTCATCACAACTTTTGGCCATATCACATCACAAAACACTTGCTGCAAAAACAAGTTAGACGTCCTCTAATTGTTGTTGCAAGTTTTTACGTGGCTGCTATAGGTTTCTAGCAAGAACGTTTCTTACCTACGCCAAAACCACAACGTGAATTGCCAATTTCTATTTACCCTTCATAAGGACCCTGTTCATCGAATCCGATCCGACTAAAGTGGGAGAGACAGACACCCGCCAGCCACCTTATGCAACTAGTGCATGTCAATCGGTGGAACCGGTCTCACGTAAGCGTACGTGTAAGGTTGGTCCGGGCCGCTTCATCCCACGATGCCGCCGAATCAAGATAAGACTAGTAACGGCAAGCAAATTGACAATATCGACGCCCACAACCACTTTGTGTTCTACTCGTGCATAGTAACTACGCATAGACCTAGCTCATGATGCCACTGTTGGAGATCGTAGCAGAAAACAAAAAAAATTCCTACGTTTCACCAAGATCAATCTATGGAGTCAACTAGCAACGAGAGGAGAGTGCATCTACATACCCTTGTAGATCGCGAGCGGAAGCGTTCAAGAGAACGGGGATGATGGAGTCGTACTCGCCGTGATCCAAATCACCGATGACCAAGTGCCGAACGGAAGGCACCTCCGCGTTCAACACACGTACGGAGCGGATGGTGTCTCCTCCTTCTTGATCTAGCAAGGGGGAAAGAGAGGTTGATGAAGATCCAGCAGCACGACGGCGTGGTGGTGGATGCAGCAGTGATCGCAGCAGGGCTTCGTCGAGCTTCTGCGAGAGGGAGAGGTGTAGCAGGGGAGAGGGAGGCGCCAAGGCTTGAGGTGTGGTTGCCCTCCCCCCTTTATATAGGCCCCTAGGGGGGTGCGCCGGCCCTAGGAGATGGGATCTCCTAGGGGGGGGGGCGGCCAAGGGGTGGAGTACCCCCCAAGGCAAGTGGAGGCGCCCCCTCCCCTAGGGTTCCCAACCCTAGGCGCATGGGGGGCCAAGGGGGGGGCACACCAGCCCACTATGGGCTGGTTCCCCTCCCCACTTCAGCCCATGGGGCCCTCCGGTATGGGTGGCCCCACCCGGTGGACCCCCGGGACCCATCTGGTGGTCCCGGTACAATACCGGTGACCCCAAAACTTTCCCGATGGCCGAAACTACACTTCCTATATATAATTCTTCACCTCCGGACAATTCCGGAACTCCTCGTGACGTCCAGGATCTCATCCGGGACTCCGAACAACTTTCGGATTACTGCATACTCATATCTATACAACCCTAGCGTCATCGAACCTTAAGTGTGTAGACCCTACGGGTTCGGGAGACAAGCAGACATGACCGATACGACTCTGAGGTCAATAACCAACAGCGGGATCTGGATACCCATGTTGGCTCCCACATGCTCCTCGATGATCTCATTGGATGAACCACGATGTCGAGGACCTAATCAATCCCGTACTCAATTCCCTTTGTCAATCGGTACGTTACTTGCCCGAGACTCGATCGTCGGTATCCCAATACCTTGTTCAGTCTCGTTACCGGCAAGTCACTTTACTCGTACCGTAATGCATGATCCCGTGATCAACCACTTGATCACATTGAGCTCATTATGATGATGCATTACCGAGTGGGCCCAGAGATACCTCTCCGTCATACGGAGTGACAAATCCCAGTCTCGATTCGTGCCAACCCAACAGACACTTTCGGAGATACCTGTAATGTACCTTTATAGTCACCCAGTTACGTTGTGACGTTTGGCACACCCAAGGCACTCCTACGGTATCCGGGAGTTGCACAATCTCATGGTCTAAGAAAATGATACTTGACATCCAGAAAAGCTACAGCAAACGAACTACACGATCTTTGTGCTATGCTTAGGTTTGGGTCTTGTCCACCACATCATTCTCCTAATGATGTGATCCCGTTATCAATGACATCCCCATGTCCATAGCCAGGAAACCATGACTATCTGTTGATCAACGAGCTAGTCAACTAGAGGCTCACTAGGGACACATTGTGGTCTATGTATTCACACATGTATTACGATTTCCGGATAATACAATTATAGCATGAATAATAGACAATTATCATGAACAAGGAAATATAATAATCATTTTATTATTGCCTCTAGGGCATTTTTCCAACAACAAAAACCACACTCAAGAAAACAAGAACTGCCATAACTTCTGCATATGAGCTCCGAATTGAGCAAACTCAAGCTTGTTGGAAACAAGACGACGAGTAGCATCAAAACAGTGACTGGTTATAGTAAGAAGAGGCAGGGGAGGTATGCCTAACAAAAATAGGAGTGAAACCTCCAACCGAGAAGAACCGGCAAAACCTCCAACATCGAAAACATCATAGAAGATGCAAGCGAACTCCGTTTTCGATGAACTCAAGCTTGTCAACAAGATGACCGTAAGCTCTAAGACTCACAAAGAGAACCAAACAAGAACCAAGAAAGATGATGCAAGGATGCAATGGTTTGAGCTCTCAACGAACGATACGATCAAGCTACTCATTGAGAGCCCCCCTTGATAGTATGGCAATCGATCCTATAACCCGGTCTCCCAACTACCATCATGAGACCGGTAAAATAGAAAACCTATAAAGGGCAAACCTTTGCCTTGCACATGGTCCACTTGAGCTAGATGATGATGATCTTGACTCCCTCAAGTTAGACCACCTTTCTTGATTGTGTTGGCTCGATGAAGACTAGTTGATTGCTCCCCCATACTCCACTATGGGCGAGCCTTTCTTCCGCACATCTTCACAGGTCCATTGTCACCACAAAGGACAACAAGCTTCAAGCATTTGATCTCTTCGTGGTGCTCCACTTGAACTTGCACACCGCAACCTAACCCCACAAAGAACCCTCACGAAGACCATGGGTTAGTACACAAAGCGTAATTGACAATGCTTACCATATCATGGGATCACTTGATCCCTCTCGGTACATCTTCTACGCTTTGTGGGTTGATCATCTTGATTCACTCTTTAACTTAGTCTTGATCAACCTCTCACAAGACCAATCTTTAGGTAATTCCTTGAATAGCACCTTGGTCGACACAAACTCTCCTTGAAACCAACACATGTACTCCAAGAAAAGCCTATGGACAAAACCTTCAAATATAACTCAAGGCAACCATTAGTCCATAGAGATTGTCATCAATTACCAAAACCAAACATGGGGACACCGCATGTTCTTTCATAGCATGGCTCGGGCATTTCATCGAACACCTCATGTGCATAGGAGGTGAGCTAGAGCACCCAAATGCCCTCTCCTCGCCGGCCAGAAAAAATAGAGCACTGTGGAGTGCTCTGCTGCGGCGACGGGGTATATATAGGCAACTCATTTGTCCCAGTTCGTGGCTGGAACCGGGACTAAAGCCCAGCCTTCTGTCCCGGTTCGAGCCAAGAACCGGGACCAACGTTTGTGGGCCAGGAGTGAGGCCCATTGTGTTGGGGAACGTAGTAATTTCAAAAAATTTCCTACGCACATGCAAGATCATGATGATGCATAGCAACGAGAGGGGAGAGTGTGATCTACGTACCCTTGTAGACCGACAGCGGAAGCGTTAGCACAACGCGGTTAATGTAGTCGTATGTCTTCACGGCCCGACCGATCAAGCACCGAAACTACGGCACCTCCGAGTTCTAGCACACGTCCAGCTCGATGACGATCCCCGGACTCCGATCCAGCAAAGTGTCGGGGAAGAGTTCCGTCAGCACGACGTTCTGGTGACGATCTTTATGTACTACCGTTGCAGGGCTTCGCCTAAGCACCGCTACAATATTATCGAGGACTATGGTGGAAGGGGGCACCGCACACGGCTAAGAATATGATCACGTGGATCAACTTGTGTGTCTAGGGGTGCCCCTGCCCCCGTATATAAAGGATCAAGGGGGGGTGCGGCCGGCCAGGAGAAGGGCGCGCCAGGAGGAGTCCTACTCCCACCGGGAGTAGGATTCCCCCCTTTCCTAGTTGGAATAGGATTCGGGAGGGGGAAAGGGGAGAGAGAGAAGGAAGGGGGGCGCCGCCCCCCTCTCCTTGTCCTATTCGGACTAGGGGGGAGGGGCGTGCGGCCCAGCCCTGGCCACCTCTCCTCTCTTCCACTAAAGCCCACTAAGGCCCATATACCTCCCGGGGGGTCCGATAACCTCCCGGTACTCCGGTAAAATCCCGATTTCACCCGGAACACTTCCGATATCCAAATATAGGCTTCCAATATATCAATCTTTATGTCTCGACCATTTCGAGACTCCTCGTCGTGTTCGTGATCACATCCGGGACTCCGAACAAACTTCGGTACATCAAAATGCATAAACTCATAATATAACTGTCATCGAAACCTTAAGCGTGCGGACCCTACGGGTTCGAGAACAATGTAGACATGAACGAGACACGTCTCCGGTCAATAACCAATAGCGGAACCTGGATGCTCATATTGGCTCCTACATATTCTACGAAGATCTTTTATCGGTCAGACCGCATAACAACATATGTTGTTCCCTTTGTCATCGGTATGTTACTTGCCCGAGATTCGATCGTCAGTATCTCAATACCTAGTTCAATCTCGTTACCGGCAAGTCTCTTTACTCGTTCCGTAATACATCATCTCACAACTAACTCATTAGTTGCAATGCTTGCAAGGCTTATGTGATGTGCATTACCGAGAGGGCCCAGAGATACCTCCCCGACAATCGGAGTGAGAAATCCTAATCTCAAAATACGCCAACCCAACATGTACCTTTGGAGACACCTGTAGAGCACCTTTATAATCACCTAGTTACATTGTGACGTTTGGTAGCACACAAAGTGTTCCTCCGGCAAACGGGAGTTGCATAATCTCATAGTCACAGGAACATGTATAAGTCATGAAGAAAGCAATAGCAACATACTAAACGATCGGGTGCTAAGCTAATGGAATGGGTCATGTCAATCAGATCATTCATCTAATGATGTGATCCCGTTAATAAAATAACAACTCTTTGTCCATGGTTAGGAAACATAACCATCTTTGATTAACGAGCTAGTCAAGTAGAGGCATACTAGTGACACTCTGTTTGTCTATGTATTCACACATATATTATGTTTCCGGTTAATACAATTCTAGCATGAATAATAAACATTTATCATGATATAAGGAAATAAATAATAACTTTATTATTGCCTCTAGGGCATATTTCCTTCAGTCTCCCACTTGCACTAGAGTCAATAATCTAGATTACACAGTAATGATTCTAACACCCATGGAGCCTTGGTGCTGATCATGTTTTGCTCGTGGAAGAGGCTTAGTCAACGGGTCTGCTACATTCAGATCCGTATGTATCTTGCAAATCTCTATGTCTCCCACCTGGACTAGATCCCGGATGGAATTGAAGCGTCTCTTGATGTGCTTGGTTCTCTTGTGAAATCTGGATTCCTTTGCCAAGGCAATTGCACCAGTATTGTCACAAAAGATTTTCATTGGACCCGATGCACTAGGTATGACACCTAGATCGGATATGAACTCCTTCATCCAGACTCCTTCATTTGCTGCTTCCGAAGCAGCTATGTATTCCACTTCACATGTAGATCCCGCCACGACGCTTTGTTTAGAACTGCACCAACTGACAGCTCCACCGTTTAATGTAAACACGTATCCGGTTTGCGATTTAGAATCGTCTGGATCAGTGTCAAAGCTCGCATCAACATAACCATTTACGATGAGCTCTTTGTCACCTCCATAAATGAGAAACATATCCTTAGTCCTTTTCAGGTATTTCAGGATGTTCTTGACCGCTGTCCAGTGATCCACTCCTGGATTACTTTGGTACCTCCCTGCTAGACTTATAGCAAGGCACACATCAGGTCTGGTACACAGCATTGCATACATGATAGAGCCTATGGCTGAAGCATAGGGAACATCTTTCATTTTCTCTCTATCTTCTGCAGTGGTCGGGCATTGAGTCTTACTCAACTTCACACCTTGTAACACAGGCAAGAACCCTTTCTTTGCTTGATCCATTTTGAACTTCTTCAAAACTTTGTCAAGGTATGTGCTTTGTGAAAGTCCAATTAAGCGTCTTGATCTATCTCTATAGATCTTAATGCCTAATATGTAAGCAGCTTCACTGAGGTCTTTCATTGAAAAACTCTTATTCAAGTATCCCTTTATGCTATCCAGAAATTCTATATCATTTCCAATTAGTAATATGTCATCCACATATAATATCAGAAATGCTACAGAGCTCCCACTCACTTTCTTGTAAATACAAGCTTCTCCAAAAGTCTGTATAAAACCAAATGCTTTGATCACACTATCAAAGCGTTTATTCCAACTCCGAGAGGCTTGCACCAGTCCATGAATGGATCGCTGGAGCTTGCACACTTTGTTAGCTCCCTTTGGATCGAAAAAACCTTCTGGTTGCATCATATACAACTCTTCTTCCAGAAATCCATTCAGGAATGCAGTTTTGACATCCATCTGCCAAATTTCATAATCATAAAATGCGGCAATTGCTAACATGATTCGGACAGACTTAAGCATCGCCACGGGTGAGAAGGTCTCATCGTAGTCAATCCCTTGAATTTGCCGAAAACCTTTTGCGACCAGTCGAGCTTTGTAGACAGTAATATTACCGTCAGCGTCATTCTTCTTCTTGAAGATCCATTTATTCTCAATTGCTTGCCGATCATTGGGAAAGTCAACCAAAGTCCATACTTTGTTCTCATACATGGATCCCATCTCGGATTTCATGGCTTTAAGCCATTTTGCGGAATCTGGGCTCACCATCGCTTCTTCATAGTTCGTAGGTTCATCATGATCTAGTAGCATGACTTCCAGAACAGGATTACCGTACCACTCTGGCGCGGATCTCACTCTGGTTGATCTACGAGGTTCAGTAGTATCTTGTTCTGAAGTTTCATGATCATTATCATTAGCTTCCTCACTAATTGGTGTAGGTGTCACAGAAACAGGTTTCTGTGATGTACTACTTTCCAATAAGGGAGTAGGTACAGTTACCTCATCAAGTTCTACCTTCCTCCCACTCACTTCTTTCGAGAGAAACTCCTTCTCCAGAAAGTTTCCGAATTTAGCAACAAAAGTCTTGCCTTCGGATCTGTGATAGAAGGTGTATCCAATAGTTTACTTTGGATATCCTATGAAGACACATTTCTCCGATTTGGGTTCGAGCTTATCAGGTTGAAGCTTTTTCACATAAGCATCGCAGCCCCAAACTTTCAGAAACGACAACTTTTGTTTCTTGCCAAACCACAGTTCATAAGGCGTCGTCTTAATGGATTTTAATGGTGCCCTATTTAACGTGAATGTGGCCGTCTCTAGAGCGTATCCCCAAAACGATAGCGGTAAATCAGTAAGAGACATCATAGATCGCACCATATCTAGTAAAGTACGATTACGACGTTCGGACACACCATTACACTGTAGTGTTCCGGGTGGCGTGAGTTGCGAAACTATTCCACATTGTTTCAAATGTACACCAAACTTGTAACTCAAATATTCTCCTCCACAATCAGATCGTAGGAATTTTATTTTCTTGTTACGATGATTTTCAACTTCACTCTGAAATTCTTTGAACTTTTCAAACGTTTCAGACTTGTGTTTCATTAAGTAGATATACCCATATCTGCTTAAGTCATCTGTGAAGGTGAGAAAATAACGATATCTGCCACGAGCCTCAACATTCATTGGACCACATACATCTGTATGTATGATTTCCAACAAATCTGTTGCTCTCTCCATAGTACCGGAGAACGGTGTTTTTTGTCATCTTAACCATAAGGCATGGTTCGCAAGTACCAAGTGATTCATAATCAAGTGGTTCCAAAAGCCCATCAGTATGGAGTTTCTTCATGCGCTTTATACCGATATGACTCAAACGGCAGTGCCACAAATAAGTTGCACTATCATTATCAACTCTGCATCTTTTGGCTTCAACACTATGAATATGTGTGTCACTACTATCGAGATTTAATAAGAATAGACCACTCCTTAAGGGTGCATGACCATAAAAGATATTACTCATGTAAATAGAACAACCATTATTCTCTGATTTAAATGAATAACCGTCTCGCATAAAACAAGATCCAGATGTAATGTTCATGCTTAACACTGGCACCAAATAACAATTATTTAGGTCTAATACTAATCCCGAAGGTAGATGTAGAGGTAGCGTGCCGACTGCGATCACATCGACTTTGGAACCATTTCCCACGCGCATCGTCACCTCGTCCTTAGCCAATCTTCGCTTAATCCGTAGTCCCTATTTTGAGTTGCAGATATTAGCAACAGAACCAGTATCAAATACCCAGGTGCTACTGCGAGCATTAGTAAGGTACACATCAATAACATGTATATCACATATACCTTTGTTCACCTTGCCATCCTTCTTATCCGCCAAATACTTGGGGCAGTTCCGCTTCCAATGACCAGTCTGCTTGCAGTAGAAGCACTCAGTTTCAGGCTTAGGTCCAGGTTTGTGTTTCTTCTCTTGAGTAGCAACTTGCTTGCTGTTCTTTTTGAAGTTTCCCTTCTTCTTCCCTTTGCCCTTTTTCTTGAAACTAGTGATCTTGTTGACCATCAACACTTGATGCTCCTTCTTGATTTCTACCTCCGCAGCTTTCAGCATTGCGAAGAGCTCGGGAATAGTCTTATTCATCCCTTGCATATTATAGTTCATCACGAAGCTCTTGTAGCTTGGTGGCAGTGATTGGAGAATTCTGTCAATGACGCAATCATCTGGAAGATTAACTCTCAATTGAATCAAGTGATTATTATACCCAGACATTTTGAGTATATGCTCACTGACAGAACTGTTCTCCTCCATCTTGCAGCTATAGAACTTATTGGAGACTTCATATCTCTCAATCCGGGCATTTGCTTGAAATATTAACTTCAACTCCTGGAATATCTCATATGCTCCATGACGTTCAAAACTTCGTTGAAGTCCCGATTCTAAGCCGTAAAGCATGGCACACTCAACTATCGAGTAGTCATCAGCTTTGCTCTGCCAGACGTTCATATCATCTGGTGTTGCTCCAGCAGCAGGCCTGGCACCCAACGGTGTTTCCAGGACGTAATTCTTCTATGCAGCAATGAGGATAATCCTCAAGTTACGGACCCAGTCCGTGTAATTGCTACCATCATCTTTCAACTTTGCTTTCTCAAGGAACGCATTAAAATTCAATGGAACAATAGCACGGGCCATCTATCTACAATCAAACATAAATAAGCAAGATACTATCAGGTACTAAGTTCATGATAAATTTAGGTTCAATTAATCATATTACTTAAAGAACTCCCACTTAGATAGACATCCCTCTAATCCTCTAAGTGATTACGTGATCCAAATCAACTAAACCATGTCCGATCATCACGTGAGATGGAGTAGTTTCATTGGTGAACATCACTATGTTGATCATATCTACTATATGATTCACGCTCAACCTTTCGGTCTCTGTGTTCCGAGGCCATATCTGCATATGCTTGGATCGTCAAGTATAACCTGAGTATTCTGCGTGTGCAACTGTTTTGCACCCATTGTATTTGAACGTAGAGCCTATCACACCCGATCATCACGTGGTGTCTCAGCACGAAGAACTTTCGCAATGGTGCATACTCAGGGAGAACACTTCTTGATAATTAGTGAGAGATCATCTTATAATGCTACCGTCAATCAAAGCAAGATAAGATGCATAAAAGATAAACATCACATGCAATCAATATAAGTGATATGATATGGCCATCATCATCTTGTGCTTGTGATCTCCATCTTCGAAGCACCGTCGTGATCACCATCGTCACCGGCGCGACACCTTGATCTCCATCGTAGCATCGTTGTCGTCTCGCCAATCTTATGCTTCCACGACTATCGCTACCGCTTAGTGATAAAGTAAAGCATTACAGCGCGATTGCATTGCATACAATAAAGCGACAACCATATGGCTCCTGCCAGTTGCCAATAACTCGGTTACAAAACCATGATCATCTCATACAATAAAATTTAGCATCATGTATTGACCATATCACATCACAACATGCCCTGCAAAAACAAGTTAGACGTCCTCTACTTTGTTGTTGCAAGTTTTACGTGGCTGCTACGGGCTTAAGCAAGAACCAATCTTACCTACGCATCAAAACCACAACGATAGTTTGTCAAATTGGTGATGTTTTAACCTTCTCAAGGACCGGGCGTAGCCACACTCGGTTCAACTAAAGTTGGAGAAACTGTCACCCGCTAGCCACCTTTGTGCAAAGCACGTCGGGAGAACCGGTCTCGCGTAAGCGTACGCATAATGTCGGTCCGGGCCACTTCGTCCAACAATACCGCCGAACCAAAGTATGACATGCTGGTAAGCAGTATGACTTATATCGCCCACAACTCACTTGTGTTCTACTCGTGCATATAACATCAACACATAAAACCTAGGCTCGGATGCCACTGTTGGGGAACGTAGTAATTTCAAAAAATTTCCTACGCACACGCAAGATCATGATGATGCATAGCAACGAGAGGGGAGATTGTGATCTACGTACCCTTGTAGACCGACAGCAGAAGCGTTAGCACAACGCGGTTGATGTAGTCGTACGTCTTCATGGCCTGACCGATCAAGCACCGAAACTACGGCACCTCCGAGTTCTAGCACACGTTCAGCTCGATGACGATCCCCGGACTCCGATCCAGCAAAGTGTCGGGGAAAAGTTCCGTCAGCACGACGGCGTGGTGACGATCTTGATGTACTACCGTTGCAGGGCTTCGCCTAAGCACCGCTACAATATTATCGAGGACTATGGTGGAAGGGGGCACCGCACACGGCTAAGAATATGATCATGTGGATCAACTTGTGTGTCTAGGGGTGCCCCCTGCCCCCGTATATAAAGGATCAAGGGGGGGGGGTGCGGCCGGCCAGGAGAAGGGCGCACCAGGAGGAGTCCTACTCCCACCGGGAGTAGGATTCCACCCTTTCCTAGTTGGAATAGGATTCGGGAGGGGGAAAGAAGAGAGAGAGAAGAAAGGGGGGGGGGCGCCGCCCCCTCTCCTTGTCCTATTCGGACTAGGGGGGGAGGGGCGCGCGGCCCAGCCCTGGCCACCTCTCCTCTCTTCCACTAAAGCCCACTAAGGCCCATATACCTCCCGGGGGGTTCCGATAACCTTCCGGTACTCCGGTAAAATCCCGATTTCACCCGGAACACTTCCGATATCCAAATATAGGCTTCCAATATATCAATCTTTATGTCTCGACCATTTCGAGACTCCTCGTCGTGTCCGTGATCACATCCGGGACTCTGAACAAACTTCGGTACATCAAAATGCATAAACTCATAATATAACTGTCATCGAAACCTTAAGCGTGCGGACCCTACGGGTTCGAGAACAATGTAGACATGACCGAGACACGTCTCCGGTCAATAACCAATAGCGGAACCTGGATGCTCATATTGGCTCCTACATATTCTACGAAGATCTTTTATCGGTCAGACCGCATAACAATATACGTTGTTCCCTTTGTCATCGGTATGTTACTTGCCCGAGATCCGATCGTCGGTATCTCAATACCTAGTTCAATCTCGTTACCGGCAAGTCTCTTTACTCGTTCCGTAATACATCATCTCACAACTAACTCATTAGTTGCAATGCTTGCAAGGCTTATGTGATGTGCATTACCGAGAGGGCCCAGAGATACCTCCCCGACAATCGGAGTGACAAATCCTAATCTCGAAATACGCCAACCCAACATGTACCTTTGGAGACACCTGTAGAGCACCTTTATAATCACCTAGTTATGTTGTGACGTTTGGTAGCACACAAAGTGTTCCTCCGGCAAACGGGAGTTGCATAATCTCATAGTCATAGGAACATGTATAAGTCATGAAGAAAGCAATAGCAACATACTAAACGATCGGGTGCTAAGCTAATGGAATGGGTCATGTCAATTAGATCATTCATCTAATGATGTGATCCCGTTAATCAAATAACAACTCTTTGTCCATGGTTAGGAAACATAACCATCTTTGATTAACGAGATAGTCAAGTAGAGGCATACTAGTGACACTCTGTTTGTCTATGTATTCACACATATATTATGTTTCCGGTTAATACAATTCTAGCATGAATAATAAACATTTATCATGATATAAGGAAATAAATAATAACTTTATTATTGCCTCTAGGGCATATTTCCTTCACATATGTTGTGGATTTATTAGTATAGTTTTTTTGTGAATGAAAATTTGTATTACTCAACCACCAAGATTACAATCAGTAGAGGCTAGTTCAACTACTACAGAGGGGCCAGAACCAATCCAAGTCATAGTTCTACCCTCAGTTCGAGCAAATTTTGTTAGGCTATCACTAACCTTATTTTATAAGCGGCTAACATGAGTAATACAATTTTCATGAAGGGACAAGTGATATCCAATATCTTTAACTAAAGAAGCATAAATGGATCTATCTTGGTCTCATCCTTGGATCATCTTAACTATAACTGAAGAGTCCATCTCAATCATAATCCAAGAGATCCCTCCGCTAGATTGCCAAGGACAATCCTTCCATATAGGCACTCAACTCTGCCTCCAACGCTTCACGGCACGAGAATAAATTCCTGCAAGCAGAAAAGATGATACTACCATTGGAGTCCCGAAGTACCATACATGCTCCTGCCCTGTTATCAGCAAAAGATCCATCTGTGTTCAGTTTGACCCATCCAGCCGACGGAGCAACCCGGTGGACTCACGCTCTGAAGCGGTTCCTTGTAAAGCATATGGTCGTAATAAATGACAGATTTTCCTTCCAAGGGGTCAATATTGGATTCACCTTGATTACTATTAAGGACTCTAGATAGCTGACGGGAAATTTCTTGGACACTTCAAGCGGAGGTGGCTTTTTTAGATGAACTCACATTCCAAATGAACCAACAATACCATAAAGTCATGAGCAGCCTGCTTCTTTCAATCTCATGTAGGGGATCCAACACTTGGAATAACCATTCCTTCCCAGTATTCATAACCTGATCGACAGTCGGAAGATGCCAAACATCTGTCATGTATTTCCAGTATTCACGAGCTCTTGGGCATCTACAAGATGGGTGGAAGTTATCCTCGGGTTCTAAACCACACACAGGGCACATACTAGTAGTCTCAAGTGTTCTCTTGTGTTTATTTTTCCAGGTTGGTAGGGAGTCTGAAACAACACGCCATGCAAAAGTTCGAACTGTAGGTGGCACTTCAGCAGACCAAATGTTCTTCCACAGCACCCTTCGGCCATCTGGAGCTAAACTTGAGGCCGTGTCAATGGCTCTATTTGCTTCTTCGAAAGCGAAATCATATGCACTTTTTACAAAAAAAGACCAAGTTTGCCCGCCCCCCAAGCCAAAGTATCCGCATCATGCCTTGGAGATGCTCTAATTTTCAGAATCTCACTCACATCGCAAGGCAGAAAATAGCTGGCCAGTAGATCCATGTTCCATGACCCATTGTCATTTAGGACCTCAGAAACAAAGCGAATACGATAGTGTCATTGAGGAGATATTGGTTTAAAAGAATGTGGTCTTGAACTCGGAATCTAGTTATCCCTCCATACCCTTATACTTGATCCAATACCAACCCTCCACACGAGGCCTTTCTTGAGCAACCGAAGACATAAGTGATTGCTTGACACGAAGATGAGGCATTGCCCGAAAATTTTTATCTTCAAGTTTGCCTTCGGGGTAATACCTGGATTTAAGCAACCGGACGCAAAGGCTATTCGACCTATCAATAAGTCTCCATGCTTGGTGCCCTAGGAGTGCTTGGTTGAAGAGCCTATAATCACGAAAACCAAGTCCGCCTTTGCATTTGGTTTGAAGCAAATGTCCCATGCCTTCCAATGTACTTTCCCGCGCCCTCTTTTAGACCCCCAATAAAAGTTCCTAACCATTCTCGTTAGGTCATCACAAACAGAAAAAAGAAGCTTATAAACACCCATAATGTAAGTTGGGTACAACTTGGGCCACTGACTTAATTAAAACCTCTCTGCCAGGTTGTGCAAGCCACCCATCTCCTTATTGGATTAACCTCTTCGTGAGACTTGCTTGCAAATTTTGGAAGCACCCCTTAGTCATACACCCTTCTGGAGTATGGAGCCCAAGTATTTCTCTTCAAACGCTGGCATAGTGACATTTAACACAGCCCTAACATCCTCCTAGTTGGCGATCAGGCATTCTTGGCCAAACATAATTGAACATTTGTTAAAATTCAGACTTTGTCCCGTGGCACTTCCATATAAGTCGAACACCCCCTTTACCTTTACTGCTTGATCATGGGTAGCTTCAAAAAAATAACAATGTATCATCCGCAAATAGCAAATGTGAGATCCCAGGTGCTCTACGACAAATTTTGATGGGAATGATATTTCGAACATTAACCTCATGTTTCAAGATGGAAGATAGACCGGCAACAACAAATAAGAATAAGAACGGTGATAGTGGGTCACCTTGCCGTAGCCCTCGCGACGGGTGCAAACAAATCGAAGAGGGTTCCATTTAATTTAACTGAATACCTCATCGATGTGGCACACGCCATTATGCAGTCCATCCAACGATGAGAGAAACCCAACTTTTGCATCATTTGCTTCAAGTCTTCCCAATAAACTCTATCATATGCTTTTGACATATCTAACTTGTATGCACAAAAAACTCTTTGACGGACGCGGGGGGCTACGACCGTGGTCGCTGGGAGCGGGAGATAGATAGAATGAGGGCAGGATTGTGAAAATACGCTGGGCCACTTGTTTTTCATTTCCTGAAGCTGACATTAGAAAAGGAAGCGCGAAAGGGAATTAACAGTGATATGTACTCCTACCAGTAGTTGTAGTTTTCTGGAGCAGATATCGTGGTCGATTCAGGCCGTTTGATGGAATGGCATGGCATGCATGCCAATTGTCAAGAGACGCATCAAGCTCGGCAGAGAAAGAGAAAGGAAGCTCTCGACAGAGACGTTAGCATACCATAATGTCTCTTCTTTTTAATCAAACCCTGAGCCGAGTTGAGCCGAGCTGCAAGTGTGGCAGTCAGTGGCGCCCATGATTTGTGAGGATGATTACCGTTCTCTCTGGCTCTGGGGTTTGTAACGGAATCATTGCCGACAGAAAGGCACGCGGCTTCCAACGAAAAGCGCGCCGCCTCTGGTCCACGCCACCACTCCGGCTGCCTCCCTCCCTGCCGGTTAAACTATCCGGCCACCGCGCGCGCCGTGCATAATAAACAGCCACTGGAGACTGGACCAACCAAGGTTACCGATCGGTGTGGGCACATTACACACTCTTGATAATTGCTGGATCGGCGTACATGCCGGTACGTGCGCGGTACTGGCACCACGGGCGCACGCAACCACCACCTAATCATCGTCATACCGAGGCATGTGTACCAGCACGTACACGCGTGTCGTGGCGTACGCAATGCAATGTAATGTACCGTACGCACGCCTGCTGCTGCATGCTTAACGACGGACGGAGCAACGTCGCGGCCGCCGTGCTGCGCTCCGCTCCAACGAAACGAAGGAGAAAAAAGAGTGGGGAACAGCGGTCCGGACAGCGACGGAGCCCGCGTGCCGCCGATCGCCAGCGAGCCGGAGGAGGAGATTCCCCCACACCCACCCACCTCCTATCTGCTGCTATGCCCTGCCGCCCATGCGCGGCCAGCGATCCACCCGGTTCCCCACCCAAACCTGCGCTTTGCCTTTGCAGTCGCGACGCGCCTGGATGAGCAATCCTCGTCTGCCTTTCAAAAAAAAAAAAAAACAATCCTCGTCTGGGCCACACGCGCACCACGCCTCGCCGCCCTTTTCCCAACCCGATCTCCCCCATCATCATCTCACCTCCCCTCACCCCTAGGCTTGGAGGTTTGACCCCTCCCTCGCCCCGGAAAGAAAGCAGTTTTTCCGCCTAGATTTCAGCATTTTCCCAGGTAAACCCCCGCGTACCCCGTCCCGGCGCTGTGCTGCGCACCGGACCAACCCGACCGGACCGACGTCAAGCGTCAGGCCATCGCCCGGCCGGCGCGCAAGTACTGGGGAAGTGGCAGTTGGTTCGCCGTGGCACCCGCACATTAACGCGCGCCACCCACCGCCACCTACTCACCGGTTAACCCCCTCCCTTTCTTTCTTTGGACTATACTTAGACCTCATCACTCCCACTGTCCACCGGAGCCGATCCTCGCCCGGACCCCGGAGGAGGAGCTAATGCGCGCCGTGCCGCCGCCGTTGCTCTCGCGATGACCCCCGCCCGCCGATCCCTCGCGCCGCTGGCGCTGCTGGCTCTGGCAGTGCTGCTGCATTGGGCCGCGCCGCGGGCGCTGGTGGAGGCGGCGACGCCGGCGGAGCGGCGGATCCTGCTGGACTTCAAGTCCGCCATCACCGCGGACCCGGACGGCGCGCTCGCGTCCTGGAAGCCCTCGGGCGACCCGTGCGCGGACTTCGCGGGGGTCTCCTGCGACCCGGCCACGGGCGCCGTGCAGCGGCTGCGCCTCCACGGCGCCGGCCTGGCGGGCACCCTCGCGCCGTCGCTGGCGCGCCTCCCCGCGCTCGAGTCCGTCTCGCTCTTCGGGAACGCGCTCTCCGGCGGGATCCCGCCGGGCTACGCCTCCCTGGCGCCCACGCTCCACAAGCTCAACCTCAGCCGCAACGCGCTGTCGGGCGAGATCCCGCCCTTCCTCGGCGCCTTCCCCTGGCTCCGCCTGCTCGACCTCTCCTACAACGCCTTCTCCGGCGAGATCCCGCCGGGGCTCTTCGACCCCTGCCCCCGCCTCCGCTACGTCTCGCTCGCGCACAACGCGCTCCGGGGCGCCGTCCCGCCCGGCATCGCCAACTGCTCCCGCCTCGCCGGCTTCGACCTCTCCTACAACCGCCTCTCCGGCGAGCTCCCCGACCAGCTCTGCGCGCCGCCGGAGATGAACTACATCTCCGTCCGAAGCAACGAGCTCTCCGGCGGCATCGCCGGCAAGCTCGACGCCTGCCGCAGCATCGACCTGTTCGACGTCGGGAGCAACCGCTTCTCCGGCGCCGCGCCGTTCGGCCTCCTGGGCCTCGCCAACATCACCTACTTCAACGTCTCCTCCAACGCCTTCGACGGCGAAATCCCCAACATTGCCACCTGCGGCAGCAAGTTTTTATACTTCGACGCGTCGGGGAACCGGCTCGCCGGCCCGGTTCCGGAGAGCGTGGTGAATTGCCGCAACCTGAGGGTGCTGGATTTGGGGGCGAATGCTCTTGCCGGAGACATACCACCAGTGATCGGGACATTGCGGTCGCTTTCCGAGCTCAGGCTCGCCGGCAACACAGGCATTACCGGTTCAATTCCCGCCGAGCTTGGAGGAATTGAGATGCTTGTCACACTCGACCTTGCCGGCCTTATGCTCACCGGAGACATCCCGGTGTCCCTGAGCAAATGCCAGTTCCTGCTTGAGCTGTGAGTGTTCGTTCAGTACTCAATTTCATCCAATTCGTCCAATGCTTTGATGCATGATGACTAACTGAACTGAATCATTGCAGGAATTTGTCTGGCAACAAATTGCAGGGAGTGATCCCGGACACCCTCAACAACCTGACTTACCTCAGGATGCTCGATCTTCACAAGAACCAACTCGACGGGGGCATTCCGGTGTCGCTTGCTCAGCTCACCAACCTTGATCTGCTAGACCTCTCAGAGAATAGACTGACTGGGCCAATCCCCTCAGAACTTGGGAACCTCTCTAAGCTGACACATTTCAACGTGTCCTTCAACGGTCTCTCCGGCATCATACCTTCTGCTCCAGTCTTGCAGAATTTCGGCAGCACAGCCTTCATGGGAAACCCATTACTATGTGGATCACCATTGAACAATCTGTGTGGTGGACAGCGAGCAAGACGATTGTCAGTCGCTATCATAATCGTCATTGTCGCTGCAGCGCTCATACTTATTGGGGTCTGCATTGTCTGTGCTATGAACATTAGGGCCTATACAATGAGGAGTAAGGAGGAGCAGGAAGGGAAGGAGGACGAAGAGGTGCTGGTCTCCGAGAGCATATCCGTCGGATCTCCAGGCCAAACTGCCATCATTGGAAAGTTGGTGCTCTTCACCAAGAGCCTGCCTTCAAGGTATGAAGATTGGGAGGAAGGAACCAAGGCACTGGTTGACAAAGACTGCCTTGTTGGTGGAGGGTCAGTTGGCACGGTGTACAAGGCCACCTTTGAGAATGGGTTGTCCATTGCCGTGAAGAAACTGGAGGCACTCGGAAGTTTGACAAACCAGGATGAGTTTGAGCATGAGATGGGGCAGCTTGGTAACCTCAACCACCCCAATCTGGTCACATTCCAGGGTTACTACTGGTCGTCCTCGATGCAATTGATCCTGTCGGAGTTTGTGACCAAAGGGAGCTTGTATGACCACCTCCATGGGAACCGTCGTCGCGCGTTTTCCAGAAGTAGCAGCGGAGGTGAGCTCTCCTGGGATCGGAGGTTTAAGATTGCACTTGGAACGGCGCGTGCACTCGCATATCTTCACCATGACTGCCGACCACAAGTCTTGCATCTCAACATCAAGTCTTCAAACATAATGATAGATGAAGAATATGAAGCCAAGCTGTCTGACTATGGATTTAGAAAGCTGTTGCCTATTCTAGGTAGCTTTGAAGTGAGCAGATCTTATGCTGCCATCGGGTACATTGCCCCGGAGCTAGCATCCCCAAGCTTGAGATACAGTGATAAGAGCGATGTATTTAGCTTTGGGGTGGTGTTGCTTGAGATTGTGACAGGGCGGAAGCCAGTGGAGAGCCCTGGGGTTGCTATACATGTGATTTTGCGCGACTATGTCAGAGAGACACTGGAGGATGGTGCTAAATCGGACTGCTTCGATCGGAGCCTGAGGGGATTCATTGAAGCCGAGTTGGTCCAAGTGCTCAAACTAGGCCTGGTATGCACTTCCAACACACCATCAAGCCGACCAAGCATGGCGGAGGTGGTGCAGTTCTTGGAATCTGTTAGGACTAATTCTTGATGTTCTGCTATCTGGAACATAGTAGCAGAATAGGATGTTAAAACAGGAAAAGGGTTTTCTGATTTTTTTTAACAGATGAAGATCACATTTCTTCTTTAATTCTTTATTATTATTATTGTGGCCCCAGTCCTTTTGTAAATGTGTTTAGATTTGTCTGCTCATTATCTATACTTTTTTTTAGATCTGTTTGCTGAATAAATGGCTATTTTGGTCGAATCACTAATTCCTCAGGATCTCCTCTTACTAATTTTGTACCAAGTGGATATCCTCCTTTTATCTATGCATGCATGCAAAATGCCAATGCAAGAGCGACCGCTCTGATTGGGAAATGGGAACCTTTTATCTTCATGGTCAGACCTACTCCTTTTATTTGTGGGATCCAAAGAGGAGTTGTTATTGTCCAATGGTGTATCAACTTTTATCAAGCTTGTAGCTGCAGGTTCAGCAAAGGGAACAGTTGAACTAACATTTTTGAAGCAGGGGCAGCTCATCTAACCCACAATATCCTTCCCTACATATACCAGCACTAAATACAAGATTTGCAGCAGTCCAGATTTCATCCCCAACCCACCAATACATTCCAAATGGCCGAGGAGTTCGAGCTGCCTGAATTCAACCCGAGGGAGCGCGCCAAGCAGCAGATTTCGGTGCCATTTCTGTGGGAGGTGAAGCCCGGCGCGCCGAAGAGGGACTGGGCGATCTCCACCCAGCCATCACCCACAGTCTTCTCATGTCCATCCCCGGCCAAGCTTGTTGTCAGCGTGCCATTCCAGTGGGAAGAGAAGCCTGGGAAGCCCCTACAAGACATGTCACGCTTCCATGCACCGTCCGATCGTCATGCCGGCTTTTCGGTATCTCCTTACTCACTGAACCCTTTTGTGGCCGAAGATGATGAGGAGTACACGCTGGGGTTCGACCTGGAAGCGTTCGGGTTTCCCGACGACAGCAAGGCGTCCACCGGCGCCGCGGATTATGCGGACGGGTCGAGCCGCCATGGCGCCTGGTACTCGTTCTCAGAGTCGGAGGACTACAGCAACTCGAGCGGGAACACCTCTGCCCGGGAGTCCCAGTTCCCCCGGGCGCCGTCGGAGCGGAGCTGGGAGGTGGCCAACGATGATGACCATGAGCTGACCACCAACCGGCAGAGCCCTCTGAGGAGCGCCTTCACGCTGGAGGAGCTCATGATGCTGAGCCGCAAGCTGGGCGGCGGGCAAGGGTTCCCGGCCGATGTCAGGAAGAAGAGCCTCTCCCCCTCGCTCTCCTCCGTGGTAATAATGCCGTACACACTTCACACTTTTACACTGAGCTTTGCTTGATTAGTAGTACATCTGCACCAGTTAATAGTTAATTGGACAGACTACACTGTGCCCCCAACTGCTCCTGTTAATGGGCAGTGATTTGTTTGTCTGTCCCTCATGTTGCTCTGCTGTTCTTTCCAGGAGCTCATCAAGAAGTTTTTAATTGTGTGTTCTTAGTGAGTGGGCGGCTCCGTGGCTGCTGCGGGCACATGGGCGAGCTGTACCGTGTGCGCATGTGCGTGTGGGTGTGAGGTCTGAGTGAGATCCCTGCATCTGATTGATCGGGGAAGAAGCTCTGCGAGGCTGGATTGCTTGCTTGCTGGGAAGTAGAAGCCTACTTACTAGCTGGCCTGCGTGCTGGTGCTGTACTGTTGTGTTGTGTCTCCGAAGGAAGGAATGTTGTACTCTTTTCCCGGTGTTTGTTTCAAGATAAACAAACGCTGGGTTTCTTTCTGTATCAGGTTGCTGTTGCTTCTTGTATATGTGGAGATTCTGCTTCTTGTTCATTTGTGCATCTGTTTGTTTGAGACGGAGCAACAAAGATTTTGTGGTGGATTATTTTGCAACTAGCTCGATCTGTTTTGTTAAGGAGAATGTAGGAAAAGGAAGATAACCAAGTTCTCGTTCATATTCAGGAATCTTTTCTGTGTGCAGCCCAATGCTAACTTGTAGTGGGAATTTTTAGTAGGATATATGAGGGAAATGATGATAAAAAAAGGTAATCCAGATACAAAGCTGTTGGAATTTGGAAGAAATATCGCTAGAAGGAGGGCTCGAACCTCCGACCTTGTGGTTAACAGCCACACGCTCTAGCCAACTGAGCTATTCCAGCTTTAGTAACTATAGCACCAGAGACGTATTAATAGTATATTTATCTATGTCTACCTTGCCAGGACACTATTTGACACGGGCGCATGTGCATGACCGCACCCGCTGACACAAAATTGCACTGGGCATTGCCACGGGCACGAAGCATTTTAAATTCTCCCTCAAATCTTCATAACTCCCTAAAAATCATTATTTTAATTTATCTAAATAGTCCTTTCCCTAAAAAATTTAACTCCTCAAAACATCGAGGGTAAGGCATCTCCAGGTCTTGATAATTCGATAACGCCAACTCATTAGCATTGTACAAACCATAACTACATTGCATACATACTATAATACGTACCAAATCGACGTCAAACTAGCCCTTGGATCGATCTACATACTAGTACATGCTAAATACTACGTAGCTCTATTTACCGTGGAGGCGGTTAAGGCCCTGTTCGGTAATCACCTGCTTCTGGAATCTGCGGAGCGGGAAAACTGCAACTCCGATGTTTTAAACTGCAGCTCCACCAACTCCTCTCCCAGAGTTATGGAACAGAGTGATACCGAACAACGCCTAAGATACTCATCAAACTTTAAACTGAAGCCGCTGTCCTAGTCGAAGGATGAGTTGAAAGCGGATGGGACATCGATCACCCCACGGGAGGCGGCGATCTCGTTGTCTTGACGGTGGCTAGACCAGATGGCTTCTTCTCCTTCTCCTTGTCCTCTGAATCATCTAGCAGCTCGTTGAGCTCACTGTAGTATGCGTTGTTCTCAGCGTCATGGCGAGCGAGCTTGGCGCGGTTGTCTTAGACCGCACACTCATCTTGGATGGATCCAAATAACGCCGTGTCGATAGTGATGTACTCGTGGTCGATGCACTCGGCCTCCTGGTGCTCTTCCGTCACCTTGTCCTCCAGCTCTTCCGCTCGAGGGACTATACCCCCATTTTCCAGGGAGCGAGCTTCAATGGAGGCGGCTTTGCCCAGGTCCCAAAGAGGCGGACAACGACGACATCATAGTCACACGCCGTCTCCTCTGTCGTGTTGAAAGTCCTAAGCCATTGGCGGCCGAAGTCCTTGCAACCAATCAAAATGTTATTTTCAAAAGCATCTTGGTGCTTTTTTTCACGTTCTCCATGAATGTCATCCAATGATGAAACTTTGCAACCAATCAAAACGTTTGCCAATGTTTTTTTTTATCTTTTTCAATTCTACTCTTCACCCGAGCTCACATGAACTCGGGATCAGAACAACACTTTCGGTCCAGCAAGTGAAGGATACTTTAGAGGTACAAAAGCTATATTTTTAGGGGCTATACGTTTTATGAGAGCAAGATAGTGCTTAACTCCCTAAAACATACTTTATCTCCTTAAATGTAGCTGTTAAGGGATATGCTAGAGATGCCCTAACTCCTCAAAAGAGCTACTTCCTACTCAAATTTTAGCAGGATAGGCACCCCTCATAAACCGACAAACCTACCCATGCAGCGCCTCATTTTTGGGGGGCTAAAAACTCAGCCGCCTCTCACCTCCTCCCTAACAGCACCTTAGATCTTCCCGTCCTCCTTAACGACCCCCTGTGCACCCTGATCTCCCCATACCTTCTTTCGTCTTGATACGTCTCCAACGTATCTATAATTTTTGATTGCTCCATGCTATATTATCTACTGTTTTGAACATTATTAGGCTTTATTTTCCACTTTTATATTATTTTTTGAACTAACCTATTAACCGGAGGCCCAGCCCAGAATTGCTGTTTTTTTGCCTATTTTAGGGTTTCGAAGAAAAGGAATATCAAACGGAGTCCAAACGGAATGAAACCTTCGGAAACGTGATTTTCTCATCAGATAAGATCCAGGAGACTTGGACCCTCCGTCAAGAAAGCCACGAGGCGGTCACGAGGGTGGAGGGCGCCCCCCCTAGGGCGCGCCCCCTGCCTTGTGGGCCCCTCGAAGCTCCACCGACGCACTTCTTCCTCCTATATATATCGACGTACCCCCAAACGATCGGGGACGAAGCCAAAAACCTAATTCCACCGCCGCAACTTTCTGTATCCATGAGATCCCATCTTGGGGCCTGTTCCGGAGCTTCGCCGGAGGGGGCATCGATCACGGAGGGCTTCTACATCATCATCCAAGCCTCTCCGATGAAGTGTGAGTAGTTTACTTCAGACCTACGGGTCCATAGTTAGTAACTAGATGGCTTCTTCTCTCTTTTTGGATCTCAATACAATGTTCTCCCCCTCTCTCGTGGAGATCTATTCGATGTAATCTTCTTTTTGCGGTGTGTTTGTTGAGACCGATGAATTGTGGGTTTATGATCAAGTCTATCTATGAATAATATTTGAATCTTCTCTGAATTCTTTTATGTATAATTGGTTATGACGGTGTCCTGGACTAGGGGGTACTCACCACGTCGTCTCCCGATCTATTAGATTGGGCCGAGGACCCCCATGGCCGTATACTCATGGGCCAGTTCGGACAACTGCCGCATACATGGAAGATTCCACAAGACTTGGTGATCAAGACAAGGACTCCTCCCCACCGGCGTATTCGGCTAGGACTCTTGTTATCCTAGGCCTGTGGTGCATTATATAAACCGAGGCCAGGCTAGTCGATAAACAATATATATACAATCATACCATAGGCTAGCTTCTAGGGTTTAGCTTCTCTGATCTCGTGGTAGATCTACTCTTGTACATATCATTAATATTAATCAAGCAGGACGTAGGGTTTTACCTCCATCAAGAGGGCCCGAACCTGGGTAAAACATTGTGTCTCCTGCCTCCTGTTACCATCCGGCCTAGACGCATAGTTCGGGACCCCCTACCCGAGATCCGCCGGTTTTGACACCGACATTGGTGCTTTAATTGAGAGTTCCGCTGTGTGATCGACAAAGGGATCAATGGCTCGCCCGCTGGTCAGCTGCGACGCCGACATCTTCGTCGCCGGCTCAACTGGTCACCTTGGCTCGACCGAGGACCGTGCTCCATCTCCGATCGTCATATTCGGACGGGAGCCTTCTTCAACATCAACTCCGATCTCTATCATGATCATAGAGGAGTCATCCATGGAGCTTGAGGGCTCAACGTCAACATTGCCCTCGGGCGGCCGTGCTATTTTTATGGACAGCGAACTTGTATTCGCCGTCACCACCTCCTCGAGCGTCGGTTTGACGATTGCTTCGGTTGAATAGTGCGGAATTACGTCTACAACAGCCATGCAAAATTTCGTCGAGTTCCGATGGAGGAATCTCCGACAATCTACGATATACCGGAGCCCTGTCAAATCTGGATGGGAATCTGGACGAGTTTAGGGCGTGGTCTCTAGAGCCCAGCTCAGAGGTACTTTGGAAGATCCAACTGTTCATCTACTGTGGAATTCCCATATCTACCACCCCTCCAAATTTCAGCTCGATCCGACGGTTCAAACTCCGGGAACCTTCCGATGAGTGGACCAATTTTCGGATCCGTTTTCTGCGCGAATACGGATCCGACCCGAATTCATGTTTTTTTATGAACGTGATATTGGACAACCTTTTTAGAGGAATTCTCTTCTAGGGTATTGTGCGTTGTTTTTAAACACGTGTCTGTAAAATTTTAAGCCTCCCATGAGGTCATCTTCATCATCATGCTGGTGTTAAACCAGTCCGGCAATATTGCTCCAAGGCTGCCGACCTGCGCTAGACACGGAGTCACTTTGTTGAGCCGAGCTCAACTTCTTCGGATCATCATCTCGGCAAGCCGAACAAGAGTCCAGCATCACGAAGGATAAATCATCACCAACATCGCCGCCCCACAGATTACACGGAGCGGGCATACCGGCATCGCCGCACGGTCACTTCATCAAGCCGGCATCGACCACGTCACGACCTGCATCGGCAGAGCCGCACTATTGCTTCTTCAAGCTGGTGTCCATCATGCCGACCTACTTCGACTCATCGGCTGACATCGAGGCTTCGACATCTCAGCTGGACCGAGGGCTTCGCCATCTCTTCATCAACCTACTCCGGAGACTTCGGCGTCACTAGCCTACTAGCTCTGTCACGTTAGCTGGACCGAGGGCTTTGCCTCGGCAAGCCAACCTTTGCCAGCATCGCCATGCCGTCACTTTATCGCCCATCAGGCAATGGGTGTGCGGATCGAGTCCCAATTTTGGGAATCACCTTTCTTCGGATTGCTACAACGGGAAAGTATCTAGTGCTCCCAGGCTTGGGGTGCTCCTGGTGCTCCAAATGTCCGAAAAACATTTTTAAAATGTTCAAAAAATTCTGAAAAAATGCGGTAGATCGACGGAACATCGATGTCTCTTGTCACAAAATTTCAAATCAAAATTCGAAACATTGCTCGAGATACAAAAATGACTAATTTTTGTACATAACATAAGTTGGGCTTTAGTTTTGGCCCATTATCACATTGATGTCAAATTTGTCATTTTTGTATCTCGAGCAATGTTTCGAATTTTGATTTGAAATTTTGTAACAAGAGACATCGATGTTCCGTCGATGCGCTGCATTTTTTTCAGAATTTTTTGAGCATTTTAAAAAATGATTTTCGCATCGGAGCACCGGGAGCACCCTAGGCCTGGGAGCACTAGATACTTTCCAACAAATAAACCAGGTGCTATTAATCCTACTATTTTTTGCTTGTTTGGACTCATTTTTCCCAATAAATTATTACTCTGGTTTGTCCATCATATATACGCAGGTCTATCCAATGGTGGCCGCATTAACGAGGCCACATGGTGGTTCAGTCACTTTCCGTATATAGTCCGGCGAATGCCGCATTCGGAACTCGGACCGACCTGTGAATTCAGGCTTTGCCACGCCTTTACCGCATCACGCCGACGCCCAGCATCGACATTGACTTCGATGCCAGGCCATATTTCTTTTATTACTCACTTTGCATAAATTATTTATTATGCAACAATTTTTTTAATTACTATTATTACTATTATCTCCGGTTTGCACTATTTTTTGTGCACAGGAAAATGATCCGGGGACTTCGGCGTCACTCTGCCGGTCTGCATTGACCGTGCTATGTCACCACTTCGGCGTGTCGAGCTCTCCGCTCCGCCACCTCGGGACCGGCTTGGGGGATGGAACCTTGTCCCACATCAATCTCGGACCGCGTCATCAATGCCGAACACATTAACCAGCTAAGTCGCTTTCATGCTCAAAATTTTAATTTTTAAGTTGTGTTCGGTTCGACCAAACATTATACTTTTTTCGAAAAAAGTTGCTTGTAAAAAATCTCCTTGTCAAAACTTTGTTTGTGGCATGGAAATTCAAATACCCCGTTTACTTGGGGGCTTCCTTCATGAAGCTTTTTCCTCTTGCATATGATTATACTTGTACGGCTTCGTTCCTTGTTCGTGTATTACGCCACAATATGCACCATATTGACTTAAGCGATTTGCAAGCTGGGTTGCCTGGCTCCTGTGCTTACCCCTACGTTCCCGATTGTTCGGCTAGGGAGTAAAGGGAGCACCTCTGCGATTGTCACGACCGGGTCCTCCGAGCTCTGACCTCAGACTGGGTGAAGCCGAAAGCTAGCGCTCTTATTGTTTTCAATCATGGTCGGCACACAACGGAACTCATGAGTACAAAAAATCTATTGCACAAGTCTCATAGCAATAATGAGCACCGAAGAAAGGTATCGGTGGGGGTACTATTTTCTTCAAAGATGCTTCTTACACTTCGTCTGCAATATAACATAACTTCCCTGAGCGCGCTTTGTCTATTACAGCCTTATGGCCCGGTTACCTGGTTATTGGAAACACTGTCGATATTCTCGACAGGTGGAGTACATAACACTTTTCGGTCCTTGACCGAAGAGGGAGAAGCCGACGGTCGGTTAAGACGCGTTTAAAGTTCGGTTGAACAGAGATATGATATAAGTACTTCGGTACATACAATCATTATACATAAAATTCTTTTATCCAAGTCACTTGGGGGCTCTTAAAATTTATATAAGCTATTTTATAGTAAATGTGTTTTCTTCTTGGTCGTTGCAAAGTCTTTTTCTATCGCTCCTTTTTCGACGTGAGTGTGTGGTTAATAGCCAGATAACCCATTTTCTCTCTAGTGACCGCTCGAGTTTAGTCGCTAAACTGGTCTAACGAGAAGCACTCCGCCTTCGGGATAGGAGGCTGCAGCCGTAGGCTGACCCGCTTGAAGTCTTGAGATCGGATGTGTAATATTAATGCACGACAGAAGCACAATTTTTCCCCAATTTTCGGATTGGCACCGAACACTTGATCTTATTCGGACGTCAAGTTTTTACTGACTTTTTTGGTTTTTCAAGCTTATGGAACTTTTAAACCATTTGTGTGTTTCCATCATAAGTCTCACAGTGCAACGCCGGACACCTTGAGAGATTCGGCAAAAACATTATCGGATATTGCTATATATGCATCGGTTTCGAATTGTGTCTTCGGTCAATAGTTGGGTTGCCCAGCTCCTGCACTTGCTTCCTACGTTCCGCTTTGTTCGGCTAGGTGTGCAAAGGGAGAACCACTGCGATTGTGCTTCCAGCTCACATGGTTAAGCACCTCAGTGGAGAAAGCCAAAAACTGACTGTCACAATAAGCGTAAACTGGTCAGTGATCCGATGACTGTGTTAAATGATGGGCCATTCATAACAATGGCCGAAGTGTTTACGGCTTGATCTCGACTGTAGCCGAACACTACCGGGGGCTATTAATTGGCCTCCCAAACTAAATCCTCGATATTTTGCTCTTACATTAGAGCTGAGGTTTCGTGATCATGCTTAGCATGACAACCCAAAGAAAGGAACCGATAGCAGGACTATTTTCTTTGGAAGACATTTCTTATGTTAAACAGTAATATAAAATATCTCTCTGCGTACCTTTGTTTATAAAACCGTATGGCCAGATTGCCTTGTTTGTCGTAAATCTTTGCCCTCATAAAGGCTTTATAAAGTAGGACAAACACTCCTCGGCTACTAGCTGAGGAGGTGGAAGCCGATGGTCGGTCAACAAAGTTTTGTACAATGCGGGTCCGAGAATTAATGACGTAAAGTACTTAGATACATAGAGTCATTACACATAATTTGTGATTTTACTATGGATATCGATCCTTAATTCGGCCACCCGTGCCCGCATTAAGGCTCGAGGGCTATTGGGCTTCGTGCTTATTATTTACAAATATTAAAGGGGCACATCGATCCCCTGATCTGGTGTTGCCATCCGACCAGTGTCTCGGGGGCTACTGCATTGCCTGTCCAATGCAGAAAATTTTATGTGCAATATAGTTTCCGAGGAGATTTTGATCCTCAGGTTGGTAGGCCGCACCCAACCTGAGTCTCGAGGATTGAGCACGCCGCTTTTAGTGTCCAGAAGTATTCTGCCGAGCTAGGACTTGATCCTCAGGACGATTTTGCAAATCAACCTGAGTCTCAGCGGGTATTAGGATCAGCGGTCTTAAGTCATCCTTCAGGTGCATCTCGGGTTTTAGACCGATACACACCTTGAGGGCTACTGGCTATATATCTCGACAGAGAATAAATTGCACCAATAAAAAATATTGACAAAAAATCGGCCCACAATCGGGGTGGTGCACCACCTCGGAAGCAGTCCGGCATAAAGTTCGGGCGCTAGTGGCTGGCTCCATAGAGGGCATTTCCGGCATTAAGCTCGGCTAAACTCCTTCAACTTTTTTGTACCAAGATGATCTATGACATCTTGGATATAGTCCGGCGTTGGAGGTCGGATACATTTTGGCGTTGGAGCTTGGACACAGTCCGGCGTTGGAGCTCGGATACATTTCGGCGTTGGAGCTCGAAAGTAGTCTGGCATTGGTGCTCGGCTGCAAAAGATACCTCGAATGCAGTCCAACGTTGGAGCTCAGACGCAAGAGGACACTGCCTCCCGGGAACAACTTCAAAACCCGAGATGTGGCATAAAAATAACAAGGCATTGATAAAGGCCGGAAACTTAAAGGGGCTCCTCGGATACCCGACGTATAAACTTGTCGAATGCATTTCGGCGATCCTCAAGATCGAAGATGAGAAGATTTGTTGAACCAGTTCTCAAGACCGACAACCGAAGATGAAGAATAGTTCGGAAGAATCGAGGAGCATCCCTAACTTGAAGACCGGTTCAGGGGGCTACTGACGGTGTCCTGAACTAGGGGGTACTCACCACGTCGTCCCCCGATCTATTAGATTGGGCCGAGGACCCCCATGGCCGTATACTCATGGGCCAGTTCAGACAACTGCCGCATACATGGAAGATTCCACAAGACTTGGTGATCAAGACAAGGACTCCTCCCCACCAGCGTATTCGGCTAGGACTCTTGTTATCCTAGGCCTCTGGTGCATTATATAAACCGAGGCCAGGCTAGTCGATAAACAATATACATACAATCATACCATAGGCTAGCTTCTAGGGTTTAGCCTCTCTGATCTCGTGGTAGATCTACTCTTGTACTACCCATATCATCAATATTAATCAAGCAGGACGTAGGGTTTTACCTCCATCAAGAGGGCCCGAACCTGGGTAAAACATTGTGTGCCCTGCCTCCTGTTACCATCCGGCCTAGACGCACAGTTCGGGACCCCCTACCCGAGATCTGCCGGTTTTGACATCGACAGGTTATCTTTGCAAGTCTCTTTGAATTATCAGTTTGGTTTGGCCTACTAGATTGGTTGTTCTTGCCATGGGAGAAGTGCTTAGCTTTGGGTTCAATCTTGCGGTGTCCTTTCCCAGTGACAGAAGGGGTAGCAAGGCACGTATTGTATCGTTGCCATCGAGGATAACAAGATGGTTTTTTTATCATATTGCATGAAACTATCCCTCTACATCATGTCATCTTGCTTAAGGCGTTACTCTATTTTTAACTTAATACTCTAGATGTATGCTGGATAGCAGTCGATGAGTGGAGTAATAGTAGTAGATGCAGGTAGGAGTCGGTCTACTTGTCTCGAACGTGATGCCTATATACATGATCATACCTAGATATTCTCATAACTATGCTCAATTCTGTCAATTGCTCAATAGTAATTTGTTCACCCACCGTAGAATACTTATACTCTTGAGAGAAGCCACTAGTGAAACCGATGCCCCCCGGGTCTCTTTCTCATCATATCAATCTCCATCACTTTATTATTGCTTTGTTATTACTTTGCCTTTTACTTTTCACTTTGCATCTCTATACCAAAAATACCAAAATATTATTTATCATCTCTATCAGATCTCACTTTCATAAGTGACCGTGAAGGGATTGACAACCCCTAAGCGCGTTGGTTGCATTGAGCTATTGTTTTTGTGTAGGTACAAGGGACTTGAGCGTAGCCTCCTACTGGATTAGTACCTTGGTTCTCAAAAACTGAGGGAAATACTTACGCTGCTTTGCTGCATCATCCTCTCCTCTTCGGGGAAATCCAACGCAGTGCTCAAGAGGTAGCAAGAAGAATTTCTGGCGCCGTTGCCGGGAAGTCTGCGCAAAAGTCAACATACCAAGTACCCATCACAATCCCTATCTCCCGCATTACATTATTTGCCATTTGCCTCTCGTTTCCTCTCCCCCAATTCACCCTTACCGTTTTATTTGCCCTCTCTCTCTATCCTCCCTCTCTTTCTCTATTTGTATTTTTGCCCGTTTGCCTTTTTGTTTGCTTGTGTGTTAGTTTGCTTGTTTGTCACGATGGCTCAAGATAATACTAAATTGTGTGACTTCACCAATACCAACAACAATGATTTCCTTAGCACTCCGATTGCTCCTCTTACCGATGCTGAATCTTGTGAAATTAATACTGCTTTGCTGAATCTTGTCATGAAAGATCCGTTCTCCGGCCTTCCTAGTGAAGATGCCGCTACCCATCTTAATAGCTTCGTTGATTTGTGTGACATGCAAAAGAAGAAAGATGTCGATAATGATATTGTTAAATTGAAGCTATTTCCTTTTTCGCTTAGAGATCATGCTAAAGCTTGGTTTTCATCTTTGCCTAAACATAGTATTGATTCATGGAACAAGTGCACAGATGCTTTTATCTCTAAGTATTTTCCTCCCACTAAGATCATCTCTCTTAGAAACGATATTATGAATTTTAAGTAACTTGATCATGAACATATTGCACAAGCTTGGGAGAGAATGAAATTAATGATACGTAATTGCCCTACTCATGGTTTAAATTTGTGGATGATTATACAAATTTTTTATGCCGGATTGAATTTTGCTTCTAGAAATCTTTTAGATTCGGTTGCGGGAGGCACTTTTATGGAAATCACTTTAGGAGAAGCTACTAAACTCCTAGATAATATTATGGTTAATTATTCTCAATGGCATACTGAAAGATCTACTAATAAAAAGGTGCATGCGATAGAAGAAATTAATGTTTTGAGTGGAAAGATGGATGAACTTATGAAATTATTTACTAATAAGAGTGTTTCTTCTGATCCTAATGATGTGCCTTTGTCTACTTTGATTGAGAATAATAATGAATCTATGGATGTGAATTTTGTTGGTAGGAACAATTTTGGTAACAGCGCGTATAGAGGAAATTTCAACCCTAGGCCTTATCCTAGTAATCCCTCTAATAATTATGGTAATTCCTACAACAATTCTTATGGAAATTATAATAATATACCCTCTGATTTTGAATCTAATATTAAAGAATTTATTTCTTCGCAAAATAATTTTAATGCTATGGTTGAAGAAAAATTGCTTAAGATTGATGATTTGGCTAGGAACGTTGATAGAATTGCTCTTGATGTTGATTCTTTGAAACTTAGATCTATTCCACCTAAGCATGATATCAATGAGTCTCTCAAAGCCATGAGAATTTCCATTGATGAGTGCAAAGAAAGAACCGCTAGGATGCGTGCTAAGAAAGATGCCTTTATAAAAGCGTGTTCTTCTAGTTCCTATGAAAATAATGATGAAGGTCTAAAAGTTATTGATGTGTCCCCTATTAAATCTTTGTTTTGCAATATGAATCTTGATAATGATGGGACTGAATATGATCCACCTTTACCTAGAAGGCATTCTAAGAATGCCGAATCTTTTGATCTTGATGCTAAATTTGATAAAAGTGGGATTAAAGAAATTAAAACCCTAGATGTTGCTAAACCCACTATTATGGATTTCAAGGAATGTAACTATGAAAATTGCTCTTTTATTGATTGTATTTCCTTGTTGCAATCCGTGCTAAATTCTCCTCACGCTTGTAGTCAAAATAAAGCGTTTACTAAACATATCGTTGATGCCTTGATGCAATCTTATGAAGAAAAACTTGAATTAGAAGTTTCTATCCCTAGAAAACTTTATGATGAGTGGGAACCAACTATTAAAATTAAAATTAAAGATCATGAGTTTTATGCTTTGTGTGATTTGGGTGCTAGTGTCTCTACTATTTCCAAAACTTTGTGTGATTTGCTAGATTTCCGTAATTTTGATGATTGCTCTCTAAACTTGCATCTTGCGGATTCCACTATTAAGAAACCTATGGGAAGAATTAATGATGTTCTTATTGTTGCAAATAGGAATTATGTGCCCGTAGATTTTATCATTCTTGATATAGATTGCAATCCTTCTTGCCCTATTATTCTCGGTAGACCTTTCCTTAGAATGGTTGGTGCAATTATTGATATGAAGGAAGGGAATATTAGATTCCAATTTCCATTAAAAAAGGGCATGGAACACTTCCCTAGAAAGAAAATAAAATTACCATATGAATCTATCATGAGAGCCACTTATGGATTGCCTACCAAAGATGGCAATACCTAGATCTATTCTTGCTTGTAATGCCTAGCTAGGGGCGTTAAACAATAGCGCTTGTTGGGAGGCAACCCAATTTTATTTTTATTCCTTGCTTTTTTGCTCCTGTTTAGTAATAAATAAATTATTTAGCCTCTGTTTTGGTTGTGTTTTTTGTGTTTAATTAGTGTTTGTTCCAAGTAGAACCGTTGGGAAGACTTGGGGAAAGTCTTGTTGAACTTGCTGTAAAAAATAGAAACTTTAGCACTCACGAGAACTGCTGTCATTTTTATTTGGAGAGTGATATTTAGTTAATTCTTTTTGTAGATGATTAATAGATAAATTCCTCACATCCACCAATTTATTTTAGAATTTTTGGGGTTCCAGATCTTGCGCTTGTCAGCGTTCTGGGAACGGGGGTACCCAGACTTGCATGCCTGCGGCCTGCGGTGTGGCTCAGGTGGGGGCCCAGCGCGGCCCACCTTCATCAGCTCAAGCTCAAGACCCTCGTGAGGGGCCAAGCCTCATGGGGCGGACAATAGGAAGCTTCCTCAGAGGCAGCCTCATCAGGCAGGCTCACGAGGAGGCGGAGAGATCAAGGCAGGGGTACCTCGCGAGGAGCCCATGACGCAAGCCATGATGATCGAGACCGGGCGGGCACCAGGCGGACGCCGGCCTGCGCAGTGTCCTTTTTTCCCCTTTGGTGCAAAGGGGGCAAGCACAGTCCAAGGCATCGGGCAAAGGTTACCATTCCGGTACAACAAGACCAAGACCAGCAGAGCGGCAGGACGAAGGTCACCGTGGAGCCCAAGACAGCGTCATCACCAGTGCTTTTGGCAGCCGAAGACCACCTTTGGTCAGGATAACTTGTACTATATGTTCCCCTTCAAAATGGCCAATTGTTGGCACCCTTCCCGCTCATTATTTGGGGAGAGGCCCAGGGCCTCTATAAATAGGGCTAGCCACCACAAAAGGAAAGAGACACCCAGGGGGGATGAAAGAGAGACGGCTAGAGATCTGATAGAACCCTAGCAGAGAGAGAGAGGCGACTGAACTCACCCAAGCAGTTCATCGCACCAGCTCAAGAACACCTCTCGCGAGGCTGTTCTTCTCTTGTACTGTTCATCATCAGCCCCCGAGGCAATCCACCACACCACACACTGGAGTAGGGTATTACACCACAACGGTGGCCCGAACCAGTATAAACCTTGTGTCCCTTGTGTTGTTCGTTGTTTCTAGCTTAGATCACACGAGGAGATTAGACGTAGATCGGTAGGGGAGAGATCTCCGCGCGCACCCTAGTGTTCAAACCTCAAGGGTCTGTCGAAACCCAAAATCCGACATTTGGCGCGCCAGGTAGGTGTGCGCCGGAATCCTTCTTCCTCTGCATCACGTTCCGTCGCCTCGCCGTTCAGATGTCAAGCGACCCGGTAGCCAACGCCGACCGCTGGGCAGCATGGCCCGCCCACGCCGTGGCACCAGCCCAGGGCGACCTCAACCTTGCGCCTCAGGCAGCCCGCGCTCCGCAGGGCGCTGCGGGGCGCGGGCGACGCGGCCAGACGCCGCCTGCCCTCACACCACGGCAGGTGTGGGCTGCAGCAAGGGCCTCAGACCACGCCGCGGCCACAACGCCATACACCCGACGGGTGCAAGCGAGTTCCAGGGCCGCGCTCACGGTGGCCCGAGAGCTGCTATGGTGCCGACTGCTGGAGGGCGGCCGCGACGTGTTGTTGGAGCGAGTAGCTGAGCTCCTGGACGCCGCCGCATCAGGAACACCTCCTTTCCGCGTCCAGCTGCCACCCCAGACCCAAGGCGGGCCGCATGGCGGCATCGTGCGCGCGCACGCAACTTCCAGTGGACTCCAGGGCCCGTCCAGCGCCAACACCTCCGCCGGCACCGGGCGACAAGTCACGCCAGCCCCCTCTCAGGCCAGCGAAGGGGTGCATGCCGCGACCTTCGGCCTCGGCGGACTGCCGCGCCATCACCCCCAAGACAGCACTCCAAGCCAGGCTGCGTGGCATGCAAGGCGCTATGGCGAGGCGCATGGGGCGGCGACCCCGGAAGCTTATGTGCCCCACATGGTGGATCAGGGGTGCGCACTGGAGGAAGATCATGGCTCATTCCTCGGGCCAGGCTGGGGCGAGGAGATGCCAGAAGTTGAGCTTTTTCAGGAACCCCAGGAGAGCCTCGACAACCGCACCGGCGGCGGCAACTATCGGGTACCACTCATCCCTCAGGAGCAAGTTTATGCTAACCATGGGTCGCAGGAGATACAGGTCGCCGCAGCAGGTGGCTGCCCCAATTCTGCAGCCTCATACCCCTCGGGAGGAGGGAGCAGGGGGCTGCAGGAGAGGGGCCGAGATTCAGGTTCGTCCCCGCGGCGGTCGGAGCAAGGCATTCTCAGGAGGTAGGCCCCCTGCTGGGGAGGTGCCCCAGGGCCTGCCCCCGGTAGGGGACCCGTGGTCGTCGGGGGAACCGCTGGCGACCACTCTGCCTCATTGGCGTCGTCCTGGTTTTCGGTCGCCGTCGATGGCGGCAGAGTGAGGCGCAATGCGGGGTCCTCGTCTGGCGATATGAAGCAAGGCCGGTACCTATGAAGAAGGCCCAGTGCCTGTGAAGCTCGCCGCTAGTGACACTCTCACGTAATAATGAGTGGGGTTGTACACGCCCCGGAGTCTCCGGAGAGCCGCCCTCGGGCCTCGGGGGCTCCCGCCCACGCCCAGTGGCAGCACTTAGCTCCGCGCTGGTGAGAAGACGTCGAAGACTAGACTAGGTGCTGGGCACGGCCTTTTGCTTTTGCCCTTCCCTGTTGACAAAGTTCTTCGATTTGGATTTAAGTTGGATTTGAGCTCGATGCTTGCGTGTGTTTGGGGGAAGGGGTGTTTAGTCTCGTTCGAGAAGTCTCTTGTGTTCTGGTTTCGGCTTTGCGTCCCAAGTTAGCATCGGCTGCCCCCCTCGCGAGCCCCTCGCGAGCCGGGCCGGGCCAGGCACGTTTACAACCAGGACCGCTGTTACCGCACCCTTTCCGGAGGTTTTCATCGTGGAATCTACAAGTTAATCAGAAGACACCCAAGGTGCGGCGGCCCCCGCAGGCCCGCTCGGGACTCGTCGGGGTCGGAAGGTACACAAGTCAGCTGACCCATCACCGGGCCAGCGGCTAATTTCACACGCAACGTTATACTTACCAGGGTAATAATTGCAAACCTTTACATGAGGGGCTTCCCCTCCCAAAATGCTCTTACATTCTTTGGGGCCAAGCCCGAACCTTCTTCGTGCAGGATAAACAACAGTGACATGCGGTCAATCGGACATATCACTCACCGCGTCTTCTTGGGCATCCTCGGAGGCATCGCTGGCGTCATTGACATTGCCGCCGCCGCCAGCATCTCCGCCAGCGTCAGGCTTGTCCACAACACCACCTTCATTGGCGGCCACGACCATGCCTTCATCATCAGACACAAAAGGCCCTAACGAGGGCGTCCACATTATCCTCCACACCCACAACACCAATGAATGTCAAGAGCTCAGGGCCGTGAGAGATGGACGTGTCGGCCGACGCCCCGAGCGCAACGACAGGGGCTATGGCCGAGGAGGAGGAAGAGGTGGCGGACGATGGGAAGACCGTGGCCCTCGCCAAGGGTGGTGAGACCGACCTCGCGAGGATCGCTGGCAGGACCAGCCTCGCGAGGGAGGCTGGAGAGATCAGCCTTGTGAGGATCGCCCGCACGGCAACACAGGTCTTCCTCCTCTGCCGCCACCGCCAAGGAGGAACGAGGACCAACATCAAGACGAGGGAGCTGGGGGCTTCTAGGAGCCGCGCATAATCGCTTGCATCTTGGGTGGCGCGCAGGCCCCAGCCTCACAACGCATCTTCAAGCAGTTTGCTCGCGAGGTGAATGCAGTCCTCCCCAAGCTTGAGGCCACGCGCCCTCTCAGGTGGTCTGCGTGCGCCATCACGTTCAGCTCAGCGAATCAGCTCAAGTGCGCGGCAACGGCCAGAGTCCTCCTGATGCTTTGCTCCCCAGATATCAGCAACGTGCAGGTCACCAGGACCCTCATTGACGGCGGAGCAGGACTCAACGTCCTGTCCGTCGAGACGTTCGACAATCTCCAAGTGCCGTACGATCAGCTTCAGCCAACCAAGCCCTTCTCAGGAGTCACTAATGGTTCCACTGTTCTGATAGGGCAGGTTCGCCTTCTAGTCACCTTTGGGCAGCGCAACAACTACCGCACCGAGCTCATCGACTTCGACGTCGCCCACATCCGTCTGCCATACAACGCCATTCTTAGGTACCCAACCCTAGCCAAGTTCATGGCAGTGACTCACCATGGGTACAATGTCCTCAAGATGCCAGGAAGCGGCGAAGTCATCACCGTACCCTGTGAAGAAAGGGACGCAGTGTGTTCACTTGAGCGCGTGTTCCAAGCCGCAGCAATCGAAGACCCGGACCACAGAAACGGAAGACTTCCCGAGGCGACCCTTAAGAAGAAGAAGGTTTCGCCTGGCCCAAGCCATAAGGAGGTAGGCGCCTCCGGAGGTGTTGCGTCAGGATCTGCGCCCAATCAGGGAGCGCCACCCTCTCTCGCATAGGAAGGCGCGCCCAGCGCCCTCCTCAGGCAGGGCTCGGAGGCTTTTTCTTGGAGAGCCACCGACCTTGCCGAGGTCGCGAGGGAGGCGCTCGGGCACCACTTGGAGGGGTGTTTCCAGGCACGTTTCCCTCAGGAAGGTACAAGGCAAGGAAAACCAAACCCTCAGGAGTTCATCGCAAGAAACACCCAGGAGCTACAGGAATCGAGAGTCGTGCGTGGCGGCCTCCACCTGCCCACCGTAACCCCACATCCAGGCGGGGATGGTGGGCTGCGCGTCTGCATTGATGTGCCAGGGCTCAACCGAGCCGCGTCTCTGGAGCGCCTCTTGAAAGTGCGTTATATCGACTAGAGGGGGGGAGGGGGTGAATAGGCAATTTTTATGAAAGTCTTCAAAACATGGAAGTTATGAAGACAAACGATAGAAATAAACCTATTACCCTGCAGCGGAAGGTAGACTACACTAGGCAAGCCATAGTCAAGTATTCAATAGAGTGAAAGCACAATGACTAATAGCACAATGTAGTAAGGATCAGGTAGGAAGATATTGTGAAGCCACACAGAACATGCAGTCACTCAGTGAAGACAAAAGATAGTGCGAACATACAATGACTTCACAAGGAGTAACAGTAAGTAAAGGGAAGGGAAGATGAAACCAGTGACTCGCTGAAGACAATGATTTGTTGGACCAGTTCCAGTTGCTGTGACAACTGTACGTCTGGTTAGGGCGGCTAGGTATTTAAACCTTAGGACACACAGTCCCGGACACCCAGTCCTGAACACGTAGCTCAGGACACCAAGTCCTCACCGTATTCCCCTTGAGCTAAGGTCACACAGACCTCGCCCAATCACTCTAGTAAGTCTTCAAGGTAGACTCCCAAACCTTCACAGACTTCGTTCACTGGCAATCCACAATGTCTCTTGGATGCTCAGAACGCGACGCCTAACCGGCTAGAGGATGCACAATCCTCAAGTGTAATAAGTCTTCAGATCACACAGACAAGAAGACTTAAGTGATGCCTAATTCTCTTTGGGTCTGGGTGGTTAGGGCTTTATCCTCGCAAGGAATTCTCTCTCAAAGGCTTCGAGGTGGGTTGCTCTCAAACAACAAAAGTCGTACTCTGAATCTGAGCAGCCAACCGTTTATGGTTGCAGGGGGTGGGCTATTTATAGCCACTTGGCAACCCGACCTGATTTGTCCAAAATGACCCTGGGTCACTAAGGAACTGACACGTGTTCCAACGGTCAGATTTCAAACTCACACGACAACTTTACTTGGGCTACAAGCAAAGCTGACTTGTCCGACTCTGGACAAGATTCGCTCTCATTGTCTTCACTCGAAGACATATGTTTTTGGTTTAGGCATCACTTCAGTCATTCTGACTGGTTCTCTTAGACCCCACTTAACAGTACGGTGGTTCCTATGACTCAACACAAAAGAAAAAAGAACTACGAAAGATCTAAGTCTTCGAGCTCCATAGGCTTCATGCGGTGTCTTCTCTTGTCATAGTCTTCAATGTGAATATCTTCTTATACCACCTTTGGCTTCAATGTCTTCATACATTTTTAGGGGTCATCTCTGGTAGGAAAACCGAATCAATGAGGGACTTCTACCTATGTTATCCTGCAATTCTCACAAACACATTAGTCCCTCAACTAGGTTTGTCGTCAATACTCCAAAATCAACTAGGGGTGGCACTAGATGCACTTACAATCTCCCCCTTTTTGGTGATTGATGACAAACTAGTTGAAGTTTTCAACGGGGAATATAATCTGTGAAATTTTAAAGGATAAGGAATTGTCTTCATAAGTTGCAAGGGCTCCCCCTGAAGATGTGCATATAAGTAATTTGCTTTTGGAATGCAAATGCACATGGCAGGTTGTACTTGTGGAGATCCACTTCAACTTATGATGACAATCCACTATGCATGTGAAAGTATATGAAGATAATGACATGCATAATGGAAAATGGACGTCTACAGAATGATCTAAGTGCGGAATTTATCGTCGCACATGCAGAATTTATCATCGCAACACAAGGTGGCAAATAAGTAGCAGACGACCATCGAGTTTAAGTGTTACAACTCAAAGAACCAAATGTAGCAAAACGAGAGTTGTAAGCACGAAGCAAAATATAAAGCACCCGCCCATATGGACCCGCTTGAAGACTATCAAACTCATATGCTTCTCCCCCTTTTGTCAGTAAGGACCAAAAAGGTTTGAAGACATAGAGCATCTACTCGTTCCCATGAGGAGTAGGTGAAGCAGCAGGGTCGTTGGTGGTGTTTGGCAGTGTAGAAGAGCTTGGAGCAGAGTTGAAGCGTGCTGAAGGAGGTGGCGGTGAAGTAGCATCGTCTTCATCCTCGATCACTTTGGCATTCACAGTTGCAGCAGAGGAAGAGAACTCAGAGTCTTCAAGGGATGGAGTTCGTCGCAGCATTGCCCTTCGAGGAGGTGTGGAGTCAAACTTGAATCGCTCAGTGAAGCCATCCTCTTGAAGATCATCTTCAGAACACATCAGCGTCAGCCCTTTCCATGTGCGGCGAGAGGTTTCATGGGCAACAAAAGCATTCTTGGTGGCAAGATTGCGAATGCGATTAACATCCACCAAGAGGCTTTGCATTTGATGCTTCAGCCAGTCATGATGCCTATCCTGTTTCTGATGAAGAGCCACAAGAAGCTCTCGGTCGTTGAGAACACGAGTGCGCTTCTTGGGTCGTGGAGCAGTTGTACTGTTAGTGGCTTCAGTGAGAGCAGGATGCGGTGCACGTGTAGTGCCAGCCAAAGGATACACACGAGTTACGGCTTCAACGCCTTCAACGTTCTGAGAAAAACTTTGATGCTCTGCATTCTGAAGACTGAGAGGTTCCTTGGCAGGCTCAGGATAGATGGCTTCAATAGACATATCCACATCAGGCAAAAAGATCCGATGATTGCGGGCCAAGGGCTGATATGAGATAGCGGAGTGAAGTTTGATCAGCCGCATCACCCAAGGGGCGTAGAACTTCAAACCAAACAGATCAGAGCCAGATGCAACAAGTTGGCGAATGAAGAAATCCTGTGTATTGAAGCATTTTCCATGAAGAATGTAGAAGACCAAAGTCTTCATTGCACCTTCCAACTTGGCATGGGGAGAATGTCCTTTGATTGGCCAGAGAGTTCGCCTTATGATGTGATAAATGGTTCTTGGCAGATACTCAAGGTCTTCAACGAAGAACTCCGTGGGATAAGCAGCATCTTGGGGCAATGGCTTCATCATGCTGAGCATTTGACTCATATTAGGTTCAGTCTTCTGAAAGATGCTCTCAATAGCTTCACTATGAAGCTGACAGCCATGCTCGTAGAGATCACCAGGAGTGGGCAAACCAGTGAGCTCAATGATGTCAAAGGCTTTGGCTTCGTGATGAACGTTTCCTGTCATCCACTCCAGGACCCAAGTCTTCGGATCTCTGCTATACCCGCGGATGTGAAGTGTGGCATAGAATTGGAGCAGCAACTCTTCATTCCAATGCTCTTGGTCAGTGACGAACGGCAGCAGTCCAACCTCTTTGAAGCAATCCAGAGCTTCTTCCAGACAGGGCAGACCAGCTATTGCTTCAATGTCAAGGCGCTTGTGTGGGAAGATGCGACCTTGGTTGTAAAGAACGCATGAGTAATAGCTTCGCTGCGGATAACTCCAGAACCGACCAGATGATATTCTTTACCTGGAGTAGGGGTTCCTGGAGCTGTTAAAGAATGTGTTGTCTGCTCTGAAGCCATCGATATTGAGGGAGCCAGGTGCTGATGCAGGACCTGGGAACCTTGGCAATCTTGGGATTGGCTTCTGTACCTGAGGCCTGTGCTCAACATGATAGTTGAACTAGGGACCGGCAGCAGACTCAGGAACAGAAGCGGAGGGATCAGTGGCTTCACTGACTTTTGGTGCTTTTGTTGGTGAGGGCTCCACATTAGCTTCAGCCATGACAGCGTCAGTGGCTTCAGTGGTGTTGGTGGTGGCAGCCTCAAGATGTTCAACCTCTACTTGACGAGCAGGAGGGTCGGTCACGATCACGTTCTCCTCGAGAACCGCTTCTTGGTGGGACAGGGGAGTGGCAACTTGTGGGACTTCTTCTTCCGCGGCTGATGCAGCCGGATTGTCTTCAGCAGAGACTTGAGGCCTTGGACCTTTGCGAAGCCTGCGCAATGCGGGTGACGCCTGTGGAGTTGCTGTTGGCTGGGCCTCAAAGTCTTCATTCTCTTGTGGGCGATCCGCCCATGAAGCATCCTGTGCAATTGGTGTCAGTGGACGACCAATGCTGATGAGTTCGCTGTGCGTTAGCACAGGCGATGATACCTGTTGGTGTTCTAGCTGAGGAAGGGCTGCATCATCTTCAACATGGTCATGGTGACCAATGTCTTCAGCAGCGATGGGATCAGCTGCTGGAAAGTCTTCAGCTTCATGAGCCTCTGTGAAAGCAGGCTCATGGATAGTCAGTTGACGTTCTTGTGGATCAGCATCGGGGTGAACCATGGAAATGGGTTCAACAATCAAGGGCTCTATGGGAGCAGCCCGTTCCTGCTTGGTCTTTCTTTTCTTCTTGGCGGGGGCAATAGCAGAGGCTTCAGGATGTTTTCTCTTCCTTGCTTCAGCCTCAGCAGTCCTGGTCTTCTTCAGTTCTGAAGCGGTTGACCTGGCCTTTGGCTTCGGGCCAGTCATGCTAGTTGGGAAGACAAGGGGATCTGCCTCCTGTCGTGGTGCTTCAGGTTCAGCCATAGCGGGCTTCTTCTGCTTCTTGGCAGCCATCCTGGGGTCGATGCCAGGACGCCCAAGGGCCTTGCGCTTCTCAGCCTCATTGTAGGCTTGCACACACCTATCAGCCAGGACCTTCATGCGCTCTGCACGTTTCTTTAGAAAGGCTTCCTTGAGCTAGTGCAGCATAATCTTGAAATTCTTCACATCTTGCACGCTGAGCTTGGCCATATGCTTCTTGAACTGAGATTTCTCAAAGTCAATCTTCTGCTTCAGTTCAACAATGCGCTGGGCGATAGCTAACTCTGAAGCAATGGCGCCATGGAAGGCGACACTTAGGCCAATGGGTAGTTGGAGATCGTCGAAGCTGATGTTTGGCGTGTCAAACCATTCATCAATGAAGTTGTGAATGATTGTTACATCAAAGAGAGGCAGATCATTGAAGATTTCTGCTTCTTCTTTGCTCTTGATGAGTTGCTCAAGAGCGTCATCTGCAAGATCTTCATCACTTGACAGATCAATGGCATCATTGCGCAGAATGGCAGCAGCTGTTAGCTCTTGGCCGGTGTGTGGCAGAGGCATCTTGACCTTCTGGGGCTTGGAGATGCGTGATAAATCTTCAGACTGCACACTATCTTCAGGAGGTGCAGTTGCCAGTGGCTTCGCCCGTGAGATTTTTGGTGAAGGGGCAGGCTTTGAAGCTTTAGGCTCCTTCAACTTCTTTGGCTTCGGCGCTGCAGGCTCTTCATCTGATTCAGCGTCAGCTGCAGGCTCATTCACTGCAGTCCCTTGAACCAAGATATGGGTGATGAGACCTTCAAGGTTGTAGAAAGGACCGATGACATTGGGTTCTGCATCACGTGTGCCGTTAGCCCTTGGAGCAGAAGGACCAGGGTTGAAGTCTAGTCCCAATGTTTTCTTGTTTTGCTTCGCTAAGTTCTGGGCAAACTGAAAGTTGCGCTTGATGAAGCTATGTACCTAGGATAGGGGCATGGACCTGTCCTAAGTACCCTACCCAAGGACATCCCTAGAAGAAGTCACCTTTCAATCAACTTGGAGGTATCCCACTCGACAGATTCAAGACACTCGACCACGAAGCAATCACTCGACCAAATTCCAACCACTCGACTGCCAGGAGATCTAAAGTCACCCTGCATGCAAACGGTCGGTCATTAAGTAGCTTTTATGGTCATCATAGACTTTATTAGGGGCGTTACCAGTAACCCCCAATCTTAATGTACTTTAAACCTTGCATTACTGAGGGCTGGAGGGGCCTGGCGAACTCTATATAAGCCACCCCCCTCCTCAGTATCAAGGGGGGGACCCCTGTTATTCATACACACATAATTCAGTCGACCGCCTCCGGGCACCGAGACATAGGGCTGTTACTTCCTCCGAGAAGGGCTTGAACTCGTAATCCTCGTGTGCTTACAACTCCTCCATAGCTAAGATCTAGCCTCTCCATATGTACCCCCTACATCACTGTCAGAGTTAGAACCACGACAGTTGGCGCCCACCGTGGGGCGAGGAGTCTTAGCGCCTAGTTTGAGAAGTTGTGATTTTTTCCGATCTCCTTGATCATGGTTTCGGGCGGAGCTTTAGTGGAGGGCCGCGAGATCCGTCTCGGCGTGCTCACGTTCATCGCCGACGACTCCGCTTGGCTTCAGGAGGCTCCACTCGACGTCGACGCGCTCCCCGTCCGCGGGGCGACGCACTTTCGCGCATGCGTCCGTGGTGTCCTCCTGCGGTAGCCGTCGACCCAGTATCGGTCGGCTCCCGTGGCATCTCCCCGCCCTGTTTCTCGCTGGCGCAAGCGCTCTGGTCGGTCGAGGCTTCAGAGGTGGGTGAGGCATGTGGTGGCCCGCCAGTCGGCCACCCCACAAGTCGCGGCAATCGAGCCCGACGAATCCCTCTACAGCCTGTTCGACCTGTCGACTGGCTCCACAGAGACCGCATTCGAATGCGACAGCAGTGACCCAGCTGCAGAGGTACTGGTGATCTATGGGCCACACAGTCCTCCCAGTTTCCCCCGCGCCGACGGAGGCACGGATGGGGGCGACCCGTCGCGTCCTCACGAGGAGTATCTCCCCGAGCCTCTCACGTCGTTGCAGCGGGAGGAGCTTCGCCGCCGGAACATGGATGCACTCCACACTCCTATCATTGGAGAAACCCCCGAGGCCCGAGCCTTGGAGGACGCGTGCTTGGCTAACTTGGCCGAGCGCACTCGACTGGAGAATCTCCAGCGAATACTCGACGAGCGAGCGCATCAACGGGCTCCAGAATCCAGTCGACGTCAACTCTTTCCGCCCCCGCAGGTATATCGTACTCCGATTCAGAATTTGGCGGCTGCGGCCCGTATAGCAGAGTCGATTCAGCCCTCCCAGTCAGAGGCTGGCAGAGGCTTGTTGCAAATCAGAGCGTTGCTTCGGGCAGCGGGAGACTGGAATTCTGCTGTTTCTCAGTCGAGGAACAAGATCCACAGTCGATCCGTTGCAGCGGATACAGTCCAGTCGGCTCACAGCCCAAGATCGCCTCCGAGGTGTGATGGACGTGGAGACCGGCGTGATCAGTACAGAAGGAATGAGCAGTATGATCACCGATTTGATCGTGATGATCGACGTCGAGTGCCAACCCCTCCCCCGAGGAGTGGATCATATGTGCCTCGACAGCAGGTTGACAGACGCCCTCATAGTGTTGGGCGGAGAATTCCAGTCGACCCCAGGGAACCAGGCTTTGATGCGAGATCCATTCTCGTTCAAGGTTTGGTCGACAGGAATAGAGCTCAGCGAGAAGGCCACGACAGAGATGCGCCTACCAGTAGCAGAGTACATGTTTCAGGGCCGGAGTGTTTCAGTCGAGCCATCAGAGCCGCTGTAATTCCTCCCAACTTCAGGTTGGCGACTGGAGTTAGTAAGTTCACAGGTGAGTCCAAGCCCGATACTTGGCTCGAAGATTACCGAGTGGCTGTCCAGATTGGCGGTGGGAACGATGAGGTAGCCATGAAGCACCTGCCTCTCATGTTAGAAGGCTTGGCCAGAGCGTGGCTGAATCAGTTAGCACCCAGCAGCATTTACACTTGGGAGGATCTCTCCCGAGTGTTTGTCACCACATTTGAAGGAACATGCAAGCGACCTGCAGGCCTTATGGAATTGCGGTCTTGCATGCAGAAACCGAATGAAACTCTGAGGGATTACATCTAGAGGTGGATCATATTGCATCACATAGTTGAAAATGTACCAGATCATCAAGTAGTTTGTGCCTTTAAAGAAGGCGTTAAGTACAGAGAATTGAATCTGAAGTTCGGTCGAACCGGAGAGATGTCTCTGAATCGGATGATGGAGATTGCCACCAAATACGCTAATGGTGAAGATGAGGATCGACTCCAGAGTGGCAAGCATAAAGCAGTCGCCCAGGAAATCGAAGGAAATTCCAGTCGGAAACAGAAGCGGAAAGCCGAGCCAGCCGCTCCTGGGGAGGCCCTGGCCGTAACCCAGGGAAAATTTAAGGGAAAACCCAAAGGACCTTGGAACCCCAAGAAAGTTAAAGACCAAGATGGAAATGATGTTTTGGATCTACCGTGTCACATCCACACCAAGAAAGATGAGGAGGGTAAACTCATTTACCCAAAGCATACCACTCGACAGTGTCGGCTTCTGATCCAGCAGTTTCAGGGCAAGCAGTCCAAAGTTGAGGACAAGGAAGATAGTGACGATGGGTACCCCCAGGTCAATTCCACCCTGATGATTTTTGCTGATGTTGAGAGCAAAAGTCTACTGAAGGTTATTAACCGTGAGGTAAATATGGTTGCTCCGGCAACACCCAATTATCTGAAGTGGTCCCAGACTGCCATCACATTCGACCAGTCTGATCACCCTACGCACATTGCCACCCCTGGGAGGCAAGCTCTGGTGGTCGACCCAGTTGTCGAAGGCACTCGACTGACCAAAGTCCTGATGGATGGAGGCAGCGGTTTGAACATACTGTATGCAGAAACATTGAAAGGGATGGGCATTCCGATGTCCAGGCTCAGCACCAGTAACATGAGTTTCCATGGAGTCATTCCTGGGAAGAAAGCCGAGTCACTCGGCCAAATTGCTCTTGATGTGGTTTTTGGTGATTCCAAGAATTACCGCAAGGAAAAGTTGACATTCGAAGTTGTGGATTTCCAAAGTGCTTATCACGCTATTTTGGGCAGGCCAGCTTATGCACGCTTCATGGCTCGACCATGTTATGTGTATCTCAAATTGAAGATGCCTGGTCCCAAAGGTGTGATCACTGTTACAGGCAACCGGAAGAAAGCAGAAGAGTGTTTTTAGAAAGGCTCAAAGATTTCTGACACTCAGATGGCGGTGGTCGAGCTGCAAGAGTACCAGAAGACTGCAGATCCGAGTGAGTTGCTACGAGGAAAGAAGCCTGCTTCAGAATCAGCTTTTCAGTCGTCCAGTGAAACGAAGGCAGTTCACATTCACCCGACCGATCCAAACGCTGCTCCGACTCACATCTCAACGACGGTCGACTCCAAATGGGAAGAAGCGCTCATCCAGTTCCTCTGTGAGAACTGGGACATCTTCGCATGGAAGCCTGCTGACATGCCTGGAGTTCCCAGGGGGCTGGCTGAGCACCGTCTACGAGTCGACCCAAAATTAAACCTGTGAAAGAACATCTTCGACGGTCTGCCGTCCAGAAGAGGAAGGCCATTGGCGAGGAGGTGGCTCGGCTCTTAGCAGCGGAGTTCATCCGAGAAATTTACCACTCCGAGTGGCTCGCCAATGTTGTCATGGTCCCCAAGAAGGACAAGTCACTTCGCATGTGCATTGATTTCAAGCATATCAATTGGGCCTGCCCAAAAGATCATTTTCCTCTCCCACGCATCGACCAGATAGTTGACTCGACTGCGGGGTGTGAGCGTTTGTCTTTCCTAGACGCCTATTCCGGGTACCATCAGATCCGTCTGTACGGGCCCGACGAGATCAAAACAGCTTTCATCACTCCATTCGGGTGCTTCTGTTATGTCACCATGCCGTTCGGCCTCAAGAATGCCGGAGCCACGTTCATGAGGATGATTTAGAAGTGTTTGCTCACTCAAATCAGTCGGAATGTGGAGGCATACATGGATGATATTGTGGTCAAGTCACGGAAGGGTTCTGACCTGCTGACTGACCTTGCTGAAACCTTTGCCAACCTCAGGAGGTATGATATCAAGCTCAATCCGTCAAAGTGCACGTTCGGAGTTCCAGGTGGGAAGTTACTTGGTTTTCTCGTTTTCGAACGGGGAATCGACGCCAATCCTGAAAAAATTGGTACTATACTCCGGATGAAACGTCCTGTGCGTGTGCATGATGTCCAGAAGCTTACAGGATGCTTAGCCGCTTTAAGTCGATTCATCTCTCGCCTCGGTGAAAAGGCATTGCCTCTTTACCGACTAATGAAGAAGTCCGACAAGTTCGAGTGGACTCCAGAAGCTGATGCAGCGTTTACAGAGCTCAAAGCTCTGCTCTCCACCCAGCCGGTGCTTGCTGCCCCAATCAGCAAGGAGCCTTTGCTGATTTACATTGCAGCCACAGGAAAAGTTGTCAGTACAGTACTTACGGTCGAGCGGGAAGAAGAAGGAAAGGCCTTCAAAGTTCAGCGCCCAGTATATTATGTTTCTGAAGTTTTGACTCCTTCAAAGCAAAGATATCCTCATTACCAGAAGCTTGTATATGGGATTTATATGACCACGAAGAAGGTTGCACATTACTTCTCTGATCATTCCATTACAGTCGTCAGCGACGCTCCACTATCAGAGATTTTGCACAACAGAGATGCAACTGGTCGAGTGGCCAAATGGGCGATTGAACTTCTTCCCCTAGATATCAAGTTTGAGGCAAAGAAAGCTATCAAGTCCCAAGCAATTGCAGATTTCGTCGCCGAGTGGATCGAACAGCAACTTCCGACTCAAGTTCACTCGGAGCACTGGACCATGTTCTTCGATGGATCTAAGATGCTGAATGGTTCCGGTGCTGGGGTAGTATTGGTTACCCCCGAGGAGATAAGCTCAGATATGTTCTCCAGATTCACTTCAATTCCTCCAATAACGAAGCAGAATATGAAGCACTTTTGTATGGGTTGCGCATGGCCATTTCACTCGGCGTCCGTCGCCTCATGGTCTATGGCGACTCAGATTTGGTGGTTAATCAGGTGATGAAAGAATGGGACGTCAGAAGTCCAGCTATGACTAGTTATTGCAATGCAGTGAGAAAGTTAGAGAAGAAATTCGAGGGGTTAGAGCTTCATCACATCCCCCGACTGAAAAATCAAGCGGCTGATGATTTGGCAAAGATAGGCTCCAAGAGAGAAGCCATCCCCAGCAATGTGTTTTTGGAACACATCCACTCGCCATCAGTCCAAGAACATCCTTTTACAGATGAAGCCCCGCAGCCAAAGAGTGCCACAGATCCGACTGAAGTTGAAATTCTGGCAGTGGTCGACCTAATCATGGAAGTTTTGGCAATCACCCCTGACTGGACGATACCGTACATCGCGTATATCCTGAGAAAGGAACTCCCGGAGGACGAAGAAGAGGCTCAACAGATCTTCCGTCGATCCAAGGCCTTTACATTCATAAAGGGACAGTTGTATAGAGAAAGCGCGACTGGAGTCGGTCAGAAGTGTATAACACCAGAAGAAGGTCAGATAATCCTTGATGATATCCACTCAGGGACCTATGGTCATCATGCATCCTCTCGGACCATTGTGGCTAAAGCATATCGAGCGGGATTTTACTGACCAAGAGCGAATGAAATGGCAAAAGAGATAGTCGACAAGTGTGAAGGGTGCCAGTTCTACTCCAACATGTCGCACAAGCCTGCATCAGCCCTGAAGACCATTCCACTCGTCTGGCCCTTTGCTGTTTGGGGACTGGACATGGTTGGCCCATTGAGAACAGGCAGGAGCGGTTTCACACATGTGCTTGTGGCAGTCGACAAGTTTACCAAATGGATTGAAGCTAAGCCTATCAAGAATCTTGATGCTTGCACTGCTATCAGTTTCGTCAGAGAGTTAACATTCAGATATGGAGTCCCGCATAGCATCAGCACCGACAAGGGGTCAAACTTTGATTCAAACAAGTTCAGAGCTTTTTGCGCCTCTCAAGGCACACGAGTCGACTACGCATCGGTCGCCCACCCCAAGTCGAATGGACAAGCAGAAAGGGCAAATGGTCTGATTCTCAAAGGACTAAAGCCTCGGCTGATGCGTGATCTCAAGCACGCAGCAGGCGCTTGGGTCGATGAGCTTCCGTCAGTTCTGTGGGGATTGAGGACCACCCCGAATCGGTCGACTGGAAGAACTCCGTTCTTTCTGGTTTACGGAGCGGAAGCAGTCCTGCCGAGTGATCTACTTCACAATGCACCCCGAGTCGAGCTTTATACCGAAGATGAAGTAGAACAAGCCCGGCAAGACGCAGTCGACCTCCTGGAAGAAGAAAGAGAAATGGCTATGATCTGATCGACCATTTATCAGCAAGACTTGCGTCGATTCCATGCCAGAAATGTGAAGAGTCGAGCCTTCCAAGAAGGAGATTTGGTCCTCCGAGTGGATCAACAGAAACCACACAAGCTCGCTCCTACTTGGGAAGGTCCCTTCATCGTCACCAGAGTCCTCCACAATGGAGCGTATCACCTTTACAATGTTGATCACCAGATCGATGAGCCACGAGCTTGGAATGCAGAACTGCTCCGCCCCTTTCACACTTGAATTCTCACTCGGATGAGATGTAATAAGAAAAACTTCTGTAGTCTATTTATCAAAGACAAGAGTGTTACAAATTTGCCTATAATTGTTGTTGCTTTTGTTCGCGTGTGAAATTCCCCAGTGGGTGGCTTAGCTGCGAATCCGTTTCACCTAAGTTTGTAAAAAAAAATCCTACCGAGTGGTGAGCCAGACTCCCACTCGGAGGCTTAGCTGCAGCTCAGTGCTCGCCTAAGTGTTTAAAAATCCTACCGAGTGGTGAGCCAGACTCCCACTCGGAGGCTTAGCTGCAGCCCAGTGCTCGCCTAAGTGTTTAAAAATCCTACCGAGTGGTGAGCCAGACTCCCACTTGGAGGCTTAGCTGCAGCCCAGTGCTCGCCTAAGTGTTTAAAACTCCTACCGAGTGGTGAGCCAGACTCCCACTTGGAGGCTTAGCTGCAGCCCAGTGCTCGCCTAAGTATTTAAAAATCCTACCGAGTGGTGAGCCAGACTCCCACTCGGAGGCTTAGCTGCAGCCCAGTGCTCGCCTAAGTGTTTAAAAATCCTACCGAGTGGAGAGCAAACCTCCCACTCGGAGGCTTAGCTGCAGCCCAGTGCTCGCCTAAGTATTTAAAAATCCTACCAAGTGGTGAGCAGACCTCCCACTCGGGGGGCTTAGCTGCAGTCCAGTACTCGCCTAAGTTTGAAAAAATCCTACCGAGTGGTGAGCCAGACTCCCACTCGGGGGCTTAGCTGCAGTCCAGTGCTCGCCTAAGTTTGAAAAAATCCTACCAAGTGGTGAGCCAGACTCCCACTCGGAGGCTTAGCTGCAGCCCAGTGCTCGCCTAAGTTTGAAAAAATCCTACCGAGTGGAGAGCAAACCTCCCACTCGGGGGCTTAGCTGCAGTCCAGTGCTCGCCTAAGTATTTAAAAATCTTATCGAGTGGTGAGCAGACCTCCCACTCGGGGGGCTTAGCTGCAGTCCAGTACTCGCCTAAGTTTGAAAAAATCCTACCGAGTGGAGAGCAGACCTCCCACTCGGGGGCTTAGCTGCAGTCCAGTACTCGCCTAAGTTTGAAAAAATCCTACCGAGAGGAGAGCAGACCTCCCACTCAGGGGCTTAGTTGCAGTCCAGTACTCGCCTAAGTTTGAAAAAATCCTACCAAGTGGAGAGCATACCTCCCACTCGGGGGCTTAGCTGCAGTCCAGTATTCGCCTAAGTTTTTAAAATCCTACCAAGTGGAGAGCAGACCTTCCACTCGGAGGCTTAGCTACAGCCCAGTGCTCGCCTAAGTACGGAACACATCCCAATCCGCAAGGACGACGAGGTGCAAATCGACTGCTACCTTCTCCTTCGGAGTTGCACCACAAATACAAAGTTATTTCGAGTGAAGAACAAGTTCCACTCGACAGATAATTCATGAAGATATTCAATGATAAATCAAGTTTAGATAAGATCCAAAGGTTCTAGACCGCAGATCAAAGTATCTCGAGCCTCCAGCTCGACAGAGTTTAACGGTTACAAAATCCACTCGGCATTCCAAGGCAAATTTAAAGTGAAGCATAAAAGTTTTTATTCCTCATGCGGAGGACTGGAAGGGGCGACGAACTCGTCCAAGTCGATCCCATCTGCAATGCGAGTGGCAGCAGCAATGAAAGTCTCCATGAAGTCTTGAAAGTTGTGCTTCCTGGTATTGGCAACTTGGATGGCGGCCAACTTTTCTTCTCGCGCTTCCTTGCAGTGGACGCGGACCAGAGACAGAGCGACGTCAGCGCCACATCTAGCAGAAGATTTCTTCCATTCCGCCACTTGACCTGGGACTTCATTCAGTCGAGTCATCAGGGACTCGAGGTCATTCTGAAGCGTCGTCCTAGGCCAGAGCGACGTGTCGATCCGTGACATCGCAACCTTCAACCGAGCAAGATAGTCAACAACGCCGGCAACACGAGATTCCAGTCGGAGCACGTTCATAGCAGCCTCGTCCTTCACTGGAGAATTGATGGGGTCCAAGTCTGTCTCCACTCGACTGGTCTCCTCTTCGAAGTTCTGGCAGAATTTTGTAAACACAATTCAAGGATAAGTCAGTGGCTCTATGCAGATTTGTTAACTGCAAGTCAGTCGGACCGGAGTAATTACCCTCGAGCATGACGAACAACTTCTTGGCGAGTCCACCGAGATAAGCCTCCAGATCGTTCCTTTTCCCCGCCAGTTCACTTGCCTTGTCATTCAGAGCTATATTGCCATTCTTCAGACGGCTGACCTCTCGATTAGCCGCGTCAAGAGCAGTTTTCAGCCTGGAGTTTTCCTTTTCAAGAGTACCGACTGAAGCCAGTTTTTCTTCAGCAAGCTTCGTTTTGTTCAGGGCCTCCTTCTGTGCTTCGGCAAGGTCTTGATCCTTCTTCTTCAGAGCCTCCTCCATTTTTTCTATGAAACAGCAAGTGAGATCAACATCGAGGACGGCCAGAAAGAAAGGACAGTCGACAAAAGCTCACCAGCCATACCTTTTGCTTCGTCCCTCGCCTTCTGCAAGTTCTCCTGAGCAAGCTTCAAGTCAAGGTTCAGCTGGATCTGTTTGTTCTCCAACTCAGTGTAGCGAGCCACAAGTTCGCAGGATTTCTGCAAAAAATCAGTCGACAGACATCCAAGATAAGTTGCTTCCGAGTAACCAAGAGACAATGATGGCGTTTCTAAGACTACAGCCGAATCAAAAACATTCGACAGTAGTCTCGGGGACTACACCCAGTGGGTGCACTCAGCGTGCCCCCACTGGTTCGACCAAAAAAAAATCGACTGCCCGCAGCCGACCGTGTACAGTTCCATTCGACATGGCCTGACCAGACCGAGTGAAGAAGTTCAGCTAAAGCAACACAATATAAAGACTACAGTCGACTGCCAGCAGTCCACCGTAGTCTCGGGGACTACACCCAGTGGGTGCACTTAGCATGCCCCCACTCGTCAAAAAGATTAATATACACACCCAGTGGGCGTACAGATATAAAGATCTTCGGAAAAGAGATTCTTCAGATAGCATATCCTAACAGAACAAGCGGTGAATCGACTGACCTGGACGTTGCTCTGAAGAGCTGAGCTCGCGTCATAAGCTGCTTGGCTGGCTTCCCGAACCACCTTCACTTGCTCCATCATGATCCCCGCCTGGCGTATAGCCTCTTTAGCGGCACCCACTTGGTCCTCAGGGACGTGGTGTGTGGCAAAAAGCGAAGGCGGATTTGCAGTCGATGTCGAAGGCCGGACACTCGTCAGAGGTTCAGCGAAGGTCACAGAAACCCGAGTGGTATCACCACCCTCCCGGACTGCGGCCTCAGGCGCCGGAGTAGTTTGTGGGGTCTTGCCAGCCGGCGCCCTTCTGTTCCTTCGCGCCCTCAGCGGCACTTCGTCATCATCATCAGGGAGGTCAATGACATGAGGAGGAGCTACAAGAAAAATCCAATCAACCGGAATTATAAGAAATCGTCAGTCAACTAAAAGCAGAGCATCAGTAATCGTACCAGGGTTGGAGGTAACAGCGTCTTCCATCTCTTGATCATCGTCCTTGGCGGAGATCTCTGAGGTGGCAGCACTGCAAATTTCGAAAGTCAGTAAGCTTATTCGATGAGTCGACCAAGAGTCCGCACGTTCGACAAAGGAAAACAAATTCTACTATTACCCAGAAATGGTGGGGGCAGTCATGTTCATCTTGGGCAGAGCCTTGGGCGGCTTGGACGGCGTCGCGCGTGGGTGCTTGGGAGCTTTTTCTGTCGGCACTGGAGATGAGATCCGAGGGCGCTTCGACGACTGCCCAACAGGGACAGTCGCCTTACCACGTTCCCGCGCAGGGTCGTGTGTAAGCTTGGATCGCTGTTCCGAGCGGGGAGGTTCGACTTCTTCCTCCTCCTCTTCACTGGAGTCGTCGTCGCCATCCTCCTCTCCTTCGCCGTCAGATTCCCACTCTTCTCCCTCGTCTCCACTTTCGCCTCCGCTCGCCTCTCCTTCCTCGGCCTGCTCCTGTGCTCCATTAGGTGTCGAGTACATCTCAGTAGTGGCCTAGAGGACAACAAACGAGACAAAAGTCAACCGACTGATCCAAAAAGAACAAATAAAGAAAGCAAGATCACAGTCGGAAACGCAAGGTCAGACCTTGTCCACTTCGTATGTTTGGTCGAGTGGAGGAATCCTCCTGGCTCCTCGGGGGTTGTCCTTGTTCCCTGTGATACTCGACAGCCACCCTTCCAACATCTCGTCAGTGACCTCCTCTGGGTGAATCCGAGTGGTGTCTTCGAGACCCGAGTACAGCCACATCGGGTGGTCACGAGCCTGAAGCGGTTGGATGCGCCTTCGAAGGAAGACTTCCAACAAGTCCATGCCAGTCATACCCTCGCGGACAAGCTGAACCACTCGACCGACCAGCACCTTGACTTGCGCCTTTTCCTCCGGCATCACTTTCAGAGAGGCAGGTTTTTGTGCTCGATTCAGAGAAAAAGGGGGAAGCCCAGTCGACTGTCCTGGGGTCACCTGGTCTTTACAGTAAAACCAAGTCGACTGCCACCCACGGACTGACTCGGGAAAAGTGATAGATGGAAAGGAACTTTTTCCCCTCATCTGGATTGCCAGGCCCCCGCACAGCTGGATCACCTGCGTCCGTTTGTCACTCGACTTGGCCTTCTTGACCGACTGAGAGCGGCAAGTGAAGATGTGCTTGAAGAGTCCCCAATGGGGGCGGCAACCCAAGAAGTTTTCACACAAGGAAACGAAAGCAGCAAGATACACAATATAATTGGGAGTAAAGTGATGGAGCTGCGCTCCGAAGAAGTTCAAGAAGCTCCGGAAAAAAGGATGAGGAGGCAGAGAGAATCCACGATTGATATGGGTGGCGAGGAGGACGCACTCACCATCAAGAGGCTGGGGTTCGACTTCTTTCCCCGAGAGGCGCGCAGATTCGTGGGGAATGAATCCCCCCTTGACCAGATCATCGAGATCATCCTGCCGAATCACCGACGGCATCCAGTCGCCCTGGATCCAATCCTTGGGCAGAGCAGTCCTCGAGGAAGATCCGCCCCGAGCGGACTTCTTCCCCTTCCCCTGCACCGCCGCCTTCTTCGCGCGCTCCAGAGCCGACATCTTCTCCTTCACCATCGTCGCCGGCGAAGCGCGAACAGACCTACGGCACCAAGGTGGGAGCGGAGGTGGCGGAGGATCTTGTGAAGTGAAAGTGCGTTATATCGACTAGAGGGGGGGGTGAATAGGCGATTTTTATGAAAGTCTTCAGAACATGGGAGTTTTGAAGACAAACGATAAAATTAGACCTATTACCATGCAGCGGAAGGTAAGCTACACTAGGCAAACCATAGTCAAGTATTCAATGAAGTGAAAGCACAAAGACTAATAGCAGCTAGGTAGTAAGGATCGGGTAGGAAGATATTGTGAAGCCAAACAGAACACACAGTCACTCAGTGAAGGCAAATGATAGAGCAAACATACAATGACTTCACAAGGAGTAACAGTAAGTAAAGTGAAGTGAAGATGAAACCAGTGACTCGTTGAAGACAATGATTTGTTGGACCAGTTCCAGTTGCTGTGATAACTGTACGTCTGGTTGGAGCGGCTAGGTATTTAAACCTTAGGACACACAGTCCCAGACACCTAGTCCTGAACATGCAGCTCAGGACACCCAGTCCTCACCGTATTCTCCTTGAGCTAAGGTCACATAGACCTCGCCCAATCACTCAGGTAACTCTTCAAGGTAGACTCCCAAACCTTCACAAACTTCGTTCACCGGCAATCCACAATGTCTCTTGGATGCTCAGAACGCGACGCCTAACCGGCTGGAGGATGCACAGTCCTCAAGTGTAATAAGTCTTCAGATCACACAGACAAGAAGACTTAAGTGATGCCCAATTCTCTCTGGCTCTGGGTGGTTAGGGATTTATCCTCGCAAGGAATTCTCTCTCAAAGGCTTCGAGGTGGGTTGCTCTCAAACGACAAAAGCCGTACTCTCAATCTGAGCAGCCAACCATTTATGGTTGTAGGGGGTGGGCTATTTATAGCCACTTGGCAACCCGACCTGATTTGTCCGAAATGACCCTGGGTCACTAAGGAACTGACACGTGTCCCAATGGTCAGATTTCAAACTCACATGGCAACTTTACTTGGGCTACAAGCAAAGCTGACTTGTCCGACTCTGGACAAGATTCGCTCTCATTGTCTTCACTCGAAGACATATGTTTTTGGTTTAGGCATCACTTCAGTCATTCTGACTGGTTCTCTTAGACCCCACTTAACAGTACGGTGGTTCCTATGACTCAACACAAAAGAAAAAGAACTACGAAAGATCTAAGTCTTCGAGTTCCATAGGCTTCATATCGTGTCTTCTCTTGTCATAGTCTTCAATGTGAATATCTTCATATACCACCTTTGACTTCAATGTCTTCATACATTTTTAGGGGTCATCTCTGGTAGTAAAACCGAATCAATGGGGGACTTCTACCTGTGTTATCCTGCAATTCTTACAAACACATTAGTCCCTCAACTAGGTTTGTCATCAATACTCCAAAACCAACTAGGGGTGGCACTAGATGCACTTACAATCTCCCCCTTTTTGGTGATTGATGACGGGAAATATAATCAGTGAAATTGTAAAGAATAAGGAATTGTCTTCATGAGTTGCAAGGGCTCCCCCTGAAGATGTGCATATAAGTTAATTTGCTTTTGGAATGCAAATGCACATGGCAGGTGGTACTTGTGGAGATCCACTTCAACTTATGATGACAATCCACTATGCATGTGAAAGTATATGAAGATAATGCCATGCATAATGGAAAATGGATGACTGCAGAATGATCTAAGTGCAGAATTTATCGTCGCACATGCGGAATTTATCTTCGCAAAACAAGGTGGCAAGTAAGTAGCAGACGACCATCTAGTTTAAGTGTTACAACTCATAAGAACCAAATGTAGCAAAAAAACGAGAGTTGTAAGCACTAAGCAAAATATAAGGCACCCGCCCATATGAACCCGCTTGAAGACTATCAATCTCATATGCTTCTCCCCCTTTTGTCAGTAATGACCAAAAAGGTTTGAAGACATAGAGCCTCTACTCGTTCCCAAGAGGAGTAGGTGAAGTAGCAGGGTTGTTGGTGTTGTTTGGCGGTGCAGAAGAGCTTGGAGGTGCTGAAGGATATGGCGGTGAAGTAGCATCGTCTTCTTCCTCAATAATTCTGGCAGTGACTGTGGCAGCAGAGGAAGAGAACTCAGAATCTTCAAGGGATGGAGTTCCTAGCAGCACAACCCTTCGAGGAGGTGTGGAGTCAAACTTGAATCTCTCAGTGAAGCCATCCTCTTGAAGATCAGCTTCAGAAAGCATCATTGTTAGCCCTTTCCATGTGCGGCGATAGGTTTCATGGGCAACGAAAGCATTCTTGGTGGCAAGATTTCGAGTGCGATTCACATCCACCAAGAGGCTTTTCATCTGACGCTTCAGCCAGTCATGATGACTGTCTTGTTTCTGATGTAGGGCCACAAGAAGCTCTCGGTCGTTGAGAACACGAGTGCGCTTCTTGGGTCTTGAAGCAGTGGCACTGTCAGTGGCTTCAGTTGAGGCAGGGTGTGGTGCACGTGTAGTGCCAGCCAAAGGATACACCCGAGAAACTGCTTCAACGCCTTCAACATTCTGTGTAAAACTCTGATGTTCTACATTCTGAAGACTTTGAGGTTGCTTGGCAGGCTCAGAATATATGGCTTCAGTAGACATGTCCACGTCAGGCAAGAAGATCCTATGGTTGCGGGCTGAGGGCTGATAAGAGATGGCGGAGTGTAGCTTGATCAGCCGCATGACCCAAGGGGCGTAGAACTTCAAACCAAACAGATCAATGCCTGATGCAGCAAGTTGGCGTATGAAGAAGTCCTGTGCATTGAAGCATTTGCCATGAAGTATATAGAAGACCAAAGTCTTCATTGCACCCTGAAGCTTGGCATTTGGAGAGTGCCCTTTGATAGGCCAGAGAGTTCGCCTGATGATGTGATAGATTATTCTGGGCAGGTACTCAAGGTCTTCAACGAAGAACTCTGTGGGATACGCAGCATCTTGGGGCAATGGCTTCATCATGCTAAGCATTTGACTCATATTGGGTTCTGGTCGCTGAAAGATGCTCTCAATAGCTTCAGTATGCAGCTGACAGCCTTGCTCGAAGAGATCGCGAGGAGTGGGCAAGCCAGTGAGCTCAATGATGTCAAATGCATTGGCTTCGTGATGAACGTTGCCAGTCATCCACTCCAGGACCCAAGTCTTCGGATCTCTGCTGTACCCTTTGATGTGAAGTGTGGCATAGAATTGTAGCAGTAGCTCTTCATTCCAATGCTCTTCATCAGTAACAAACTGCAGCAGACCTACTTGCTTGAAGCAATCCAACGCTTCTTCTACACAGGGCAGACCAGCTATAGCTTCAACGTCAATGCGCTTGTGTGGGAAGATGCGACCTTGGTTGTAAAGAATGCAAGAGTAATAGCTTCGCTGAGGATAGCTCCAGAACCGATCAGATGATATCCTTTCCCTTGAGTAGGGGTTCCTGGAGCTATCAAAGAACGTGTTGTCTGCCCTGAATCCATTGATGTTGAAGGAGCCAGGTGCTGATGCAGGACCTGGAAACCTTGACAGTCTTGGTATTGGCTTCTGGACCTGAGGCCTGTGCTCAACATGATAGTTGAATTGGGGATCGGCAGCAGACTCAGGAACAGAAGTGGCTGGATCAGTGGCTACGCTGTCTTCTGAAGCTTTTGCTAGGGAGGGCTCCACATTAGCTTCATTGGTGGTTGTGGTAGCCTCAAGATTTGCATCCTCCGCTTGACTAGCTGGAGGGTTGGTCATAGGCACGTTCTCCTGGAGAACTGCTTCTTGGTGGAGCAGGGGAGTGGGATCTTGTGGTACTTCTGCTTCTGCGGCTGATGCAGCCGGAATGTCTTCAGCAGAGACTTGAGGCCTTGGACCTTTGCGAAGCCTGCGGAACGCAGTCGACGCCTGTGGGATTGGAGTGGGCTGGGCCTCATAGTCTTCTTCCTCTTGTGGGCGATCTGCCCATGAGGCATCCTGTGCAATTGGCGTCAGTGGACAACCAATGCTGATGAGTTCGCTGTTTTCTAACTGAGGAAGGACTGCATCATCTGCTACATTGTCATGATGACCAATGTCTTCAGCAGCGATGGGATCAGCTGCTGGAATGTCTTCAGCTTTAGGAGCCTCTGTGGAAGCAGGCTCATGAACTGTCAGTTGACGTTCTGCGTCAGGATGAACCATAGAAATTGGTTCAACTATCAAGGGCTCTGTGGGAGCAGCCCGAGCTTTCTTGGTCTTTCTCTTTTTCTTGGTGGGGGCAGAAGGAGAGGCTTTAGAGTGTTTTCTCTTCCTGGCTTCAGCCTCAGCAGTTCTTGTCTTCTTGAGCTCCGAAGCTGTTGACCGGCTCTTTGGCTTCGAGCCAGTCATTCTTGTTGGGAAGACAATCGGAACTGCTTCTTGCCTTGGTGCATCAGATTCAGCCGTAGCAGGCTTCTTCTTCTTCTTTGCGGCCATCCTGGGGTCGATGCCAGGACGCCCAAGTGCCTTGCGCTTCTCAGCCTCGTTATAGGCTTGCACACATCTTTCAGCCAGAGACTTCATGCGCTCACGCGAACCCTGAGCTTCTGCACGCTTCTTCACAAAGGCTTCCTTGAGCTCGTGCATCATTGTCTTGAAGTTCTTCACTTCTTGCACGCTGAGCTTGGCCATATGCTTCTTGAACTGAGCCATTTCATAGTCAATCTTCTGCTTCAGCTCAGCAATGCGCTGGGCAATAGCAAGTTCTGAAGCAATGGCGCCTTGGAAGGCGACACTGAGGCCAATAGGTAGCTGCAGATCTTCAAAGCTGATGTTTGGCGTGTCAAACCACTCATCAATGAAGTTGTGGATGATGGTGACATCAAAGAGAGGCAGATCATTGAAGATTTCTGCTTCTTCTTTGCTCTTGATGAGTTGCTCAAGAGCGTCATCTGCTAGATCTTCATCACTTGACAGATCAATGTCGTTGTTGCGCAGAATGGCAGCAGCTGTGAGCTCTTTACCAGTGTGAGACAGAGGCATCTTGGCCTTCTGGTGCCTTGAGACGCGTGATAAGTCTTCAGACTGCACACTGTCTTCAGGAGGTGCAGTCGCCAATGGCTTCGCCTTTGAGATTTTTGGTGAAGGGGCCGGCTTTGAAGCTTTTGGCTTCTTCAACTGCTTTGGCTTCGGCACTGCAGGCGCATCATCAGACTCAGTGTCAGCCGCAGGCTCATTCGCTGCAGTCCCTTGAACCAAGATGTGGGTGATGAGGCCTTCAAGGTTGGCATATGGACCGATGACATTTGGTTCTGCTTCTCATGTGCCATCTGCCCTTGGTGCTGAGGGACCAGGGTTGAAGTCTAACCCAAATTTCTTCTTGTTCTGCTTCGCTGAGTTTTGGACAAACTGGAAGTTGCGCTTGAACAGATTGTCGTCACGACACCAGAGTAGTGACGACGGATGTGCATCATCAGGCTGTGGCCCACGGACCATGCATGGATAGAAGCTTTGGGCAATGGCTTCATCTCTGGACCTGGGTAGAAGGTTCTTGTATAAGATGTCTCCCCATGGTCTTTTGATGGCACTTTTCTCAGCATACTCTTGAGTTGTGAAGCGGTATTTGAACCATTGTTCTGCCCAATAGCGTCGAATCCATTGGATTCGGGTCTTGCGCTGACCATAATCCTCTTCAGGATCTGTCTTATACATTTCTGCGAGTTCATCAGGCAGATCTCTAGATGTTCTGCCACGACGTTGTCTGCCCCCCTTCCTTGCTGCTTTCTCTGAAGGCATAAACTTTAACTTGAAAGGCTTCAAGACGTTCAAAGGCTTCAAAGGCTTTCTCTTGCTGGACCAACAGGAACTGGCTTCGGGAGAATTGATGTGATGCTGTAAGAATTCTGCAAATGAATGCAGACTATGAGAACCGAAGGATTCTCCCACGAACATGTACCTGTGACAGCATTAAGGTGCGAGGGAAGGGGAAGAGGTCATATGCATTCTCAGAAGATTTAGAAGATAAATCAGTTTAGAAGACATTGACCTCATCGTGCGAAGACATTCACTCATAGATAAGAAGTTGGTTCCAGATTTGTACCAATCCATAGATCAGTACAAGTGAGGAATCTAACTACTTTGTGAAGCACAAGTGAATATACCAGGCATGTTATGATATGCAGTATGAGAGAGATCTAGCTTGTGTGAACAGAAACTACTTGTGGTAGAAAGTGACAGATCAATAGGATCAACGGTGCTGTAAAAAGGGAGTTTTATTTACCACACTGAGAACTGCTAGACGGAGTGATAGATGAGGCCGAGCAGTTCACTCTTCCATGCCCTAACTTGGCGACGGAGGAGACCTACGGCGACGGCGGAGAGGACGATGTCCGCGGTCGGCGTGAAGACGGCGTCAGAGAGGTTGCGGCAGCGAAGCGCTTCGTCGCCGGCGTCGTCTAGAGCTAGCGGTGGCGCTAGGGTTCGTGCGAGGGTGGAAGAAGAGATAATTACCGCTGTGAGTGTGTATTTATAGGCACAGGGACGGCACTGTGCTATTACACAGGTGCCCCTGGCGATTCGCATCTGAGGAACACGTGGCCAGTATGTGGAATTTTGGGGTTTGTTCCACGTCCCACGCATGCCTGGATTATCGGGTGGTCGTTCCTAATTCTCCGGATTTCATGTGGAGGAATGAGCATTGAAAACGGACTTAATGGTTGTCTCTGTATCTTCTGCTAACAAGGACGCAGAGAAGACATTCGACAGTTTCAATAGAATGCATATGTCTTGGAGAGATAGAGTTTGAGATAGAAAGCATAGAGAAGTTGGGGTCCGATCACATTCACTTAGTTCAAAAGATTCAACACGAAGACATAGCTATAAGTGAATGCTGTAGAGGACAGAACACTAGCATATATATATATATATATATATATATATATATATATCTAGAATCAACATAGTGAAGATAATCATGAAAATATGTTGAGTTCAAAGCCAAACCAAATGTGAAGACATTGCAAGGTAACGCCATGAGTGAAACACTTCAAAATAGAACGTTTGGTGGTGGCGTTACCCACCGTATAGGAAGTATTAGACCCAGACACGGCGCACAATTATCGTGGCGCTCCGAAGTCAAATTCCACATTAATGTATTCACACTTAGAATGTATGTCTTCATTGATTTAAGATATACTTCACTTCGTGTGTTGCACATCTAAGTCATCAATATGCATAAGGGCTAGGATGTGTGCCTGATCACAGGACATTTGAGGATTCCAGGATATTTAGCTCACACCGTAACTTGCAGAACCTCTTCTCATCCAAGGGCTTGGTAAAGATATCTGCCAATTGCTCTTCAGTGTTGACGTGTATGATATCAATGTCTTCCTTTACAACATGATCTCTAAGAAAGTGATGACGAATTTCAATGTGCTTTGTCTTCGAGTGCTGAACTGGGTTGTTAGCAATCTTGATGGCGCTTTCGTTGTCGCAGTAAAGTGGCACTTGCTTCAGATGAATGCCATAGTCCTTGAGTGTTTGCTTCATCCACAGAAGCTGAGCGCAGCAAGATCCAGTAGCAATGTATTCAGATTCAGCAGTGGAGAGAGATACACAGTTCTGCTTCTTTCAAGACCAACATACAAGTGATCATCCCAGAAAGTGACATGTGCCTGATGTAGACTCGCGATCAACTTTGTCACCAGCATAATCAGCATCCGAGAATCCAACCAGATCAAACTCTGAGCCCTTTGGATACCATAATCCTAGAGTTGGGGTGTGAGCCAAATATCGAAGAATTCGCTTCACAGCTAAGTGATGCGACTCCTTTGGTGCCGCTTGAAATCGAGCACACATGCAAACACTAAGCATAATATCTGGCCTAGATGCACATAGATAAAGTAAAGAACCAATCATGGAGCGATATACCTTTTGATCAAACTCTTTACCATTGTCGTCAGGACCCAGATGATGTTTGGCTGGCATTGGTGTTGTGAAGCCTTTGCAGTCTTGCATACCGAACTTCTTCAGGCAGTCTTTGAGATACTTCTCTTGAGATATGAAGATGCCATTGCGTTGTTGTCGTATTTGAAGACCAAGGAAGAACTTCAGCTCCCCCATCATGGACATATGATATTGCTCTTGCATCATATATCCAAACTCTTCACTGTACTTCTGATTGGTGCAGCCGAAGATAATGTCATCCACATATATTTGGCACACAAACAGTTCACCATCATATGTCTTCGTGAAAAGAGTGAGATCTAGGGAACTAGGTATGAAGCCTTTGCTCTTCAGGAAGTATTTGAGTGTGTCATACCAGGCCCGAGGGGCTTGTTTGAGGCCATATAGTGCCTTGTTGAGCTTGTATACCATGTCAGGATGTTTTGGATTTTCAAAGCCAGGTGGTTGTGCAACATACACTTCCTCTTCAATCTTGCCATTGATAAAGGCACTCTTCACATCCATTTGATATAGAAGTATGTTATGATGATTTGCATAGGCTAGCAGTATGCGTATGGCTTCAAGTCTAGCCACAGGAGCAAATGTTTCATCGAAGTCAATGCCTTCCACTTGAGTATATCCTTGAGCAACGAGACGAGCTTTGTTTCTGACAACTTGACCATGCTCATCTTGCTTGTTGCGGTATACCCATTTGGTGCCTATTATATTGTGCTTCCGTGGATCAGGACGCTTAACCAGTTCCCATACATTTTTCAGCTCAACCTGTTGAAGCTCTTCTTGCATTGCTTGAATCCATTCAGGTTCCATGAAGGCTTCTTCAACTTTCTTGGGTTCTGATATTGAGACGAATGCGAAGTGCCCACAGAAATTTGCTAGCTGAGTTGCCCTTGAACGAGTGAGTGGACCAGGTGCATTGATGCTATCAATTATTCTTTCAATCTGTACTTCATTGGCAACGCGAGGATGTACAGGGCGAAGACTTTGCTCTTGCTGTTCATTGTCGTTGTTCGAAGGAATGTCTTCAGGCTGAGCATTGTCTTCATGTTGATCAGGTGCTGAAATGATAAGTTCTTCTTCAGGATGAGCTTCAGAAGGTATAATTTCTCCAGTTCCCATTAGCTTGATTGATTCACTGGATGGAACTTCATCTAGCACATTTGGAAGCTGCTCTCTTTGTGAACCGTTGGTCTCATCGAACCGCACATCCACTGTTTCAACCACTTTGTAATGAAAGAGATTGAAGACTCTGTAGGAGTGCGAATCATTTCCCTATCCAAGCATAAAACCCTCATGTGCTTTTGGTGCAAATTTAGAGGTGTGATGTGGGTCCTTGATCCAGCACCTTGCGCCAAATACTCTGAAGTAATTGACATTTGGCTTCTTGCTAGTAAGGAGCTCATAAGATGTCTTGTTCAGCAGCTTGTGAAGATAAACACGATTGATTGTATGGCATGCAGTATCAATGGCTTCGGGCCAGAATTTTCTTGGGGTCTTGTATTCATCTAGCATCGTTCTAGCCATCTCAATTAGTGTTCTGTTCTTGCGTTCGACGACGCCATTCTGCTGTGGCGTGTACGGGGCCGAGAATTCATGTGTGATGCCCAAGGTATCAAGATATGTATCAAGGCCAGTGTTCTTGAATTCAGTGCCATTGTCACTTCTGATGTGCTTCATCTTGGCGCCAAAATTGTTCATAGCTCGATTGGCGAAGCGTCTGAAGACATCCTGCACTTCAGTCTTGTAAAGGATTATCTGCACCCAAGTATATCTAGAATAATCATCAACAATAACGAAGCCATAGAGGCAAGCAGTAGTAGTTAGAGTTGAGTAATAAGTGGCACCGAAAAGATCCATGTGAAGCAGTTCGAAGGGTTGAATAGTAGTCATGATTGTCTTCGAGGGATGTTTGGCCCTCGTCATCTTCCCTGCTTCACAGGCACCTCATAAGTGGTCTGTAAGTGCATCTAGTGCCACCCCTAGTTGGTTTTGGAGTATTGACGACAAACCTAGTTGAGGGACTAATGTGTTTGTGAGAATTGCAGGATAACACAGGTAGAAGTCCCTCATTGATTCGGTTCTACTACCAGAGATGACCCCTAAAAATGTATGAAGACATTGAAGTCAAAGGTGGTATATGAAGATATTCACATTGAAGACTATGACAAGAGAAGACACGATATGAAGCCTATGGAGCTCGAAGACTTAGATCTTACGTAGTTCTTTTTTCTGTTGTGTTGAGTCATAGGAACCACCGTACTGTTAAGTGGGGTCCAGGAGAACCAGTCAGAATGACTGAAGTGATGCCTAATACAAAAACCTATGTCTTCGAGTGAAGACAATGAGAGCGAATCTTGTCCAGAGCCGGACAAGTCAGCTTTGCTTGTAGCCCAAGTAAAGTTGCCATGTGAGTTTGAAATCTGACCGTTGGGACACGTGTCAGTTCCTTAGTGACCCAGGGTCATTTCAGACAAATCAGGTCGGGTTGCCAAGTGGCTATAAATAGCCCACCCCCTACAACCATCAATGGTTGGCTGCTCAGATTGAGAATACGGCTTTTGTCGCTTGAGAGAAACCCACCTCGAAGCCTTTGAGAGAGAATTCCTTGAGAGGATAAAGCCCTAACCACCCAGAGCCAGAGAGAATTGGGCATCACTTAAGTCTTCTTGTCTGTATGATCTGAAGACTTATTACACTTGAGGACTGTGCATCCTCCAGACGGTTAGGCGTCATGTTCTGAGCATCCAAGAGACATTGTGGATTGCCAGTGAACGAAGTCTGTGAAGGTTTGGGAGTCTACCTTGAAGACTTACCAGAGTGATTGGGCGAGGACTATGTGACCTTAGCTCAAGGAGAATACGGTGAGGACTTGGTGTCCTGAGCTGCGTGTTCAGGACTGGGTGTCCGGGACTGTGTGTCCTAAGGTTTAAATACCTAGCCGCTCCAACTAGACGTACAGTTGTCACAGCAACTGGAACTGGTCCAACACATCATTGTCTTCAACGAGTCACTGGTTTCATCTTCACTTCCTTTTACTTATTGATTACTCATTGTGAAGTCATTGCATGTCTGTTCTATCTTTTGTCTTCACAACGTGAGTATATGATCTGTTTGGCTTCATAATATCTTCCTACCTGATCCTTATTACACTGCAGCCATTTGTCACTGTGCTTTCACTCTGTTGATACTTGACCATGGCTTGCCTAGTGTAGTCTACCTTCCGCTGCATAGTAATAGGCATATTTCTGTTGTTTGTCTTCATAACTTCCATGTTTTGAAGACTCTCATAAAAATCGCCTATTCACCCCCCTCTAGTCGATATAACGCACTTTCAATTGGTATCAGAGCAAGGTGCTCCCTTGTTCTGTGTGATTCGGTTTAACCACCTGGAGTTTTAGCTATGTCGACTGCAAGGATAATTAAAGTCTCCGCTGCGTGCCCCGTCTTCGATGGAACTGAATATCCCTACTGGAAGAATAAGATGCGTATGCATCTTGAAGCCATTGACGTCGACTTATGGTATGTCGTCGAGAATGGCGTTCCCAAGGCTGGAGAAGGTGTCACTGCTGCTGATGTCAAGAAATTCGTTCAACTGGACTCTACTGCCAAGAATATCATCTGTGGTCATCTGACCAAAGGACAATATGGCCGTGTGAGTGCTTTGAAGACATCCAAGCTGGTCTGGGACTGGCTCTCCAAGGTCAATGAAGGCATCTCAACCCAGAGAGATCAAAGAATCAGTGTTCTTCGCAATCTCTTCAACCGCTTCAAGCGAAATGACAATGAGAATGTCCAGCACACATTTGACTGACTCACTGACATCACAAATGAGCTTCAAGCCCTCGGCGCCACTGAGATTACCAAACACGAAATCGTCAAGACGCTGCTGAGATCACTTGATAGTTCGTTTGACATCCTGGCCCTGATGATTCAAGAACGTCCTGATTTCAAGACACTCGAACCGTCTGACATACTTGATGCAAACTATATACTGTTTAAGAATCAAAATGGTGAAGTGTTTGCCAGGTACATTGGTACTAACTGCAGGAATGGACCGCCTATGAAGAAGATCTGGGTTCCGAAAAGGTGTCTTGAAAATCTTCCTGTGAATGTCTTCATGACACCTCACTTGAAGAAGACAAACCTCAGACCAAAGGCTTCATACGGTCCAAAGGCTTCATACAAACAGAGGACTCACCTGAGTTACACTAACGCAAATGTTTTGCAGGGAAACCATACTCAGGCATATGAATATGAGAGCGGTTTATCAAACCGCCATGTTCATAAGAACAAGAACTATTCTGCTTATTCTTATGAGTACTATTGTCATCCTGCAAGACTGTTTGCTAAGGCTTCAAAGCCAAAATTCTCAGATGCTGCACTTAGACTTATTGCTTCTAAGCCACCCTTGAAGATGTGGGTGGTTAAGAAGGCTTAACTCTCTTTTGCAGGGAAAGGTCTCCAGCAGAAAACCAAAATCTTCTGACGCTATTGCTGGGGACCTTAAACATCTTGTAGGGCGCAAGATCAAATGCCCAAATGGTCTTACTATGTACTTCGTACCTGAATCGCTTGCTACACTCCCTATTAGTCCTAACCTGGATCTAAGCTTTCATAACCCACTGGTTCGTCAAATGTTTTTGCTTCACAATGCTCTTGGTGAAGCCTATCCCCCTAACTGCACTGTAGGGTACGACACCAGCGTCTTCAGAATGGATTATTGACAGTGGGTGTACAAATCACATGACTGGCAAAAGAAGTCTTCTTATGGACTCAATCTTACGTCCATCCGACAAGAGCCACATCACATTTGCTGACACTGGTAAAAGTAAGGTATTGGGTCTAGGTAGAGTTGCAATCTCAAGGGATCAACACATGGATAAAGTCATGCTTGTTGAATCCCTTGGCTTCAAATTAATGTCTGTCTTAATGCTTTGCGATTTGAACATGATCGTAATGTTTGGAAAATATCGTTGCCTTGTACTAATGGAATCTAACAAGTCTCTAGTGTTTGAAGGGTATCGAAAAGATGATTTGTACGTGGTAGATTTCTCAGCAGGGCCACAGCTTGCAGTATGTCTTCTAGCAAAGGCTTCAGAATGCTGGCTATGGCATCGGAGGCTTGGACATGCTGGCATGAGGAACCTCCACACCCTTGCGAAGAAGAAGCATGTCATAGGCATCGAGGGCGTCAAATTCAAGAAAGACCATCTATGCGGTGCCTGTGAAGCAGGGAAGATGACGAGGGCCAATCATCCCTCGAAGACAATCATGACTACTACTCAACCCTTCGAACTGCTTCACATGGATCTTTTCGGTCCCACTCATTTCTCAACTCTAACTACTACTGCTTGCCTCTATGGCTTCGTTATTGTTGATGATTATTCTAGATATACTTGGGTGCACATAATCCTTTACAAGACTGAAGTGCAGGATGTCTTCAGACGCTTCGCCAATCGAGCTATGAACAATTTTGGCGCCAAGATAAAGCACATCAGAAGTGACAATGGCACTGAATTCAAGAACACTGGCCTTGATACATATCTTGATACCTTGGGCATCACACATGAATTCTCAGCCCCGTACACGCCACAGCAGAATGGCGTCGTTGAACGCAAGAACAGAACACTAATTGAGATGGCCAGAACGATGCTAGATGAATACAAGACCCCAAGAAAATTCTGGCCCGAAGCCATTGATACTGCATGTCATACCATCAATCGTGTTTATCTTCACAAGCTACTGAACAAGACATCTTATGAGCTACTTACTGGTAAAAAGCCAAATGTCAGTTACTTCAGAGTATTTGGCGCAAGGTGCTGGATGAAGGACCCACATCACACCTCTAAATTTGCACCAAAAGCACATGAGGGTTTTATGCTTGGATATGGAAAGGATTCGCACTCCTACAGAGTCTTCAATCTCTTTCATTACAAAGTGGTTGAAACAGTGGATGTGCGGTTCGATGAGACCAATGGATCACAAAGAGAGCAGCTGCCAAGTGTGCTAGATGAAGTTCCATCCAGTGAATCAATCAAGCTAATGGGAACTGGAGAAATTATACCTTCTGAAGCTCATCCTGAAGAAGAACTTATCATTTCAGCACCTAATCAACATGAAGACAATGCTCAGCTTGAAGACATTCCTTCCAACAACGATAATGAACAGCAAGAGCAAAGTCTTCGCCTTGTACATCCTTGCATTGCCAATGAAGTGCAGATTGAAAGAATAATTGATAGCATCAATGCACCTGGTCCACTCACTCATTCAAGGGCAACTCAGCTAGCAAATTTCTGTGGGCACTTCACATTCGTCTCAATATCAGAACCCAAGAAAGTTGAAGAAGCCTTCATGGAACCTGAATGGATTCAAGCTATGCAAGAAGAGCTTCAACAGTTTGAGCTGAATAATGTATGGGAACTGGTCAAGCGTCCCGATCCTCGGAAGCACAACATAATAGGCACAAAATGGATATACCGCAACAAACAAGATGAGCACGGTCAAGTTGTCAGAAACAAAGCTCGTCTCGTTGCTCAAGGATATACTCAAGTGGAAGGCATTGACTTCGATGAAACATTTGCTCCCGTGGCTAGACTTGTAGCCATACGCATACTGCTAGCCTATGCAAATCATCACAACATACTTCTTTATCAAATGGATGTGAAGAGCGCCTTTCTCAATGGCAAGATTGAAGAAGAAGTGTATGTTGCACAACCACCTGGCTTTGAAGATCCAAAACATCCTGACATGGTATACAAGCTCAACAAGGCACTGTATGGCCTCAAAGAAGCCCCTCGGGCCTGGTATGACACACTCAAATACTTCCTGAAGAGCAAAGGCTTCATACCTGGTTCCCTCGACCCCACTCTCTTCACGAAGACATGTGATGGTGAACTGTTTGTGTGCCAAATATATGTGGATGACATTATCTTCGGCTGCACCAATCAGAAGTACAGTGAAGAGTTTGGCTATATGATGCAAGAGAAATATCAGATGTCTATGATGGGAGAGCTGAAGTTCTTTCTCGGTCTTCAAATACGACAGCAACGCAACGGAATCTTCATATCTCAAGAGAAGTATCTCAAAGATTGCCGGAAGAAGTTCGGTATGCAAGACTACAAAGGCTTCACGACGCCAATGCCAGCCAAGCATCATCTGGGTCCTGACGACAATGGTAAAGAGTTCGATCAAAAGGTATACCACTCCATGATTCGTTCTTTACTTTATCTATGTGCATCTAGGCCAGATATTATGCTTAGTGTTTGCATGTGTGCTCGATTTCAAGCGGCACCAAAGGAATCGCATCACTTAGCTGTGAAGCGAATTCTTCGATATTTGGCTCACACCCCAACTCTCGGATTATGGTATCCAAAGGGCTCAGAGTTTGATTTGGTTGGATTTTCGGATGCTGATTATGCTGGTGACAAAGTTGATCGCAAGTCTACATCAGGCACATGTCACTTTCTGGGACGATCACTTGTATGTTGGTCTTCAAAGAAGCAGAACTGTGTATCTCTCTCCACTGCTGAATCTGAATACATTGCTGCTGGATCTTGCTGCTCTCAGCTTCTGTGGATGAAGCAAACACTCAAGGACTATGGCATTCATCTGAAGCAAGTGCCACTTTACTGCAACAACGAAAGCGCCATCAAGATTGCCAACAACCCAGTTCAGCACTCGAAGACAAAGCACATTGAAATTCGTCACCACTTTCTCAGAGAACATGTTGTGAAGGAAGACATTGATATCATACACGTCAACACTGAAGAGCAATTGGCAGATATCTTCACCAAACTCTTGGATGAGAAGAGGTTTTGCAAGTTACGGTGTGAGCTAAATATCCTAGAATCCTCAAATGTCCTGTGATCAGGCACACATCCTAACCCTTATGCATATTGATGACTTAGATGTCCATCACACGAAGTAAAGTATATCTTCAATCAATGAAGACATACATTCTAAGTGTGAATACATTAATGTGGAATTTGACTTCGGAGCGCCACGATAATTGTGCGCCGTCTGGGTCTAATACTTCCTATACGGTGGGTAACGCCACCACCAAACGTTCTATTTTGAAGTGTTTCCTTCATGGCGTTACCTTGCAATGTCTTCACTTTTGGTTTGGCTTCAATCTCAACATGTCTTCATGATTATCTTCACTATGTTGAGTATATAGATATATATATACTAGTGTTCTGTCCTCTACAGCATTCACTTATAGCTATGTCTTCTTGTTGAATCTTTTGAACTAAGTGAATGTGATCGGACCCTAACCTCTCTATGCTCTCTATCTCAAAATTCTATCTCTCCAAGTCATATGCATTCTATTGAAACTGTCGAATGTCTTCTCTGCGTCCTTGTCAGCAGAAGACACAGAGACAACATTTAAGTTCGTTTTCAATGCTCATTTATCCACATGAAATCCAGAGAAGTAGGAACGACCACCCGACAATCCAGGCGTGCGTGGGACGTGGAACTACCCCCAAAATACCGCATGATGGCCACGTATTACTCAAATGCGAATCGCCAGGGGCACCTGTGTAATAGCACAGTGCCGCCCCTGTGCCTATAAATACACACTTACAGCGGTAACTATCTCTTCTTCCACCCTCGCACGAACCCTAGCGCCACCGCTAGCTCTCAACGACGCCGGCGACGAAGCGCTTCGCTGCCGCAACCTCTCCGACGCCGTCTTCACGCCGACCGCGGACATCGTCCTCTCCACCGTCGCCGTAGGTCTCCTCCGTCGCCAAGTTAGGGCACGGACGAGTGAACTGCTTGGCCTCATCTCCCACTCCGTCTAGCAGTTCTCAGTGTGGTAAATAAAACTCCCTTTTTATAGCACCATTGATCCTATTGATCTGTCACTTTCTACCACAAGTAGTTTCTGTTCACACAAACTAGATCTCTCTCAAACTACATCTCATAACATGCCTAGTATATTCACTTGTGCTTCACAAAGTAGTTAGATTCCTCACTTGTACTGATCTGTGGATTCGTACAAATCTGGAACCAACTTCTTATCTATGAGTGAATGTCTTCGCACGATGAGGTCAATGTCTTCTAAACTGATTTATCTTCAAAATCTTCTGAGAATGCATATGACCTGTTCCCCTTCCCTCGCACCTTAATGCTGTCACAGGTACATGTCCGTGGGAGAATCCTTTGGTTCTCATAGTCTGCATTCATTTGCAGAGTTCTTACAGCATCACATAAATTCTCCTGAAGCCAGTTCCTGTTGGTTCAGCAAAAGAAAGCCTTTGAAGCCTTTGAACGTCTTGAAGCCTTCCAAGTTAAGGTTTATGGCTTCAGAAACAGCAGCAAGGAAGGGGGGGCAGATAGCAATGTGGAGGAACATCCAAAGATCTGCCTGATGAACTGGCAGAAATGTATAAAACAGATCCTGAAGAGAATTATGGTCAGCGCAAGACCCGAATCCAATGGATTCGACGCTATTGGGCAGAACAATGGTTCAAATACCGCTTCACAACCCAAGAGTATGCTGAGAAAAGTGCAATCAAAAGACCGTGGGGAGACATCTTATACAAGAATCTTGTACCCAGGTCCAGAGATGAAGGTATTGCCCAAAGCTTCTATCCATGTATGGTTCGTGGGCCACAGCCTGATGATGCACATCCGTCGTCACTACTCTGGTGTCATGACGACAATCTGTTCAAGCGCAACTTCCAGTTTGCCCAAAACTCAGCGAAGCAGAACAAGAAGAAATTTGGGTTAGACTTCAACCCAGGTCCTTCAACACCAAGGGCAGATGGCACACGAGAAGTAGACCCAATGTCATCGGTCCGTATGCCAACCTTGAAGGCCTCATCACCTACATCTTGGTTCAAGGGACTGTAGTGAATGAGCCTGCAGCTGACACTGAGTCTGATGAAGCGCCTGCAGTGCCTGCAGTGCCGAAGCCAAAACAGTTGATGAAGCCAAAAGCTTCAAAGCCGGCCCCTTCACCAAAAATCTCAAAGGCGAAGCCATTGACAACTGCACCTCCTGAAGACAGTGTGCAGTCTGAAGACTTATCACGCGTCTCAAGGCACCAGAAGGCCAAGATGCCTCTATCTCACACTGGCAAAGAGCTCACAGCTGTTGCCATCCTGCGCAGCGAAGCCATTGATCTGTCAAGTGATGAAGATCTTGCAGATGACGCTCTTGAGCAGCTCATCAAGAGCAAAGAAGAAGCAGAAATCTTCAATAATCTGCCTCTCTTTGATGTCGCCATCATCCACAGCTTCATTGACGAGTGGTTTGACACGCCAAACATCAGCTTTGAAGATCTGCAGCTACCTATTAGCCTCAGTGTCGCCTTCCAAGGCGCCATTGCTTCAAAACTTGCAATTGCCCAGCGCATTGTTGAACTGAAGCAGAAGATTGACTATGAAAAGGCTCAGTTCAAGAAGCACATGGCCAAGCTCAGCGTGCAGGAAGTGAAGAACTTCAAGACAATGATGCATGAGCTAAAGGAAAACTTTCTGAAGAAGCGTGCAGAAGCTCAGGGTTCACATGAGCAGATGAAGACTCTGGCTGATAGATGTGTGCAAGCCTACAATGAGGCTGAGAAGCGCAAGGCACTTGGGCGTCCTGGCATCGACCCCAAGATGGCCGCAAAGAAAAAGAAGAAGACTGTTCCAGCCGAACCAGAGGCACCAAGGCAGGAAGCAGTTCCGCTTGTCTTCCCAACTGAAACGACTGGCTAGAAGCCAAAGAGCCGATCAACAGCTTCAGAGCTCAAGAAGACAAGAACTACAGAGGCTGAAGCCAGGAAGAGGAAACACTCTGAAGCCTCTCCTTCTGCCCCCACTTAGAAAAAGCGAAAGATCAAGAAATCTCGGGCTGCTCCCACAGAGCCCTTGATAGTTGAACCAATTTCTATGGTTCACCCTGATGCAGAACGTCAACTGACGGTTCATGAGCCTGCTTCCACAGAGGCTCCTGAAGCTGAAGACATTCCAGCAGCCGACCCCATCGCTACTGAAGAAATTGGTCATCATGACAATGTAGAAGATGATGCAGCCCTTCCTCTGTTAGAACACAGCGAACTCATCAGCGTTGGTCGTCCACTGACGCCAATTGCACAGGATGCTTCATGGGCAGATCGCCCTCAAGAGGAAGAAGACTATGAGGCCCAGCCAACTCCAACTCCACAGGCGTCGTCTGCGTTCCGCAGGCTTCGCAAAAGTCCAAGGCTTCAAGTCTCTGCTGAAGACATTCCGGCTGCATCAGCCGCAGATGAAGTACCACAAGATCCCACTCCCCTGCTCCACCAAGAAGCAGTTCTCCAGGAGAACGTGCTTGTGTCCGACCCTCCAGCTCGTCAAGTGGAGGAAGCAAATCGTGAGGCTGCCACACCTAACATTGAAGCTAATGTGGAGCCCTCCCCACCAAAAGCTTCAGAAGACAGTGAAGCTACTGATCCTGACACTTCTGTTCCTGAGTCTGCTGCCGGTCCACAATTCAACTACCATGTTCAGCACAAGCCTCAGGTTCAGAAGCCAATCCCAAGACTGCCAAGGTTCCCAGGTTCTGCATCAGCACCTGGTTCCTTCAACATCAATAGCTTCAGGGCAGATAATACTTTCTTCAATAGCTCCAAGAACCCCTATTCAAGGGAAAGGATTTCATCAGATAGGTTCTGGAGCTATCCTCAGCGCAGCTACTACTCTTGCATACTGTACAACCAAGGTCGCATTTTCCCGCACAAGCGCCTTGATGTTGAAGCTATTGCTGGTCTGCCCTGTCTAGAGGAAGCGTTGGATTGCTTCAAACAAGTGGGTCTGCTGCAGTTTGTCACTGATGAAGAGCATTGGAACGAAGAGCTCCCGCTACAATTCTATGCCACACTGCACATCAAAGGATACAATAGAGATCCGAAGACTTGGGTCCTGGAGTGGATGACCGGCAACGTTCATCACGAAGCCAATGCATTTGATATCATTGAGCTCACTGGCCTGCCCACTCTAGGCGAATTCTTCGAGCAAGGCTGTCGGCTACACACTGAAGCCATTGAGAGCATATTCCAGAGGCCTGAACCGAATATGAGTCAGATGCTCTCCATGATGAAGCCATTGCCCCAGATGCTCCTTATCCCACAGAGTTCTTCGTTGAAGACCTTGAGTACCTGCCCAGGACCATCTATCACATCATCCGACGGACTCTCTGGCCCATTAAAGGACACTCTCCAAATGCCAAGATTGAGGGTGCAATGAAGACTCTGATATTCTGTATCCTTATGGCAAATGCTTCAACGCACAGGATTTCTTCATACGCCAACTAGCTGCATCAGGCTCAGATCTGTTTGGTTTAAAGTTCTATGCTCCTTGGGTAATGAGGCTGATCAAACTTCACTCTGCCATCTCGTATCAGCCCTCAGCCCGCAACCATCGGATCTTCTTGCCTGATGTGGATACCTCTGCTGAAGCCATTTATCCTGAATCTGCCAAGCAACCTCTGAGTCTTCAGAATGCAGAACACCAAAGCTTCACTCAAAACGTTGAAGGTGTTGAAGCCATCTCCAGGGTATATCCTTTGGCTGGCACTACACGTGCACCACATCCTGCTTCAACTGAAGCCACTGACAGTGCCACTGCTTCAAGACCCAAGAAGCGCACTCGTGTTCTCAACGACCGAGAGCTTCTTGTGGCCCTTCATCAAAAGCAGGATAGGCATCATGAATGGTTGAAGAGACAGATGAAAAGCCTCTTGGTGGATGTAAATCGCATCCGAAATCTTGCCACCAAGAATGCATTCGTTGCACATGAAACCTGTCGCTGCACATGGAAAGGGCTAACGATGATGCTTTCTGAAGCTGATCTTCAAGAGGATGGCTTCACTGAAAGATTCAAGTTTGACTCCACACCTCCTCGAAGAGCTGTGCTGCTGGGAAATCCATCCCTTGAAGATTCTGAGTTCTCTTCCTCTGCTGCCACAGTCACTGCCAGAATCATTGAGGAAGAAGACGATGCTACTTCACCACCATATGCTTCACCACCTCCAAGCTCTTCTGCACCGCCAACCAACACCAACAACCCTGCTACTTCACCTACTCCTCATGGGAACGAGTAGAGACTCTATGTCTTCAAACCTTTTTGGTCATTACTGACAAAAGGGGGAGAAGCATATGAGATATTGATAGTCTTCAAGCGGGTTCATATGGGCGGGTGCCTTATGTTTTGATTCGTGCTTACAACTCTCATTTTTTTGCTACATTTGGCTCTTATGAGTTGTAACACTTAAACTAGATGGTCGTCTGCTACTTGTTTGCCACCTTGTTTTGCGAAGATAAATTCCGCATGTGCGACGATAAATTCCGCACTTAGCTCATTCTGCAGACGTCCATTTTCCATTATGCATGTCATTATCTTCATATACTTTCACATGCATAGTGGATTGTCATCATAAACTGAAGTGGATCTCCACAAGTACAACCTGCCATGTGCATTTGCATTCCAAAAGCAAATTAACTTATATGCACATCTTCATGGGGAGCCCTTGCAACTTATGAAGACAATTCCTTATCCTTTACAATTTCATAGATTATATTCCCCGTTGAAAACTTCAACTAGTTTGTCATCAATCACCAAAAAGGGGGAGATTGTAAGTGCATCTAGTGCCACCCCTAGTTGGTTTTGGAGTATTGACGACAAACCTAGTTGAGGGACTAATGTGTTTGTGAGAATTGCAGGATAACACAGGTAGAAGTCCCTCATTGATTCGGTTTTACTACCAGAGATGACCCCTAAAAATGTATGAAGACATTGAAGTCAAAGGTGGTATATGAAGATATTCACATTGAAGACTATGACAAGAGAAGACATGATATGAAGCCTATGGAGCTCGAAGACTTAGATCTTACGTAGTTCTTTTTTCTGTTGTGTTGAGTCATAGGAACCACCGTACTGTTAAGTGGGGTCCAGGAGAACCAGTCAGAATGACTGAAGTGATGCCTAATACAAAAACCTATGTCTTCGAGTGAAGACAATGAGAGCGAATCTTGTCCAGAGCCGGACAAGTCAGCTTTGCTTGTAGCCCAAGTAAAGTTGCCATGTGAGTTTGAAATCTGACCGTTGGGACATGTGTCAGTTCCTTAGTGACCCAGGGTCATTTCGGACAAATCAGGTCGGGTTGCCAAGTGGCTATAAATAGCCCACCCCCTACAACCATCAATGGCTGGCTGCTCAGATTGAGAGTACGGCTTTTGTCGTTTGAGAGCAACCCACCTCGAAGCCTTTGAGAGAGAATTCCTTGAGAGGATAAAGCCCTAACCACCCAGAGCCAGAGAGAATTGGGCATCACTTAAGTCTTCTTGTCTGTGTGATCTGAAGACTTATTACACTTGAGGACTGTGCATCCTCCAGACGGTTAGGCGTCACGTTCTGAGCATCCAAGAGACATTGTGGATTGCCAGTGAACGAAGTCTGTGAAGGTTTGGGAGTCTACCTTGAAGACTTACCAGAGTGATTGGGCGAGGACTATGTGACCTTAGCTCAAGGAGAATACGGTGAGGACTTGGTGTCCTGAGCTGCGTGTTCAGGACTGGGTGTCCGAGACTGTGTGTCCTAAGGTTTAAATACCTAGCCGCTCCAACCAGACGTACAGTTGTCACAGCAACTAGAACTGGTCCAACACATCATTGTGTTCAACGAGTCACTGGTTTCATCTTCACTTCCTTTTACTTACTGATTACTCATTGTGAAGTCATTGCATGTCTGTTCTATCTTTTGTCTTCACAACGTGAGTATATGATCTATTTGGCTTCATAATATCTTCCTACCTGATCCTTATTACACTGCAGCCATTTGTCACTGTGCTTTCACTCTGTTGATACTTGACCATGGCTTGCCTAGTGTAGTCTACCTTCCGCTGCATAGTAATAGGCATATTTCTGCTGTTTGTCTTCATAACTTCCACATTTTGAAGACTCTCATAAAAATCGCCTATTCACCCCCCTCTAGTCGATATAACGCACTTTCATGGTCTTTCTTTAACTTGACGCCCTCGATGCCTATGACATGCTTCTTCTTCGCAAGGGTGTGGAGGTTCCTCATGCCAGCATGTCCAAGCCTCCGATGCCATAGCCAGCATTCTGAAGCCTTTGCTAGAAGACATACTGCAAGCTGTGGCCCTACTGAGAAATCTACCACGTACAAATCATCTTTTCGATACCCTTCAAACACTAGAGACTTGTTATATTCCATTAGTACAAGGCAACGATATTTTCCAAACATTACGATCATGTTCAAATCGCAAAGCATTGAGACAGACATTAAGTTGAAGCCAAGGGATTCAACAAGCATGACTTTATCCATGTGTTGATCCCTTGAGATTGCAACTCTACCTAGACCCAATACCTTACTTTTACCAGTGTCAGCAAATGTGATGTGGCTCTTGTCGGATGGACGTAAGGTTGAGTCCATAAGAAGACTTCTTTTGCCAGTCATGTGATTTGTACACCCACTGTCAATAATCCATTCTGAAGACGCTGGTGTCGTACCCTACAGTGCAGTTAGGGGATAGGCTTCACCAAGAGCATTGTGAAGCAAAAACATTTGACGAACCAGTGGGTTATGAAAGCTTAGATCCAGGTTAGGACTAATAGGGAGTGTAGCAAGCGATTCAGGTACGAAGTACATAGTAAGACCATTTGGGCATTTGATCTTGCGCCCTACAAGATGTTTAAGGTCCCCAGCAATAGCGTCAGAAGATTTTGGTTTTCTGCTGGAGACCTTTCCCTGCAAAAGAGAGTTAAGCCTTCTTAACCACCCACATCTTCAAGGGTGGCTTAGAAGCAATAAGTCTAAGTGCAGCATCTGAGAATTTTGGCTTTGAAGCCTTAGCAAACAGTCTTGCAGGCTGACAATAGTACTCATAAGAATAAGCAGAATAGTTCTTGTTCTTATGAACATGGCAGTTTGATAAACCTCTCTCATATTCATATGCCTGAGTATGGTTTCCCTGCAAAACATTTGCGTTAGTGTAACTCAGGTGAGTCCTCTGTTTGTATGAAGCCTTTGGACCGTATGAAGCCTTTGGTCTGAGGTTTGTCTTCTTCAAGTGAGGTGTCATGAAGACATTCACAGGAAGATTTTCAAGACACCTTTTCGGAACCCAGATCTTCTTCATAGGCGGTCCATTCCTGCAGTTAGTACCAATGTACCTGGCAAACACTTCACCATTCTGATTCTTAAATAGTATATAGTTTGCATCAAAGGATTCATCAATGATAATGGGGTTAGCACAGGTGAAGCCAGATAGATTGGATGGATCTGCTGAAGGTTCCTTTGCAGCAACCCACATGGTTTTGGGGTACTGCTCAGGTTTCCAGTAAGATCCATCTACATTCATTTTCCTTACGAACCCTACACCCTCTTTCCTAGGTGTCGGTGTACTAGAGTAGGGGTACCCTAGTATCCCGAACTTGTGCACGGGCAGTCGCAGCATCCCGCGGCAAGGCTTGCCGGGTGACCGCCAAGGTCCTCCGTGGTTCCTTTAGGAGCCATTCAAGGACAAAGTATCCAAGCCAAGGAGACAAGACCCCGGCAAGAGGAGCTTGCCGGGAAGGCCAACCAAGGCATCTCAAGGAACTTGCCACGACGCGCCACGCGTCCCGGCAAGGCCCGGTGAGCGACAAGCTCCCGGACACGACAAGACAACGACCGGGGCAAGGCGCTTGCCGCGGCAAGCCACCACTCTTTGTCCGCTCTCCAGCACATCCACCAACATGTCGCTCTGGGACCCTTCCAGGCGTACGTGGCGGGAGGCTGTGCAGCCAGCGGTGCGCGGTGGCAAGCGGCGCTGACAAGATTGCCATCGTGGTGAGCGGTGGCGTCCCTGACGGTCCCTTTTGCACTATTTAGGCGACGCAGACGGGCATTTAATGCCCTGGTCCCCTGCCGTCAGGGTTAGGTATGATACACTGTAGCAGGTAGCTGTACCAACCGCAACACCTTTCCATTTTTACCCTTGTCTACGTTGCCACCTGTCGGTGACCCCTTGAGCATATAAAAGGAGGCCCATGCGCAACGTAGAAAGGAGGGGAAGGAGAACACTCACGCTCGGTCTCGTTAGCTGCTGGGGTGTACTGTAGCACTCCGCGCTCCCGAGCAAGAACTCAATACAAACCACAAAGCAGGAGTAGGGTTTTACGCATCCGTGCGGCCCGAACCTGGGTAAACTGCTCGTGTGCTTCGCCTTGATCTGCTCTTCGTGCGACCCTCGCCCCCGCCAAACCGAAAGGGACTCGGTCCGCCGGTCCCATAGGTGCTCGTGGATTAGTCCCCCGACATCTTTGGCACGCCAGGTAGGGGTGTCGAGGTTGTGTGAACCAGATCCGGCGTTCACACGAGCTAGATCTTCATCATCTTCATCGACATGCCGCCGAAGAAGAAGGCTTCGGAGGCGGCTGCTCCGTCCGCGCCGAACCCACCACCGCTGGAGCAAACGGCTGATGGGGCAGATACCGGCGGAAGAACGGGCATCGACGAGAGAGCTCACGGTGCTGCCAGGTCCAAGGACAAGGCTACGTTGCCCATCGGTGGCGTAGCCGGCTCCCACAACGACCGGGCGCACTCCAAGACCTCGGCGTCCGTACATGCACCGCGCCCATCTCAGGAGGTGCGGGACCGGCAGCGTCATGGTACCCATGGTACCATGCGTTTGCTGGACCAAGATCGAGCTGGTGGATCTCGGAGTGCTCGAGACCAGCATGCACGCCAACATGCTGGCACGAGCGAGGCACGGTCGCCTGGACGGGATACTGCTCCTTCTAACATGGTTAGAAGTCCGAGCATATCCCGCTCCTCGCACCGTTCGCCACTGCCACCCGCCACTACAGCAAAAGCTTTGGCGCGAGCTCAACTGCTCCTGGACTTCCCTCCAACGGCAGACAAGATCGACGACTGGAGGGCCACCATTCAGAGTCTCATCGGCTTCGCCAACAGCGACACTCAACGGCAGCCGAGCACGTCGCAGCCGCGGCAAGTCAGCCAGGCACGAGCCGGTGGCGACAAGACCGGTGGGGGTGCAACCACTGTGCACTCTCCGCCCCGAAGGCCAAGATCGCTGACTCGCCGGATCCACCTCGACAGCGACTCCACCGCGTCATCAGATCCACAAGCTCGTCGCAATCAGCGCCAAGTTCTTCACGAACGACAGCAAGAAGACGCTCGTACTCGCATCGATCGCCGAAGAGAAGCGCGACGTCAATCGGACCAGCGTGCTGGGCCCTCTATCGACATGCATGTGCCAGGGGAACCAGGCGACTTGCCGTACGCGGTAGGTTGCCCTGCGTTTAATCGTGAGCTGCGGCAAGTCCAGTGGCCCAGCACGAAGAATTTCAAGCCAGATGTACCAGAGAAGTACGACGGCAAGTCGCATCCGTCGGAGTTCCTCAGCATCTACACCATTGCGGTGCAGGCTGCCGGGGGCGGGACGACAAGATCCTTGCCAACTACTTCCCGCTGGTGCTCAAGCCCAACGTCAGGTCCTGGCTCATGCACTTGCCGGACAACTCCATATCCTCCTGGGCAGACCTATGCCATCAGTTTGTCGGCGCCTTTACAGGCGGCCACAAACCTCATGGCCAAGAGAGTGACCTTCATCTGCTCGCCCAGAAGGAAGGAGAGCCCCTGCGCAAGTACATTCAGAGATTCAGCCGCGTACAGCACAACATCCCAGATGTCCACCCTGCCGCGGTCATTAGCGCGTTCCATCAGAACGTGCGTAACCGCAGGATGCGGGAGGAGATGGCGATGTGCAAGATCAGAGACGTCAGTGAGCTGTATGCCCTGGTCGACAAGTGTGCACGTGCTGAGGAAGGGAGGAAACTCCCCGAAGAGAATACAGGAGCAGGAGGATCTGACAGCGAGGATGCTGCCCCGGCAAAGAAAAACCGGCGGCGGAACAACAGGAAGAAGAAAGGCAAAGATGTGCTAGTCATTGAGCATTCCGGCAACGAAGGTGGCGCCAAGAAAGCCAAAGCTGGTAGCTCCGGCAAGGAGATTGCCGCATGCACCAACTGCCAGACTATGGCGGTCGCCGACAAGCAGGATGGCACCGACAAGCAGTACTGCAAGATCCACCGCACCAAGGGCCATGACCTCCAGAGCTGCAAGAAGGTCGAGCAGCTTGTCCAGCAGCAAAAGGCTGAATACGAGCAACGCGACAAGGAGAGGGCCCAAGGAGGCGCTGGAGAATCCAGCAAGAAGCGCGCCGGCCGGGGAGGACGCCGCGGCAAGGCCAAGCAGCGGCAAGGAGACAGACCTCCCCGCGGCCGCGACAAGGATGAAGATGACGACAACGACGAAGACATGGATGGTGTCGAGACCAGTGAGCAGGAGTTCCAGAAAGCCATAGAGGTCTTGTGCGTTGACGGTGGTGCTTCTCTGCATACTTCGCACCGCCAACTCAAGCAGTGGGTGCGGGAAGTCAATGCGGCGGAACCACCTGTCGAGTCACGCAAGCTTCTCAAATGGTCCAGCACGCCTATCATCTTTGATATTGAGGACCACCCTGATCGCACAACTGCGGTCGGGTGCTTGCCGATGTTGGTTTCACCAAATATCCGCAACCTCAAGGTCACTAAGATGCTAGTTGACGGTGGGGCCGGCTTGAACCTGATCTCCTCCGCTGTACTCCAGAAACTCCAGATCCCTGACAGCGAGATTGAAGAGACCGGCACATTCCAAGGAATCAACCCGGGAAGGAGCAAGCCGAAGGGGAAGGTCATGTTGCCAGTAACATTTGGCAACGAGGTGAACTTCAGGACTGAGAGGGTCACTTTTGACGTTGCCAATTTTCCATTGCCTTACAATGGGATACTCGGCCGTCCAGCACTCGCCAAGTTCATGGCAGCCTCTCACTACGCATACAACATGCTGAAGATGCCAGGCCCAATAAGCGTCATCTCTGTCCCTGGCGACAAGAAGGATGCTCTTATCTGCGCCGACAAGATCTACCGGGAAGCGGCAGCCGCAACAGATCGCAAGTCACCCGCCGTTGAAGCTCCCGGGGGGAAGAAGAAGACCAAGTCCGGCAAGAGTTTTGTTGCCCACTCCGGTAAGCGCACCTCTTCGGAGTGCTGCGCTGCCATCGAGGACGCACCATTGAGCTCCACGGCAAGTGTAAGAAGACAATGGCAGCTCCGCCAGAGACCAAGAAGGTGTCCGCCAAGGAGGACGGCACTGGTGGTACCTTCACCATCAGGGCCACTCTTGACCCTAAATAGGAAAGCACGCTCATTGCTTTCCTGCGGGCGAACGTCGACGTGTTTGCGTGGCAACCGTCTGACATCCCCGGTGTACCCAGGAAAGTAATTGAGCACCATCTTGCCGTTTGTCCTCATGCGTGGCCCGTCAAGCAGAAGGTCAGGAAGAAAGCAGTGGAGCACCAAGAATTCATCGCAGAAGAGATCAAGAAGTTGGAAGCAGCAGGCCTTGTCAGAGGAGTGCTCCATCCTACGTGGTTGGCCAATCCTGTAGTTGTGCGCAAGGCGAACGGGAAATGGAGACTTTGTATCGACTTTACCGATGTTAACAAAGCTTGTCCCAAAGACCCATTTCCTTTGCCGCGCATTGACCAGATTGTTGACTCCACGGCCGGATGTGACTTGCTTTCATTTCTTGACGCATACTCAGGATACCATCAGATCTTCATGGCAGAAGAGGATGAGGAGAAGACCGCATTCATCACTCCATGTGGCACGTACTGTTTCATACGGATGCCTTTTGGTTTTAAAAAATGCTGGTTCAACATTTGCAAGGGTAGTCCATGTCGCTCTTGAGCCACAAATACACAGAAATGTGGAAGCCTACATGGACGACATAGTGGTCAAGAGCAAGGACAAGGCAACTCTGATTCAAGATTTAGACGAGACCTTTGCAAATCTGCGCAAGATCAGCCTCAAGCTCAACCCCGAGAAGTGTGTGTTTGGAGTCTCCTCTGGCAGGCTTCTCGGGTTCTTCGTGTCTCAGCGGGGAATTGAAGCCAATCCCGACAAGATCAAGGCCATTGAGCAGATTGAAGCACCAAAGCGCGTCAAGGATGTACAAAGACTTGCCGGTTGCATGGCTGCTCTCAGCAGGTTTATCTCTAGGTCTGATGAGCGCGCCCTGCCGTTTTTCAAAATATTGAAAAAGGCAGGTCCAATGAAATGGACTCCGGAAGCGGAGGCTGCGCTGCAAGACTTGAAGAGATACCTGTCCTCCACTCCAACACTTGTCGCACCTAAGCCACAAGAGAAGTTGCTGCTGTATATAGCGGCAACCAATCAAGTGGTTAGTGCTGCGTTAGTAGCAGAGAGGGAGGCAGATGATGAGCCAGCAACCACGGCAGGTGCATCCAGCGACAAGCAGGGGGCTTCCCCGACAAGCTCTGGTCCCGACAAGGATGGATCTGCGCAGACGCGCGAGGAGATACAGAAGAGAATGGTACAGCGCCCAGTTTACTTTGTCAGTTCCCTTCTGCAGGGGGCTAGGTCAAGGTACTCTGGCATGTAGAAATTGCTTTTCGGCCTTCTCATGGCCTCGAGAAAGCTGCGCCATTACTTCCAAGAACATGAGATCACAGTTGTCACTCGTTTTCCGCTGAAGAGGATACTACAGAATCCAGAAGCGACAGGCAGGATCGTTGAGTGGGCACTGGAACTGTCAAGCTTTGGCCTCAAATTTGAGAGTACTTCAACTATCCAAAGCAGAGCATTGGCAGAATTCATAGCAGAATGGACGCCAACACCAGATGAAGAAATTCCAGAAACGAGCATCCCCGTCGAGGAAGCAAGCAAAGAGTGGCTGATGTACTTTGATGGTGCCTTTTCGCTACAAGGCGCCGGCGCTGGCGTGCTGCTTGTCGCACCCACCGGAGAGCACCTCAAGTACGTAGTCCAGATGCACTTTCCCAAGGAGCAAGCAACAAACAATACTGCAGAGTATGAAGGCTTGCTTGCCGGTCTCAGGATCGCGGCAGACCTTGGGATCAAGAAGCTCATTGTCAGGGGTGACTCGCAGCTTGTCGTCTGCCAAGTGAACAAAAGCTATCAGAGTCCGTTGATGGAAGCCTACGTCGACGAAGTGAGAAAGCTAGAAGAGCACTTTGACGGCCTACAGATGGAGCATGTTCCAAGAGCTCAGAACACCATTGCCGATGGCCTATCAAAGTGCGCCGCACTTAAGTTACCTGTGGAACCAGGGATCTTTGTGCTCAAGCTGACTCAACCGTCTGTAACGCCATCAACTGGACAGAGCAAGAAGAGGAAGTTGATTTCTGGTGACTATTTTTCGGCAGAGCTTCCCGAAGCCGCCGCCAAGAAGGTCCCCAAGATCAACGCCAAAAGCGCTGAGGAGCAGTCTGCTCCGGCAAGCCCTAGGGTTTGTTCCGTTGAAGCAGAAACTCCCGACAAGTTTTGCTCCAGCAAGCTTGCCGGGGAACGTCAAACTCCGGCAGAGCCGCAGGGTCTCGTCGTAGAAGCGAATGTTCCCGCAGCAGCAGATTTGCCTTTAGTCCTTGTTGTCGAGCCACAAGCTCCAGCATGGACACAGCAGATTGTCCGTTTCCTTCAGACAGGAGAACTTCCCGAAGAACAAGAAGAAGCGGAAAGAGTAGCCCGGCAGTCAAGTATGTACCAATTTGTCGACAACACACTGTACAGAAGAAGACTCAACGGTGTGAAATTAAAGTGTATTCACCGGGAAGACGGACAAAAGCTGTTGGCAGAGATACATGGAGGCATATGTGGTCACCACATTGGCGCAAGAGCACTTGCCGGCAAAGCATTCCGGCAAGGTTTCTTTTGGCCGACAGCCCTCCAGGATGCAACTGCACAAGTAACCAAGTGTGAAGCGTGCCAGTTCCATTCCAAGCAGATACACCAACCAACTCAAGCTCTCCAGACGATCCCTTTATCCTGGCCATTTTCGGTCTAGGGGCTCGACATCCTCGGCCCCTTTCCCCGAGCAGTCGGGGGCTTTGAGTACTTGTACGTTGCAATCGACAAGTTCACAAAGTGGCCGGAAGTGGAAGCAGTGAGGAAGGTGACAGCACAGTCAGCAGTCAAGTTCTTCAGGTTGATTGTTTGCCGCTTCGGGATCCCTAACAGGATAATCACCAACAACGGTACGCAATTCACGAGCCGCACCTTCATGCAGTACGTCCAAGATCTTGGCGCCAAGGTCTGCTTCGCTTCTGTTGCTCACCCGAGAAGCAACGGTCAAGCGGAGAGGGCAAATGCTGAAGTGCTGCGTGGGCTCAAGACCAGGACTTTCGACAGGCTGCACAAGTGCGGAAGAAACTGGATCGAGGAGCTCCCGGTGGTTCTTTGGTCGATCAGGACGACGCCAAATCGAGCCACTGGCCAGACACCTTTCGCTCTAGTCTATGGAGCAGAGGCAGTTCTCCCCACAGAACTCGTATACGGGTCACCTCGAGTGCTCGCTTATGATGAGCTTGAGCAAGAGCAGCTGCGACAAGATGACGCGCTACTCCTTGAGGAAGACCGTCTTCAGGCTGCTGTAAGAGCTGCTCGCTACCAGCAAGCTTTGCGCCGCTACCATAGCCGCAAAGTTAACGCCAGAAGTCTCGAGGAAGGTGACCTTGTTCTTCGGCGTGTTCAGTCCGCCAAGAATTCCAACAAGTTGACGCCGAAGTGGGAAGGCCCTTACCGGGTGAAACGAGTCACTAGGCCTGGCGCTGTCCGCCTTGAGACCGAAGATAGCATTCCGGTGAGCAATTCCTGGAACATTGAGCATCTTTGTAAGTTTTACCCGTAAGGCGCGGTTGCCGGAACCTGTTCCGGCAACCACCTTTTGTACAAGTCTTGCCGCTGTTGCATGTAATCCTTTGTACAAAGCCGGGCGCAGACCCCGTGCATAAGTAAAGCTCATATGCTCCGCACATCTTGTCAATTTCATGCTTTCTATTTTTTGCATATGTGATCTGACACTTTGTGCAGCACCTACTCCCCGGTAAGCAATAACGAGCCGTAAGGCTCCATATCTTTATTTTCTCCTCTTTCTTTTTTCTCAAGGAAAGGAAGGTTCCCTCGCCCACAAGTTTGCCGGGGGGGAAAGGAGAAGATAATGGTATGGACCAGGCGTCGTTCAAGAAAGTTTCGCCTTACCGGGAAGCAAACAACAGAAAAGCTAAGTTGCCAAAGTTTAAGCAATCAGATTTTTAAAATTTTTAAGTTATCTCCCTTGAACGACCGCACTTTGTATGGAAAACCTGTGCGTGGAGGAACCAACTCGTAGCTAGTTGCGCCCTTACTTTGTTTCGAGTCCGCTCAACAACTTAAGGGAGCTGCGACTAGTTGCGACAAGGTTTCTTGTCGGTAGCGGCACCGCCAGCAGGCTGCTGACGTCCCGCACTCAGCGCTCGCGGCTAAGGGGCCTGCACCGGCAAGTTCCCTAAAAGCGTAGGGCAAAAACATACAAAGGGAGGAATCAAGTAAAGGGAATAACATTGCAATCATTACCCGGAATAGAGTTATATTACAAGGTAGCTTGTCGCGGCTCTAACAGATTGTTCTCATAACATGACCAGCAGCGACAAGAAAAGAAGAAAACGGGCGGCCTAGTCTACGCGATCTCCCTCAATCCTCTTGATCCCGCTCACCTTATCCACAATGGGTGCGACAAGGGTCTTGAGCGCCTCCAGATCAGCATCCGGCGACAGGGTCTTGAGGACGTTGGTGAGGTTGAGGCCCGGGTTGCGGAAGGCCACCTTCACCAACACCTTTTGAAGAGCTCCCGCACAGATCTTGCGCGACTCGTCGGCCAGCTGCTTTGGGATCTTCTCCCGGAGCCGCTGAAGGGCCGTCGCCACGCCTTTGAAGAACAAGGTGAGCTTGGCGCTGGGTTGGAGGTTCTCATCAGAGGGATACCCGAGATCCTCCACCCCCAGCTGCGCCAACTCCCTGTCGATATCTGCGGCAGCATTCACGAGACCCTCCGTCCAGTGCTCCAGCGTCTTGGTCAAAGTGGTCAGCTTCAACTCAAGATCTGCGTTGGAGTCCTTGGCGGCGCTAAGCTCTTTGCCCTTCTCGGCGAGACGAACCTGCAGCTCTGAGTTGCTGTGGGCGTCCTTCGCCCGCTCACGCTTGAGCGCGGCAAGCTCTTCACCACTCGCCTTGAGATCGGCCTCCAGCTGCGCCACCTTCGTCTCCAGCTCCTTCTTGGCAGCCTCGGCAACTGCGGCAGCATCCTCTGCTTGCTTAAGGGCTCCGCCGAATTTTTGCTCACGCGCGGCAAGCTCCTCCTCATGGCTGTCGAGGTTAACTTTCCGCTGCACCAGCTCGCCCTCCTGCGCAGACAGCTTCTCAGCGGCAAGCCGCTGTTGCTCTTCAACTTCGGCCTTCTCGAGGAAGAAGGCCTTTTGCTCTTCGGCGAGTTGCTCCCGCTCCTCTGCCAGGGACCGGAGAGCTTCGTGGTTGAAACCCCGGAGCTCCTCCGCGCGCTTCTCGATGTCCGCTCCCGCCTTCGCGACAAGCACCTCGCGGGATTCCAGCTTGGCTTGCCGCGCGCGGTAGAGCGACAACAGCTTCCGCAGCAGCCGCTCCTCCTCAGGCTCGCCGCTGCTGCTACTCGGCGCATCAACTAGCGTCAGCCCAGCGGAGGCGAGCACCTCTCCATCAAAGCTCTCTCCCTCGACCGGCGCCCTGGAGCTTGACGCCCAGGGGAGGTTGATGAAGACGCCATCGCCGACCTTCAAGTAGACGCCTGGCTGGGGCTCTTCGGAGCCTGGCGCTGCGGCAGCGGCGGACGGGTCGGCGGTCGACGTAGCGCCTGGCGCTCCTGCGGCCTCAGGGTCGTCAGTGCGATCGCCAGACCCCTCGCCAGCTGCTGCGGCGGCAGCTTTGGCGGCCTCGTTGCCGGCGGGATCATCAGCGCCGGCTGCTTCTTCAGTGGCAGCGGCGTCGTCGGCAGCAACCTCGGTCTCCATCGGCTCCGCAGCAGATGGGTCTGATGGCCGGAAAAGTGAGAAAAGTCAAGCAAATACCCAAAAAGAAGAAGAACCCAAGGGAAGCTTTGAAGAGAAGATTACCTGTACTGGGTCCGGCAGTCGTAGTCTCCGCCGCCGGGGGGACACTGGTACTCTCCCTTGCCGGAGGACTCTCCCTTGGCATTTCGGGGGCGGCCTCCGGGCGCTCCTGGTGGGGCTGCTCTGCTCCTACACAAACCAACAGTTAGATGTCAGCAAAGAAAGAGTATCCATGCGCGCCTAACAGCGGAAAGCGAACCATATACTTACGCTGGGGGCTGCTCTGGAGAACAGTTGCCGGGTCCGGCAAGGTTGTCTCGGACGCACCCCCTGCTGTCGCGGTGGGTTCGTCCTCGATGACAATCACCGGGACCTTGGCTCTCTTCGCTGCTCTCCGGGCCAGAGTCCTGAAAAGGATAAGTTCAGAGTAAAGCAAATGAGATACAAGACAAAACAGCAAGAATTGGAGAACTACAAGTACAACAAGAGAATCTTACTCTTCTTCTTCCTCGTCAGAGCTGAACGCGGAGAAGTCGAAGTCCGGCTCACGTCCGGCACGAGGAGGCGGAGGAGTAGTTTCCCTTGGCCGCTTGGCGGGAACAGTGGTGGTGGTCTGGGACGACCCCGCTCCGGCTGCCGCCGCGGCGTGAGAAGCGGCAGGAGCAGAAGCGGTGGTCCGGGTGGACCCCGCTCCAGTTGCCGCAGCAGCGTGAGGTGCTCCCACAGCAACAGTGCTTGCCGCGGTGGAGCGTGTCGCGCGGCGCGGTGACTGTTCACTCGCCCGCCGCCCCGCTATGTCCCCGGCCTTGCAGAGACGCCTTCTTGGTGGGGATGGAGGCTCTGCTTGCGGCGAGCTGCCTGAAGATGAGGAGGAAGAGGAGTTGATCTCCAGCGAGCCGCTCGTATCCTCGGCGGGCTTGCTCGACTCAACGTCATGCCCGGCAAGCTCTTTCTCACCGACGAGCTCCTCTCGCTCGGCACGGTTTGCTGCCTCTGCTGCCTCTGCCTCCTCCACGGTGATTCCAAATTCGCCCGCGGCTGCGGCTGCCGCCGCCTCTTCCAGCCTAGTGGCGATGCGTGTCATCTCCGCATCGGTGGTGTCGCGGGTGAGGCTATTCTTTTCGTCGGAGCGGACCGGCACTTCTACCAAGCCGTCAAAGAACTCTTGCACGACGTCGTCTGCAGGCTCTTGCCAAGTTGGGACAATTCCATGCGAATCACACAGCGGCATCATTGCACGGATGCGGTCGAGCGCGGAGTTGTTGCACAGCGGAACGACACCCTTCAGCAACCTGAACACTTCGGGATGTTGAGGGTCGTACTTGAACAGCTCCTGGAGCATCGCGTTAAGCTCTAGAACAGTGAAGTTGAAGTTGAGGCCCGGACGCAGCCTCATGATATCCGCCGCATTCTTGAATTCCCAGACAGGTCTCCTCCGTTCCTGCAGGGGGGCGATGCGGCGGCGAAGAAAATCTGCGCCAACAGCGCCTACAGTGAGCCCGGCAAGCCTGAGGCGTTGGATCCGGGTGACGGCAATCTTCGGCCTATCGTCTTCCGGGGCCACGTCACTCCAATCGCTGCCGCGTGCTACTGGGCTTGGCGCCGGGCGGTAAACGGCTGCAGGTTCTCCTCGACAATCCAGCACCAGTCTTCTCTCCATTCCTCCCACTTGCCGCGGAACTCTCCCTCCAGATAAGTGTCCTTCTTGCCGGCCCTCGAGATCCAGGTGATTCCGCCGGATAAAGGCTCTCCTCTCTCTACTCGGGGCATAAAGAAGTGGCGAAAAAGGGCTACATTGGGATAGACTCCGACAAAGTTTTCGCAGAGATGTGCGAAAACTGCCATGGTCAGAACAACATTGGGGGTGAAGTCAAGGAGGCGGAACCCGTAGGTGTTCATAATATCGCAGAAAAACTCAGAGAAGGGCGGGCAGAGCCCGCAGTAGAAGAACAAGGCGAAGAAATGATATCCGTTTGGAGCCATTTTCCAAGCGGCGGCTGGAAGTACCTTCGTGCGCGGATGCGCTCGCGTCTCCGTCGACCAGAAGAGGTAGTAATTTTCCCTCAGCTCCCTCGCGGCAAGCTTGGGGGGGGGGGGAAGATTGCCCGCTCCTTTCGCAGCGCCACAAGCCGCTGCGCCTCGGTCGGCTTCACAACCTTCCCTTTGTCGGCTCTCGGAGCCATGGCGGAAGTGGTGGAGGAGGTCGACGGCGTTGGTGGTGCTGGTGGCGATGGGGGGCGGGGCGCTGCTCTCTTTCATCTTTGGGAAGACGAGGGAGCGGCGGAGGTTTCCGAGATTGGAGTAGCAACCGGCGAATGGGCGAACTACCCCTGCTTCCCATGCTTATAAAGAGGGAGGGGGCTGACGTTCCGCCTTTCTGAATAAAGAAACCACCCACGATCTATACCACGACGCCGCATTCAACGCGTGCCGTTTGGGGAGGGCGCGGTGGATACGGGGAGAGATACGGCGTAACCCAGGCCGCGCGTGCCCGTGCCCTGTTTTGGGCCTGGCCCAACAGCGCTCGGCACCGTGTATGGCCCAGGCCCGGGGGCTCCTGTCGGTGTACTAGAGTAGGGGTACCCTAGTATCCCGAACTTGTGCACGGGGAGTCGCAGCATCCCGCGGCAAGGCTTGCCGGGTGACCGCCAAGGTCCTCCGTGGTTCCTTTAGGAGCCATTCAAGGACAAAGTATCCAAGCCAAGGAGACAAGACCCCGGCAAGAGGAGCTTGCCGGGAAGGCCAACCAAGGCATCTCAAGGAACTTGCCGCGACGCGCCACGCGTCCCGGCAAGGCCCGGTGAGCGACAAGCTCCCGGACGCGACAAGACAACGACCGCGGCAAGGCGCTTGCCGCGGCAAGCCACCACTTTGTGTCCGCGCTCCAGCACATCCACCAACGTGTCGCTCTAGGACCCTTCCAGGCATACGTGGCGGGAGGCTGTGCAGCCAGCGGTGCGCGGTGGCAAGCGGCGCTGACAAGATTGCCATCCTGGCGAGTGGTGGCGTCCCTGACGGTCCCTTTTGCACTATTTAGGCGATGCAGACGGGCATTTAATGCCCTGGTCCCTTGCCGTCAGGGTTAGGTATGATACACTGTAGCAGGTAGCTGTACCAACCTCAACACCTTTCCATTTTTACCCTTGTCTACGTTGCCACCTGTCGGTGACCCCTTGAGCATATAAAAGGAGGCCCATGCGCAACGTAGAAAGGAGGGGATGGAGAACACTCATGCTCGGTCTCGTTAGCTGCTGGGGTGTACTGTAGCACTCCGCGCTCCCGAGCAATAACTCAATACAAACCACAAAGCAGGAGTAGGGTTTTGCGCATCCGTGCGGCCCGAACCTGGGTAAACTGCTCGTGTGCTTCGCCTCGATCTGCTCTTCGTGCGACCCTCGCCCCCGCCGAACCAAAAGGGACTCGGTCCGCCGGTCCCATAGGTGCTCGTGGATTAGTCCCCCGACACTAGGGTTTCAGTTCAGAATCTGCTTTTTCAGGACATCACATAATGTCTGATGCCCTTTAAGACTTTTGTACATCCCTGTTTCAAGCAATGTCTTCAACCTGGCATTCTCATCAGCAATAGCGATGGTATCCTCAGCAGAGGGGTTAGTTACCGCATCAACAGTTGAAGATATTGCAACAGCAGTAGCAGTAGAACATTTAGCAACAGAAGTAGCATTATCACGCTCAATGCATTTAAGACATGGTGGTTCAAATCCTTCCTGAGCGGGACTGATCTGTTTGGCGCGAAGTGACTCGTTTTCCGTTTGAAGATCTTCATGAGCCGCTCTCAATTTCTCAAGATCTTGCTTCCTTTGAAGATAATCATATGAAAGCTTTTCATGAGTTGTTGAGAGAGTTTCATGACGACTTTCAAGTTCCTGATACTTAACGTGAAGATTTTTTATGTCTTCAATTAAGGATTCAGATCGAGTCATTTCAGCACCTAACAGATCATCGCTTCTGTCTAACAGTTTTTGAATGTGTTCCATAGCTTTCTGTTGTTCAGTTGCAATTTTAGCAAGTGTTTTGTAGCTAGGTTTTGAACCACAATCAGAGTCATCGTCACTAGATGTTTGATAGTGAGTAGTGCGTGTGTTTACCTTGGCACCGCGTGCCATGAAGCAGTAGGTAGAAGCGGAGTAGTCCTTGTCATTTGCATCGGTGTCGGTGATGAAATCATTGTCTTCAGTGTTGAAGACGGACTTGGCAACGTATGCTGTAGCCAGACCTGCGACACCTGAGTCAGATTCCTCCTCAGACTCCACCTCCGCCTCTTCAGACGCAGACTCCTCCTCTGAATCCATTTCCTTGCCAACAAACGCACGTGCCTTGCCAGATGAGCTCTTCTTGTGTGATGAAGACTTTGAGGAAGACTTGGAAGAAGACTTTGGGTATTTCTTCTTCTTCCTCTTGTCGTCAGAGTGATATTCCTTGCTCTTCTTCTTCTTTTTGTTCTCATTGTCCCACTGTGGACACTCAGAGATGAAGTGTCCAAGTTTCTTGCACTTGTGACATGTTTTCTTCTTGTAGTCATGAGCAGGAGCTTCATCATTCCTTGAACTTGATCGAGAAGACTTTCTGAAGCCTTTCTTCTTGGTGAGTTTTTGGAACTTCTTGACAAGCATAGCAAGTTCCCTTCCAATGTCTTTAGGGTCATCAGAACTGCTGTCAGATTCTTCTTCAGATGAGGAGACAACTTTTGCCTTCAAGGCACGAGTTCGCCCATAGTTTGGACCGTAGATCTCTCTTTTCTCCGAAAGCTGAAACTCATGTGTGTTGAGCCTCTCAAGTATGTCAGACGGTTCGAGTGTCTTGAAATCAGGACGTTCTTGAATCATCAGGGCCAGGATGTCAAACAAACTATCAAGTGATCTCAGCAGCGTCTTGACGATTTCGTGTTTGGTAATCTCAGTGGCGCCGAGGGCTTGAAGCTCATTTGTGATGTCAGTGAGTCGGTCAAATGTGTGCTGGACATTCTCATTGTCATTTCGCTTGAAGCGGTTGAAGAGGTTGCGAAGAACACTGATTCTCTGATCTCTCTGGGTTGAGATGCCTTCATTGACCTTGGAGAGCCAGTCCCAGACCAGCTTGGATGTCTTCAAAGCACTCACACGGCCATACTGTCCTTTGGTCAGATGACCACAGATGATATTCTTGGCAGCAGAGTCTAGTTGAACAAATTTCTTGACATCATCACTAGTGACACCTTCTCCAGCCTTGGGAATGCCGTTCTCGACGACATACCATAGGTCGACGTCAATGGCTTCAAGATGCATGCGCATCTTATTCTTCCAGTAGGGACATTCAGTTCCATCGAAGACGGGGCACGCAGCGGAGACTTTAATTATCCCTGCAGTCGACATAGCTAAAACTCCAGGTGGTTAAACTGAATCACACAGAACAAGGGAGCACCTTGCTCTGATACCAATTGAAAGTGCGTTATATCGACTAGAGGGGAGGGGGGGGGGGTGAATAGGCGATTTTTATGAAAGTCTTCAGAACATGGGAGTTTTGAAGACAAACGATAAAATTAAACCTATTACCATGCAGTGGAAGGTAAGCTACACTAGGCAAACCATAGTCAAGTATTCAATGAAGTGAAAGCACAAAGACTAATAGTAGCAGGTAGTAAGGATCGGGTAGGAAGATATTGTGAAGCCAAACAGAACACACAGTCACTCAGTGAAGACAAATGATAGAGCAAACATACAATGACTTCACAAGGAGTAACAGTAAGTAAAGTGAAGTGAAGATGAAACCAGTGACTCATTGAAGACAATGATTTGTTGGACCAGTTCCAGTTGCTGTGACAACTGTACGTCTGGTTGGAGTGGCTAGGTATTTAAACCTTAGGACACACAGACCCGGACACCCAGTCCTAAACACGCAGCTCAGGACACCCAGTCCTCACCGTATTCTCCTTGAGCTAAGGTCACATAGACCTCGCCCAATCACTCAGGTAAGTCTTCAAGGTAGACTCCCAAACCTTCACAGACTTCGTTCACCGGCAATCGACAATGTCTCTTGGATGCTCAGAACGCGACGCCTAACCGGCTGGAGGATGCACAGTCCTCAAGTGTAATAAGTCTTCAGATCACACAGACAAGAAGACTTAAGTGATGCCCAATTCTCTCTGGCTCTGGGTGGTTAGGGCTTTATCCTCGCAAGGAATTCTCTCTCAAAGGCTTCGAGGTGGGTTGCTCTCAAACGACAAAAGCCGTACTCTCAATCTGAGCAGCCAACCATTTATGGTTGTAGGGGGTGGGCTATTTATAGCCACTTGGCAACCCGACCCGATTTGTCCGAAATGACCCTGGGTCACTAAGGAACTGACACGTGTCCCAACGGTCAGATTTCAAACTCACATGGCAACTTTACTTGGGCTACAAGCAAAGCTGACTTGTCCGACTCTGGACAAGATTCGCTCTCATTGTCTTCACTCGAAGACATCTGTTTTTGGTTTAGGCATCACTTCAATCATTCTGACTGGTTCTCTTAGACCCCACTTAACAGTACGGTGGTTCCTATGACTCAACACAAAAGAAAAAGAACTATGAAAGATCTAAGTCTTCGAGTTCCATAGGCTTCATATCGTGTCTTCTCTTGTCATAGTCTTCAATGTGAATATCTTCATATACCACCTTTGACTTCAATGTCTTCATACATTTTTAGGGGTCATCTCTGGTAGTAAAACCGAATCAATGGGGGACTTCTACCTGTGTTATCCTGCAATTCTTACAAACACATTAGTCCCTCAACTAGGTTTGTCGTCAATACTCCAAAACCAACTAGGGGTGACACTAGATGCACTTACATGAAGGAAGGGGGACAAGTGAAGGCGCACTGTTCGGGGGTCCCGAGCCGGCAGCTTATAAGAGGTCGCTTCCGAGTGGCTGACTGGTAGGCCCAGGCAATCCCGTCAAATCCCGCAACAGGCGCGCGCGCGGTACGTGGCGAAAAAGGTGGCGCGGGGATCGAGGAGCTTACGTCCTATCCCATCCGATTACTGCGGCCGCCCCCATCCCGCGCGCTTCCCGAAATTCAAATCCCACAAAATCCGCGGGCCGCAGAACAACTCGTCAAACAGAAGATCGCTTTCACACCGTCACTCGGAACTTCACAAGTAAAGAAATTCACTCGACAAGAGGCCAAGAATGGATCAAGGCGACTGAAAGAAGTTGACGACGTCATCCATGACAATTGATCCAAAACAAGACGTTCATATAACATGAAGAACCAGTCGGAAAGATCCCCAACTCCTTCCCCACTCGAACCTCGATCCATTCGGGGGCTAATGATGAAGCTATGTACCTAGGATAGGGGCATGGACCTGTCCTAAGTACCCTACCCAAGGACATCCCTAGAAGAAGTCACCTTTCAATCGACTTGGAGGTATCCCACTCGACAGATTCAAGACACTCGACCACGAAGCAATCACTCGACCAAATTCCAACCACTCGACTGCCAGGAGATCTAAAGTCACCCTGCACGCAAATGGTCGGCCATTAAGTAGCTTTTATGGTCATCATAACACTTTATTAGGGGCGTTACCAGTAACCCCCAATCTTAATGTACTTTAAACCTTGCATTACTGAGGGCTGGAGGGGCCTGGCGAACTCTATATAAGCCACCCCTTCCTCAGTATCAAGGGGGGCACCCCTGTTATTCATACACACATAATTCAGTCGACCGCCTCCGGGCACCGAGACGTAGGGCTGTTACTTCCTCCGAGAAGGGCCTGAACTCGTAATCCTCGTGTGCTTACAACTCCTCCATAGCTAAGATCTAGCCTCTCCATACGTACCCCCTACATCACTGTCAGAGTTAGAACCACGACAGTTGGCGCCCATCGTGGGGCGAGGAGTCTTAGCGCCTAGTTTGAGAAGTTGCGATTTTTTCCGATCTCCTTGATCATGGTTTCGGGCGGAGCTTTGGTGGAGGGCCGTGAGATCCGTCTCGACGTGCTCACGTTCATCGCCGACGACTCCGCTTGGCTTCAGGAGGCTCCACTCGACGTCGACGCGCTCCCCGTCCGCGGGGCGACGCACTTTCGCGCATGCGTCCGTGGTGTCCTCCTGCGGCAGCCGTCGACCCAGTATCGGTCGGCTCCCGTGGCATCTCCCCGCCCTGTTTCTCGCCGGCGCAAGCGCTCTGGTCGGTCAAGGCTTCAGAGGTGGGTGAGGCATGCGGTGGCCCGCCAGTCGGCCACCCCACAAGTCGCGGCAATCGAGCCCGACGAATCCCTCTATAGCCTGTTCGACTGGCTCCGCAGAGACCGCATTCGAATGTGACAGTAGTGACCCAGCTATAGAGGTTCTGGTGATCTATGGGCCACACAGTCCTCCCGGTTTCCCCCGCGCTGACGGAGGCACGGATGGGGGCGACCCGTCGCGTCCTCACGAGGAGTATCTCCCCGAGCCTCTCATGTCGTTGCAGCGGGAGGAGCTTCGCCGCCGGAACATGGATGCACTCCACACTCCTATCATTGGAGAAACCCCCGAGGCCCGAGCCTTGGAGGACGCGCGCTTGGCTAACTTGGCCGAGCGCACTCGAATGGAGAATCTCCAGCGAATACTCGACGAGCGAGCGCGTCAACGGGCTCCAGAATCCAGTCGACGTCAACTCTTTCCGCCCCCGCAGGTATATCGTACTCCGATTCAGAATTTGGCGGCTGCGGCCCGTATAGCAGAGTCGATTCAGCCCTCCCAGTCAGAGGCTGGCAGAGGCTTGTTGCAAATCAGAGCGTTGCTCCGGGCAGCGGGAGACCGGAATTCCGCTGTTTCTCAGTCGCGGAACAGGATCCACAGTCGATCCGTTGCAGCGGATACAGTCCAGTCGGCTCACAGCCCAAGATCGCCTCCGAGGCGTGAGGGACGTGGAGACCGGCGTGATCAATACAGAAGGAATGAGCAGTATGATCACCGATTCGATCGTGATGATCGACGTCGAGTGCCAACCCCTCCCCCGAGGAGTGGATCATATGTGCCTCGACAGCAGGTTGACAGACGCCCTCATAGTGTTGGGCGGAGAATTCCAGTCGACCCCAGGGAACTAGGCTTTGATGCGAGATCCATTCTCGTTCAAGGTTTGGTCGACAGGAATAGAGCTTAGCGAGAAGGCCACGACAGAGATGCGCCTACCAGTAGCAGAGTACATGTTTCAGGGCCGGAGTGTTTCAGTCGAGCCATCAGAGCCGCTGTAATTCCTCCCAACTTCAGGTTGGCGACTGGAGTTAGTAAGTTCACCGGTGACTCCAAGCCCGGTACTTGGCTCGAAGATTACCGAGTGGCTGCCCACATTGGTGGTGGGAACGATGAGGTAGCCATGAAGCACCTGCCTCTCATGTTAGAAGGCTCGGCCAGAGCGTGGCTGAATCAGTTAGCACCCAGCAGCATTTACACTTGGGAGGATCTCTCCCGAGTGTTTGTCACCACATTTGAAGGAACATCCCTAAGTACCTGAACTCGTCCTAAGTACCCTACCCAAGGACATCCCTAGAAGAAGTCACCTTTCAATCGACTTGGAGGTATCCCACTCGACAGATTCAAGACACTCGACCATGAAGCAATCACTCGACCAAATTCCAACCACTCGACTGCCAGGAGATCTAAAGTCACCCTGCACACAAACGGTCGGTCATTAAGTAGCTTTTATGGTCATCATAGCACTTTATTAGGGGCGTTACCAGTAACCCCCAATCTTAATGTACTTTAAACCTTGCATTACTGAGGGCTGGAGGGGCCTGGCGAACTCTATATAAGCCACCCCTTCCTCAGTATCAAGGGGGGCACCCCTGTTATTCATACACACATAATTCAGTCGACCGCCTCCGGGCACCGAGATGTAGGGCTGTTACTTCCTCCGAGAAGGGCCTGAACTCGTAATCCTCGTGTGCTTACAACTCCTCCATAACTAAGATCTAGCCTCTCCATACGTACCCCCCTACATCACTGTCAGAGTTAGAACCACGACAGCGCTTGAACAGAATGTCGTCACGACACCATAGCAGGGACGATGGGTCAGCATCCGCAGGTTGTGGTCCACGGACCATGCAGGGATAGAAGCCTTGTTCAATGGCTTCATCTGTGGTCCTGGGTTGAAGATTTTTGTAGAGGATGTCTCCCCATGGTCGCTTGATGGCATTCTTTTCAGCATATTCCTTTGTCACAAATCTGTACTTGAACCACTGTTCTGCCCAATAGCGTCGAATCCATTGGATTCGTGTTTTGCGCTGATTGTAATCCTCTTCAGGATCTGTCTTGTACAGTTTTGAGAGGTCATCCGGCAGATCTCTTGATGTTTCTCCATGACTCTTTCTGCCACCCTTCCTTGCTGATTTCTCTGAAGCCATGAACTTTAAACTGAAAGGCTTCAATACGTTCAAAGGCTTCAAGGGCTTTCGCTTGCTGGACAGACATGAACTGGCTTCGGGAGAATTGATATGATGCTGTAAGAATTCTGCAAATGAATGCAGACTATGAGAACCAAGGGATTCTCCCACGGACATGTACCTGTGACAGCATTAAGGTGCGAGGGAAGGGGAAGAGGTCATATGCATTCTCAGAAGATTTTGAATATAAATCAGTTTAGAAGACATTGGCCTCATCGTGCGAAGACATTCACTCATAGATAAGGAGTTGGTTCCAGATTTGTACGAATCCAGAGATCAGTACAACTGAGGAATCTAACTACTTTGTGAAGCATAAGTGAATATACTAGGCATGTTATGAGATTTAGTATGAGAGAGATCTAACTTGTATGAATAGAAACTGCTTGTGGTAGAAAGTGACAAAGCCATAGGATCAACGGTGCCGTAAAAAGGAAGTTTTATTTACCACACTAAGAACTGCTAGATGGAGTGGAAGATGAGGCCGAGCAGTTCGATCTTCCATGCCCTAACTTGGCGACGGAGGACACCTACGGCGACGGCGGACAGGACGATGTCCGCGGTCGGTGTGAAGACGGCGTCGGAGAGGTTGCGGTAGCGAAGCGCTTCATCGCCGGCGTCGTCGAGGGCTAGCGGTGGCGCTAGGGTTTGTGCGAGAGTGGAAGAAGAGATAATGACCGCCGTGAAGTGTGTATTTATAGGTACAGGGGCGGCACTGCGTTATTACACAGGTGCCCCTGGCGATTCGCATCTGAGGAACACGTGGCCATCATGCAGAATTTTGGGGTTTGTTCCACGTCCCACGCACGCTTGGATTGTCGGGTGGTCGTTCCTACTTCTCCGGGTTTCATGTGGAGGAATGAGCATTGAAAGCGGACTTAAGGTTTGTCTCTGTATCTTCTGCTGACAAGGATGCAGAGAAGACATTCGACAGTTTCAATAGAATGCATATGATTTGGAGAGATAGAGTTTGAGATAGAAAGCACAGAGAGGTTAGGGTCCGATCACATTCACTTAGTTCAAAAGATTCAACAAGAAGACATAGCTATAAGTGAATGCTGTAGAGGACAGAACACTAGTATATATATAATCAACATAGTGAAGATAATCATGAAGACATGTTGAAATTGAAGCCAAACCAAATGTGAAGACATAGCAATGTAACGCCATGAGTGAAACACTTCAAATAGAACATTTGGTGGTGGCGTTACCCACCGTATAGGAAGTATTAGACCCAGACATGGTGCACAATTATCGTGGCGCTCCGAAGTCAAATTCCACATTAATGTATTCACACTTAGAATGTATGTCTTCATTGATTGAGATATACTTTACTTCGTGTGTTGCACATCTAAGTCATCAATATGCATAAGGGTTAGGATGTGTGCCTGATCACAGGACATTTGAGGATTCCAGGATATTTAGCTCACACCGTAACTTGCAAAATCTCTTCTCATCCAAGGGCTTGTTGAAGATATCTGCCAATTGCTCTTCAGTGTTGACGTGTATGATATCAATATCTTCCTTCACAACATGATCTCTGAGAAATTGATGACGAATTTCAATGTGCTTTGTCGCTTCAGATGAATTCCATAGTCCTTGAGTGTTTGCTTCATCCACAGAAGTTGAGCGCAGCAAGATCCAGCAGCAATGTATTTAGATTCAGCAGTGGAGAGAGATACATAGTTCTGCTTCTTTGAAGACCAACATACAAGTGATCGTCCCAGAAAATGACATGTGCCTGATGTAGACTTGCGATCCACCTTGTCACCAGCATAATCAGCATCCGAGAATCCAACCAGATCAAACTTTGAGCCCTTTGGATACCATAATCCTAGAGTTGGGGTGTGAGCCAAATATCGAAGAATTCGCTTCACAGCTAAGTGATGCGACTCCTTTGGTGCCGCTTGGAATCGAGCACACATGCAAACAATAAGTATAATATCTGGCCTAGATGCACATAGATAAAGTAAAGAACCAATCATGGAGCGGTATACCTTTTGATCGAACTCTTCACCATTGTCGTTAGGACCCAGATGATGCTTGGCTGGCATTGGCGTCGTGAAGCCTTTGTAGTCTTGCATACCGAACTTCTTCAGGCAATCTTTGAGATACTTCTCTTGAGATATGAAGATTCCGTTGCGTTGCTGTCGTATTTGAAGACCGAGAAAGAACTTCAGCTCTCCCATCATAGACATTTGATATTGCTCTTGCATCATATATCCAAACTCTTCACTATACTTCTGATTGGTGTAGCCGAAGATAATGTCATCCACATATATTTGGCACACAAACAGTTCACCATCATATGTCTTCGTGAAGAGAGTTGGGTCGAGGGAACCAGGTATGAAGCCTTTGCTCTTCAGGAAGTATTTGAGTGTGTCATACCATGCCCGAGGGGCTTGTTTGAGGCCATACAGTGCCTTGTTGAGCTTGTATACCATGTCAGGATGTTTTGGATCTTCAAAGCCAGGTGGTTGTGCAACATACACTTCTTCTTCAATCTTGCCATTGAGAAAGGCGCTCCTCACATCCATTTGATAAAGAAGTATGTTGTGATGATTTGCATAGGCTAGCAGTATGCGTATGGCTTCAAGTCTAGCCACGGGAGCAAATGTTTCATCGAAGTAAATGCCTTCCACTTGAGTATATCCTTGAGCAACGAGACGAGCTTTGTTTCTGACAACTTGACCGTGCTCATCTTGTTTGTTGCGGTATATCCATTTTGTGCCTATTATGTTGTGCTTCCGAGGATCGGGACGCTTGACCAGTTCCCATACATTATTCAGCTCAAACTGTTGAAGCTCTTCTTGCATAGCTTGAATCCATTCAGGTTCCATGAAGGCTTCTTCAACTTTCTTGGGTTCTTTTATTGAGATGGATGCGAAGTGCCCACAGAAATTTGCTAGCTGAGTTGCCCTTGAATGAGTGAGTGGACCGGGTGCATTGATGCTATCAATTATTCTTTCAATCTGCACTTCATTGGCAACACGAGGATGTACAGGGCGAAGATTTTGCTCTTGCTGATCATTGTCGTTGTTAGAAGGAATGTCTTCAGGCTGAGCATTGTCTTCAGGTTGATCAGGTGCTGAGATGATAAGTTCTTCTTCAGGATGAGCTTCAGAAGGTATAATTTCTCCAGTTCCCATTAGCTTGATTGATTCACTGGATGGAACTTCATCTAGCACATTTGGCAGGTGCTCTCTTTGTGAACCGTTGGTCTCATCGAACCGCACATCCACTGTTTCAACCACTTTGTAATGAAAGAGATTGAAGACTCTATAGGAGTGCGAATCCTTTCCATATTCAAGCATAAAACCCTCATGTGCTTTTTGTGCAAACTTTGAGGTGTGATGTGGGTCCTTGATCCAGCACCTGGCGCCAAATACTCTGAAGTAACTGACATTTGGCTTCTTGCCAGTAAGGAGCTCATAAGATGTCTTGTTCAGAAGCTTGTGAAGATAAACACGATTGATTGTATGGCATGCAGTATCAATGGCTTCAGGCCAGAATTTTCTTGGAGTCTTGTATTCATCTAGCATCGTTCTGGCCATCTCAATGAGTGTTCTGTTCTTGCGTTCGACGACGCGATTCTGCTGTGGCGTGTACGGGGTCGTGAATTCATGTGTGATGCCCAAGGTATCAAGATATGTATCAAGGCCAGTGTTCTTGAATTCAGTGCCATTGTCACTTCTGATATGCTTTATCTTGGCGCCATAGTTGTTCATTGCTCGATTGGCGAAGCGTCTAAAGACATCCTGCACTTCAGTCTTGTAAAGGATTATGTGCACCCAAGTATATCTAGAATAATCATCAACAATGATAAAGCCATAGAGACAAGCAGTAGTAGTAAGAGTTGAGTAATGAGTGGGACTGAAAAGATCCATGTGAAGCAGTTCGAAGGGTCGAGTAGTAGTCATGATTGTTTTCGAGGGATGTTTGGCCCTCGTCATCTTTCCTGCCTCACAGGCACCGCATAAGTGATCTTTCTTGAACTTGACGCCCTCGATGCCTATGACATGCTTCTTCTTTGCCAGGGTGTGGAGGTTCCTCATGCCAGCATGCCCAAGCCTCCGATGCCAGAGCCAGCATTCTGAAGCTTTTGCTAGAAGACATACGGCAAGCTGTGGTCCTGCGGAGAAATCTACCACGTACAAATCATCTTTTCGATACCATTCAAATACTAGAGACTTGTCAGATTCCATTAGAACAAGGCAACGATATTTTCCAAATATTACGATCATGTTTAAATCGCAAAGCATTGAGATAGACATTAAGTTGAAGCCAAGGGATTCAACAAGCATGACTTTATCCATGTGTTGATCCCTTGAGATTGCAACTCTACCTAGACCCAATACCTTACTTTTACCAGTGTCAGCAAATGTGATGTGGCTCTTGTCGGATGGACGTAAGGTTGAGTCCATAAGAAGGCTTCTTTTCCCAGTCATGTGATTTGTACACCCACTATCAATAATCCATTCTGAAGACGCTAGTGTCGTACCCTTGGCACCGCGTGCCATGAAGCAGTAGGTATAAGCGGAGTAGTCCTTGTCATTTGCATCGGTGTCGGTGATGAAGTCATTGTCTTCAGTGTTGAAGATGGACTTGGCAACGTATGCTGTAGCCAGACTTGCGACGCCTGAATCGGACTCCTCCTCAGACTACCTCCGCCTCCTCAGAAGCGGACTCCTCCTCTGAATCCATTTCCTTGCCAACAAACGCACGTGCCTTGCCAGATGAGCTCTTCTTGTGTGATGAAGACTTTGAGGAAGACTTCGAAGAAGACTTTGAGTATTTCTTCTTCTTCTTGTCGTCAGAGTCATATTCCTTGCTCTTCTTCTTCTTTTTGTTCTCATTGTCCCACTGCGGACACTCAGAGATGAAGTGGCCAGGTTTCTTGCACTTGTGACATGTTTTCTTCTTGTAGTCGTGAGCAGAAGCTTCATCATTCCTTGAGCTTGATCGGGAAGACTTTCTGAAACCTTTCTTCTTGGTGAATTTTTGGAACTTCTTCACAAGCATAGCAAGTTCCCTTCCAATGTCTTCAGGATCATCCGAACTGCTGTCAGATTCTTCTTCAGATGAGGAGACAACTTTTGCCTTCAAGGCACGAGTTCGCCCATAGTTTGGACCGTAGATATCTCTTTTCTCAGAAAGCTGAAACTCATGTGTGTTGAGCCTCTCAAGTATGTCAGACGGATTGAGTGTCTTGAAATCAGGACGTTCTTGAATCATCAGGGCTAGGGTGTCAAACGAACTATCAAGTGATCTCAGTAGTGTCTTGACGACTTCATGTTTGGTGATCTCAGTAGCACCGAGGGCCTGAAGCTCATTTGTGATGTCAGTGAGTCGGTCAAATGTGAGCTGGACATTCTCATTGTCATTTCGCTTGAAGCAGTTGAAGAGGTTGCGAAGGACACTGATTCTCTGATCTCTCACAGACCTTGAGACACCTTCATGGACCTTGGAGAGCCAGTCCCAGACCAGCTTAGATGTTTCCAAAGGACTCATACGGCCATACTGTCCTTTGGCCAGATGACCACAGATGATATTCTTGGCAGTAGTCCAGTTGAACGAACTTCTTGACATCAACAGCAGTGACACCTTCTCCAGCCTTGTGAACGCCGTTCTTGACGACATACCATAGGTCGACGTCAATGGCTTCAAGATGCATGCGCATCTTATTCTTCCAGTAGGGACATTCAGTTCCATCGAAGACGGGGCACGCAGCGGAGACTTTAATTATCCCTGCAGTCGACATAGCTAAAACTCCAGGTGGTTAAACCGAATCACACAGAACAAGGGAGCACCTTGCTCTGATACCAATTGAAAGTGCGTTATATCGACTAGAGGGAGGGGGTGAATAGGCGATTTTTATGAAAGTCTTCAAAACGTGGAAGTTATGAAGATAAACGATAAAAATAAACCTATTACCCTGCAACGGAAGGTAGACTACACTAGGCAAGCCAAAGTCAAGTATTCAATAGAGTGAAAGCACAATGACTAATAGCAGCAATGTAGTAAGGATCAGGTAGGAAGATATTGTGAAGCCACACAGAACATGCAGTCACTCAGTGAAGACAAAAGATAGTGCGAACATACAATGACTTCACAAGGAGTATCAGTAACTAAAGGGAAGGGAAGATGAAACCAGTGACTCGCTGAAGACAATGATTTGTTGGACCAGTTCCAGTTGCTGTGACGATTGTACGTCTGGTTAGGGCGGCTAGGTATTTAAACCTTAGGACCCACAGTCCCGGACACCCAGTCCTGAACACGCAGCTCAGGACACCCAGTCCTCACCGTATTCCCCTTGAGCTAAGGTCACACAGACCTCACCCAATCACTCTGGTAAGTCTTCAAGGTAGACTCCCAAACCTTCACAGACTTTGTTCACCGGCAATCCACAATGTCTCTTGGATGCTCAGAACGCAACGCCTAACCGGCTGGAGGATGCACAGTCCTCAAGTGTAATAAGTCTTCAGATCACACAGACAAGAAGACTTAAGTGATGCCTAATTCTCTTTGGCTCTGGGTGGTTAGGGCTTTATCCTCGCAAGGAATTCTCTCTCAAAGGCTTCGAGGTGGGTTGCTCTCAAACGACAAAAGTCGTACTCTGAATCTGAGCAGCCAACCATTTATGGTTGTACGGGGTGGGCTATTTATAGCCACTTGGCAACCCGACCTGATTTGTCCGAAATGACCCTGGGTCACTAAGGAACTGACACGTGTTCCAACGGTCAGATTTCAAACTCACACGGCAACTTTACTTGGGCTACAAGCAAAGCTGACTTGTCCGACTCTGGACAAGATTCGCTCTCAAAGTCTTCACTCGAAGACATAGGTTTTGTTTAAGCATCACTTCAGTCATTCTGACTGGTTCTCTTGGACCCCACTTAACAGTACGGTGGTTCCTATGACTCAACACAGAATAAAAAAGAACTACGAAAGATCTAAGTCTTCGAGCTCCATAGGCTTCATGCGGTGTCTTCTCTTGTCATAGTCTTCAATGTGAATATCTTCTTATACCACCTTTGGCTTCAATGTCTTCATACATTTTTAGGGGTCATCTCTGGTAGGAAAACTGAATCAATGAGGGACTTCTACCTGTGTTATCCTGCAATTCTCACAAACACATTAGTCCCTCAACTAGGTTTGTCGTCAATACTCCAAAACCAACTAGGGGTGGCACTAGATGCACTTACACCTCTGGCCTTCGCGCGCGGGGAATTGCGAGGGTCCACCTCACAGCTACGTTTGCATGCCTGTCGGCCTGCCGAACGCGGTCGCCGCTCATCAGCGCCTGCCGAGGGGCATTCTGGAGGCTCAGGAGGTCAGGCATTGTGTGGTCCTGGCGGAGATGGAGAAGGCCCTTGGAAACCCAACAGTGCCCCCGGAGCCTCCCGAGGCTCCTGGGCCTGGGGGCTCGTAAGGATCGACGTCTTCATCACGCATCGACCGCTTCTTCAGCATCACTTCAACTTCAACGACACCAGGTGACATCTTTCTAAGTTCCGTTTTTAGCTGGGAGCGCCCACAGGGCCGCATCATTCCCAGGTCGCATGGGTCCGTCCCTGCGGCATGTATCCGTTTTGCTTACGCTCTTCACTTACCTTGTTGGGGGCGCCCCTCGGGCTGCATCATCCCCGAGCTGTTCGGGCCTGTCGCAGCGGCATTTGCTTTTCCTGCGTCTACTTAAAATGAATTTCCTCCTGCGTGCCTAACATACCCGACCTAATTGTCTGGTCGATTGACGCCTACCTATGGAGCCGCTCACTCTGGCACGGCATCTGCGCACGGGTCCGTCCCTGCAACGTTGATAAATCTGAGTGGTCGAGCTCTGGCCGCGGCTTCCCCACAAGGCGCCACCTCACCAGGCCCTCAGTGCCCCAATCACTTCCCGGGAGCGACAAAGGTTGGCTGGCAACCGTAACGATAGGTCTTGTTTCTCTTGATGATTGGTGTGCAGGACCTATTCCAGGAGCAACACTAGGGACATCGCGAGCTGTCTCTCCTTCTCTCCAGCACGGACCGCTTGCACGTTAAAAGGGGGACGCCTGAGCATCGCGACTCCTGGGCTCCTACTGGCTCTCTGGCCCTCACCCCCTGGCCTTGACCCATGGCATCGCGACCTGTCATACCAGCGGCGGCTGAGCTCGCTCGAGGGCCGGGACCTGAGGATGTAGAGCGTTAAGGAAAGTGCGGGGGAGTGAGAAGAAGCTCGCGAGGACCTAACCCAGCAGCGCCTCAGCTGCCACCGCTCAGGCCAGGCGCTTCGTCGAGGAACTACACCAGACTTAAGAGATAAGTCATGCCCTTACAGGAGTTGAACCAACGCAGCGCAAAAACCCTCGCCCAGTGCGGCTCTGTCATGACGACGTTGCCTTCCTTTCTCGCCCATCAAGGGCTGCTTGAGCACTAAAGGGGACCTCCCGAGCATCGCGACTCGGGGGCTCTTACCGGACCTCGGGCTGCTCACCTCCTGGCAATGACCACGGCATCGCGACCTGGCATACCAGCAACGGCTGAAGCCTGCCTGGGGACTGGGACCTGTCAGCGTAGAGCGCCAAGTCCTCGTGAGGATAGAAAGGGGGAGCCGAGCCGAGACAGGACAAGCACCTCGCATTGATTCATATTAAGGATATAATATGCATAAAAGACATGGCAGACGCCTTACATATCCCTGCGGGCTGTTGCTTCGATTCCTCGCAGGGAACAAGAGTACTAATCCTAAGGAACGCTAATCGCCCGCACCGCCGCAAGGGACGCCATCATCAACAGTGGGCTGCCCAACATCGACGCCAACCCCATCCAGATCAGTGGCGTCGGCGGCAGGACGCAGCTGCCCCGCTCCGAGCACGGCGCGAGCTCGGGGGCTCGTAGCTGTTGTCGCTCGTCTGCGGAGTCGCGAGGAGGTCGGGGGAGCCACTGAATTCCCCAGCTCCTCCGCTGCTGCCCGAGGAGCTGCTGGAAGGCCGATGGGCAGGCCAGGTCCTCGCCAGTCCGTCACCCCTGCCGCTCTCCCTGGGGCAGCATTCCAGCCGGCGCCCTTCAGCATCGAAGACCTTGAAGAACATCAGGGAGGCGCCGTCGTATTCAAGATGAATCACGAGGGCACCTACCGTCCGGCAGACCCGGGTGATTTCACCCCAGCCCCGGATCATGAAGACCTTGCCCGGAGCGACGACCGCGACCTCCGCCCCAGTCGCAAGGCTACTGCAGTCAGCGTGCTGCAGCCAGAGCTCCAGAGCCCCGCTCGGTGGCATCTCGAAGGCAAAGGAAGGAGGAAGGCGAATCCAAGAGCTTGGAGGCATGGTGGTGTGGAGCACGAGCTTGCGAGAGGAGCGCTCGGCGTGGACTCCAGGAGGAACGACGCGCACCACTGTGACTCGCCAGCGTCGACGGCGGCATCATCGATGTTGCTCGACACCTTCTCCCCCAGGACCCACAACGTGGGTGTGCAAGGGTAGCGGAAACCCAGGCGGCGGCCGCTCGTACCAGGGCCTTAGTCACTACACCACAACACTTGTTTCGGGGCAGTTGTCGGTGTACTAGAGTAGGGGTACCCTAGTATCCCGAACTTGTGCACGGGCAGTCGCAGCATCCCCGCGGCAAGGCTTGCCGGGTGACCGCCAAGACCCTCCGCGGCTACTTTGGAGACCATTCAAGAACAAAGTGCCCAAACCAAGGCCCCGGCAAGAGGATCTTGCCGGGAAGGAGACAAGACCCCGGCAAGAGGAGCTTGCCGGGAAGGCTATCAAAAGCATCTCGAGGCCCCGGCAAGAGGAGCTTGCCGGGAAGGCCATCCAAGGCATTTCAAGGAACTTGCCGCGGCGCGCTACGCGCCCCGGCAAGACCCGGTGAGCGACAAGCTCCCGGGCGCGACAAGACGACGACCGCGGCGAGGAGTTTGCCGCGGGAACCGCCTCTCCGAGCCCGCGCTCCAGCACACCCGCCCACGTGTCGCTCTCCCAAGCACACGTGGCAGGAGGCCGTGCAGCTAGGGGTGCGTGGTGGCGAACAGGCGCTGACAAGATAACCATCGTGGCAAACGGTGGCGTCCCTAGCGGTCCCTCTCGGTACTGTTTAGGCGACACAGACGGGCATTTAATGCCCTTGTCCCCTGCCGTCAGGGTTAGGTTCGATAACACTGTAGCAGGTAGCTGTGCCTGCTACAGCACCTAGCTGCCCCTACTACAGCACCTTTCCATTTTTTCCCTTGACCTCCGTTGCTCTATGTCCGTAACCCCTTGAGCATATAAAAGGAGGCCCGAGTGCAACGGGAGGGGGGGGGGAGCCACTTCGTCCTCTCACGCTCGGTCTCGCTAGCTGCTGGAGTGTACTGTAGCACTCCGCGCTCTTGAGCTAGAAATCAATACCAAACCACAAAGCAGGAGTAGGGTTTTACGCATCCGTGCGGCCCGAACCTGGGTAAATCGCTCGCGTGCTCCGCCTCGATTTACTCTTCGCACGACCAACCGCCCGCGTGTTTCGCCTCGATCTGCTCTTTGCGTGACCTCCGCCCCCCGCCGAACCAAAAGGGACCCGGTCCGCCGGTCCCATAGGTGTCCGTGGATCAGAAACCCCGGCATCTTTGGCGCGCCAGGTAGGGGGCGTCGAAGTTGTGTGAACCAGATCCGGTGTTCTCGCGAGCTAGATCTTCATCATCTTCATCAACATGCCACCGAAGAAGAAGGTTTCGGGGGCAGCTGCTCCGTCCGCGCCGAGCCAGCCACCCCCAGAGCAAGCGGTTGGTGGGGCAGGCGCCGGGGGAAGGACGGGTGTCGACGAAGGAGCTCGTGGTGCTGCCAGGTCCAAGGACAAGGCTGCGCTGCCCATCGGCGGCGTAGCCGGCTCCCACAACGACCGGGCACACTCCAAGACCTCGGCGTCCGTGCATGCACTGCGCCCGTCTCAGGAGGCGCGGGACTGGCAGCGTCATGGTACTCACGGTGCCATGCGCTCGCTAGACCAAGATCGAGCTGGTGGATCTCGGAGCGCTCAAGACCACCATGCACGTCAACAAGCCGGCGCGAGCGACACACGGTCGCCTGGACGGGATACTGCTCCTTCTAACGTGGTTAGAAGTCCGAGCATATCCCGCTCCTCGCACCGTTTGCTACCGCCGCCCGCCACCACAGCCGAAGCTTTGGCGCGAGCTCAGCTGCTCCTAGACTACCCTCCAGCGGCGGACAAGATCGACGACTGGAGGGCCACTATCCAGAGTCTCATCGGCTTCGCCAACGGCGACACTCCTCGGCAGCCGGGCACATCGCAGCCACAGCGAGTCAGCCATGCGAGAGCCGGTGGCGACGAGGCTGGCGAGGGTACGACCACCGTGCACTCTCCGCCCCGAAGGCCAAGACCGCCGACTCGCCGGATCCACCTCGACAACGACTCTACCGCGTCGTCAGATCCGCGAGCTCGTCGCGATCAGCGCCAAGTTCTTCAAGAGCGACAGCGGGAAGACGCTCGTACTCGCATCAAGTGCCGGAGGGAAGCGCGGCGTCAATCAGACCAGCGCGCTGGGCCCTCTGTTGACATGCATGCGCCAGGGGAACCCGGTGACTTGCCGTACACGGTAGGTTGCCCTGCGTTCACTCGTGAGCTGCGGCAAGTCCAGTGGCCCAGTACGAAGAACTTCAAGCCAGATGTACCGGAGAAGTACGACGGCAAGTTGCATCCGTCGGAGTTCCTCAGCATCTACACCATCGCGGTGCAGGCTGCTGGGGGACGGGACGACAAGATCCTTGCCAACTACTTCCCGCTGGTGCTTAAGCCCAATGTCAGGTCCTGGCTCATGCACTTGCCGGACAACTCCGTATCCTCCTGGGCAGACTTGTGCCATCAGTTTGTTGGTGCCTTCACAGGCGGCCACAAACCCCATGGCCAAGAGAGTGATCTTCATCTGCTCGTCCAGAAGGAAGGAGAGCCCCTGCGCCAGTATATCCAGAGGTTCAGCCGTGTACACCACAACATCCCAAATATCCACCCTGCCGCGGTAATCAGCGCGTTCCATCAGAACGTGCGTAACCGCAGGATGCGGGAGGAGATGGCGATGTGCAAGATTCGGGACGTCAACGAGCTATATGCCCTGGCCGACAAGTGTGCGCGCGCTGAGGAAGGGAGGAAATTCCCCGGAGAAAGCACTGGAGCAGAGGGATCTGACAGTGAGGATGCTGCCCCGGCAAAGAAAGGCCGGCGGTGCAACAGGAAGAAGAGAGGCAAAGAGGTGCTGGTCGTTGAGCAGTCCGGCGATGAAGGTGACGCCAAGAAGGCTGCGGTTGGTAGCTCCGGCAAGGAAGTTGCCGCGTGCACCAACTGCCAGGCTGTGGCGGTCGCCGACAAGCGGGACGGCTTCGGCAAGCAATATTGCAAGATTCACCGCACCAAGGGCCATGACCTCCAAAGCTGCAAGAAGGTCGAGCAGCTCGTCCAGCAGCAGAAGGCCGAGTACGAGCGGCACGACAAGGAGAGAGCCCAAGGGGGCGCCGAGAAATCCGGCCAGAACCGCACCGGCCAGGAAGGACGCCGCGACAAGGCCAAGCAGCGGCAAGGAGACAGACCTCCCCGCCGTCGTGATAAGGATGAAGACGACGATGATGACGAAGACATGGATGACGTTGAGACCAGTGAGCAGGAGTTTCAGAAAGCCACAGAGGTCTTGTGCGTTGACGGTGGTGCTTCTCTGCATACCTCGCACCGCCAACTCAAACAGTGGGTGCGGGAAGTCAATGCAGCAGAACCACCCATCGAATCGCGCAAGCTTCTGAAGTGGTCCAGCACGCCTATCATCTTTGACATTGAGGACCACCCTGATCGCACAACTGCGGTCGGGTGTCTGCCGATGTTGGTTTCACCAACTATCCGCAACCTCAAAGTCACCAAGATGCTAGTTGACGGCGGGGCCGGCTTAAACCTGATCTCCTCCGCTGTACTCCGAAAACTCCAGATCCCTGACAGCGAGCTCGAAGAGACTGGCACATTCCAAGGAATCAATCCGGGAAGGAGCAAGCCGAAGGGGAAGGTCACGCTGCCGGTAACATTTGGCAGCGAGCTGAACTTAAGGACTGAGAGGGTCACATTTGACGTTGCCGATATTCCATTGCCTTACAATGGGATACTTGGCCGTCCAGCACTCGCCAAGTTCATGGCGGCCTCTCACTACGCGTATAACATGCTGAAGATGCCAGGCCCGATGAGCGTCATTTCTGTCCCTGGCGACAGGAAGGATGCTCTCATCTGTGCCGACAAGATCTACCGGGAAGCAGCAGCCACGACGGATCAACTTGCCACTGAAGCTCCCGGGGGGAAGAAGACCAAGTCCGACAAGAGCTCTGGTGCCCACTCCGGCAAGCGCACCTCTTTGGAGTACTGCGCCGCCGTCAAGGACGCACCATCAAGCTCCACCGGCAAGACCAAGCCCGGCAAGAGCTCTGATGCCCACTCCGGCAAGCGCACCTCTTCGGAGTGCTGCGCTGCCGTCGAGGACGCACCATTGAACTCCACCGGCAAGTGCAAGAAGACGATGGCAGCTCCGCCAGAGACGAAGAGGGTATCCGCCAAGGTGGACGGCGCTGGTGGTACCTTCACCATCAGTGCCACGCTTGACCCTAAATAGGAAAGCGCGCTCGTTACTTTCCTGCGGGCGAATGTCGACGTGTTTGCATGGCAGCCGTCTGACACCCCGGTGTTCCCAGGAAAGTGATTGAGCACCACCTTGCCGTTTGTCCCCATGCGCGGCCCATCAAGCAGAAAGTCAGGAAGCAGGCAATGGAGCGCCAAGAATTCATTGCAGAGGAGATCAAGAAACTGGAAGCAGCAGGCCTCATCAGAGGAGTGCTCCATCCCACGTGGTTGGCCAATCCCGTAGTCGTGCGCAAGGCAAACGGGAAATGGAGGCTTTGTATCGATTTTACCGATGTTAACAAAGCTTGTCCCAAAGACCCATTTCCTTTGTCGCGCATCGACCAGATTGTTGACTCCACGGCCGGATGTGATTTGCTTTCATTTCTTGACGCATACTCAGGGTATCATCAGATCTTCATGGCAGAAGAGGATGAGGAGAAGACCGCATTTATTACTCCATGTGGCACGTACTGTTTTGTACGGATGCCTTTCGGATTAAAAAATGCTGGATCGACATTTGCAAGAGTAGTCCATATTGCTCTTGAGCCACAAATACACAGAAATGTGGAAGCCTACATGGATGATATAGTGGTCAAGGGCAAGGACAGAGCAACCCTGATTCAAGATTTAGACGAGACCTTTGCAAATCTGCGCAAGATCAGCCTCAAGCTCAACCCGGAGAAGTGTGTGTTTGGAGTTCCCTCCGGCAAGCTTCTCGGGTTCTTCGTGTCTCAGCGGGGAATTGAGGCCAATCCCGACAAGATCAAGGCCATTGAGCTGATTGAAGCACCAAAGCGCGTCAAGGATGTACAGAAACTTGCCGGTTGCGTGGCTGCTCTCAGTAGGTTCATCTCTCGGTCTGCTGAGCGCGCCTTGCCGTTTTTCAAATTATTGAAAAAGGCAGGTCCAATGAAATGGACCCCGGAAGCGGAGGCTGCGCTGCAAGACCTGAAGGGATACCTGTCCTCCCCTCCAATACTTGTCGCACCTAAGCCACAAGAGAAGTTGCTGCTGTACATAGCGGCAACCAATCAAGTGGTTAGTGCTGCGTTAGTAGCAGAGAGGGAGGCAGATGATGAGCCAGCAACCGCGGCAAGCGCATCCAGCGATAAGCAGGGAGCTTCCCCGACAAGCTCTGGTCCCGACAAAGATGGATCTGCGCAGATGCACAAGGAGACTCGGAAGAAAATGGTGCAGCGCCCAGTCTACTTTGTCAGTTCCCTCCTGCAGGGGGCTAGGTCAAGGTATTCTGGTGTGCAAAAATTGCTTTTCGGCCTTCTCATGGCCTCGAGAAAGCTGCGCCATTACTTCCAAGCACATGAGATCACAGGCGTCACTCGCTTTCCGCTGAAGAGGATACTGCAGAATCCTGAAGCGACAGGCAGGATTGTTGAGTGGGCGCTGGAACTGTCAAGCTTTGGCCTCAAGTTTGAAAGTACTTCAACCATCCAGAGCAGAGCATTGGCAGAGTTTATAGCAGAATGGACGCCAACACCAGATGAAGAAATTCCAGAGACGAGCATCCCCGACAAGGAGGCAAGCAAAGAGTGGCTGATGTACTTTGATGGTGCCTTTTCGCTGCAAGGCGCCGGCGCTAGTGTGCTGCTTGTCGCACCCACCAGAGAGCACCTCAAGTACGTAGTCCAGATGCACTTTCCCAAGGAGCAAGCAACAAATAATACTGCATAGTATGAAGGCTTGCTTGCCGGTCTCCGAATCGCGGCAGACCTTGGGATCAAGAAGCTCATTGTCAGGGGTGACTCACAGCTTGTCGTCCGCCAAGTAAACAAGAATTATCAAAGTCCGTTGATGGAAGCTTACGTTGACGAAGTGAGAAAGCTAGAAGAGCGCTTTGACGGCCTACAAATGGAGCACGTTCCGAGAGCTCAGAACGCCATTGCTGATGGCCTGTCAAAGTGCGCCGCACTTAAGCTACCTGTGGAACCAGGGACCTTTGTGCTCAAGCTGACTCAACCGTCCGTAACGCCATCGACTGGACAAAGCAAGAAGAGGAAGTTGGTTTCCGGTGACCGTTCGGCGGCAGAGCTTCCTGAAGCCGCCGCCAAGAAGGTCCCTAAGATCAACGTCGAAGGCGCTGAGGAGCAGTCTGCTCCGGCAAGCATTAGGGCTTGTTCCGTTGAAGCAGAAGCTCCTGGCAAGCTTGTCGCGGAACGTCACGCTCCGGCAGAGACGCGGCTTCTCGCCGTAGAAGCGGACGTTCCCGCAGCAGCTGAGACCAACACCAAGAGCGCTGAGGAGCAGGATGCTCCGGCAAGCCCCAGGGTTTGTTCCGTTGAAGCAGAAGCTCCCGACAAGTCTTGCCCCGACAAGCTTGTCGGGGAACGTCAAGCTCCGGCAGAGACACAGCTTCTCGCCGTAGAAGTGGATGTTCCCGCAGCAGCGGATTTGCCTTTAGTCCTTGCTGTCGAGCCACAGGCTCAAACATGGGCGCAGCAGATCGTCTGTTTCCTTCAGACAGGAGAACTTCCCGAAGAGCCAGAAGAAGCCGAAAGAGTAGCCCGACAGTCGAGTATGTACCAGTTCGTCGACAAGACACTGTACAGAAGAAGACTCAACGGTGTGAAATTGAGGTGTATTCCTCGGGAAGACGGACAAAAGCTGTTGGCAGAGATACATGGAGGCATATGTGGACACCACATTGGCGCGAGAGCACTCGTCGGCAAAGCATTCCGGCAAGGTTTCTTCTGGCCAACAGCCCTCCAGGATGCAACTGCACAAGTAACCAAGTGTGAAGCGTGCCAGTTCCATTCCAAGCAGATACACCAGCCAGCTCAAGCTCTCCAGACGATCCCTTTATCCTGGCCATTTTCAGTCTGGGGGCTCGACATCCTCGGCCCCTTCCCCCGAGCTGTCGGGGGCTTTGAGTACTTGTACGTCGCAATCGACAAGTTCACAAAGTGGCCGGAAGTGGAACCCGTGAGGAAGGTGACCGCACAGTCAGCCGTCAAGTTCTTCAGGTCGATTGTTTGCCGCTTCGGGATGCCCAACAGGATAATCACCGACAACGGTACACAATTCACGAGCCACGCCTTCATGCAGTACGTCCGAGATCTTGGCACCAAGGTCTGCTTCGCTTCTGTTGCTCACCCAAGGAGCAACGGTCAAGCGGAGAGGGCGAACGCTGAAGTGCTGCGCGGGCTCCAGACCAGAACTTTCGATAGGCTGCACGAGTGCGGAAGAAACTGGATCGAGGAGCTACCGGTGGTTCTTTGGTCGATCAGGACGACGCCAAATCGAGCCAGTGGACAGACACCCTTTGCTCTAGTCTATGGAGCAGAGGCAGTTACCCCCACGGAACTCGTATACGGGTCACCTCGAGTGCTCGCTTATGATGAGCTTGAGCAAGAGCGGCTGCGGCAAGATGACGCGCTGCTCCTTGAGGAAGATCGTCTCCAGGCTGCTGTGCGAGCTGCTCGCTACCAGCAAGCTCTGCGCCGCTACCATAGCCGCAGAGTCAATGCCAGGAGTCTCGAGGAAGGTGACCTTGTTCTTCGGCGCGTTCAGTCGGCCAAGAATTCCAACAAGTTGACGCCGAAGTGGGAAGGCCCTTACCGGGTGAAGCGAGTCACAAGGCCTGGCGCTGTCCGCCTTGAGACCGAAGATGGCATCCCAGTGAGCAACTCGTGGAACATCGAGCATCTTCGTAAGTTTTACCCGTAAGGCGCGGTTGTCGGGCCCTGCCCGGCAACCACCTTTCTGTACAAGTCTTGCCGCTGCTGCATGTAATCCTTTGTACAGAGCGAGGCGCAGACCCTGAGCACCAGTAAATGAAGCGCTGCCACCCCGGGGTTATAGCATGCATGCTAGGTCGAGTCTCGTCCTTGGTTTGGGTTGATAGTGCCTAACAGCGGCTAACCCCTAGCTTAGAGGTCGAGTGTCCGTCCCTTTGCTTTTCCTTCGTTCGCAGGGCTCGCATATTCTGGCCAGACTGCTTGAGGACGGAAAGGAGGAGAAGGGCGCGCCGGCACCTGAGCCCCGGCAAGCCAGTGTTGCCGGGGGCTGCGGGTACCAAGATTCGTTCCCGGCAAGCCAGAGTTGTCGGGGGCTGCGATATCAGATAAGTCTTTCGTCCCTCATCATGCATCCCCTTATGGACTGGGGAATGTGAAACCGCGTTTCTTCCCGAAAACTGCCGTGCTCCCCCGTCTCTAGGCCCTGGAGCGCGTTCCCGGGGCCAAGTTTGGTCGTAGTCGCGGCAGCAAAGGGATGAAACGAGGAGGCCGCACCCACCTCGTTCCCGCCTCCGTCAAAGGCGTGAGAAAGGTCGAGCGGCGTGGGAAGGCGGCAGGGCCTGTTGCCGGGAGATGAAATGTCTGTCCGAGGGATACCAAGGATTTGCTCCTTGGCGCGGGTTCGAACCGCGAGACAAATAACCCGGCAAGCATCCCCTTTTCATTAAAAAACATCCCACTCAGGTACAGTCCATAGAGGACGAAAAACATGAAAGAGAGGATTACAAGTTTTAGATGCAGCTAAGGCCCGAGGGCTTACAAATTAAAAAGATAAGGTGCCCGTAATCCCTTTCCTGTCCCTCTCTTCAGGAGGTAGGTCAAGGAGGCGAAAAGGGGAAAATGGGCGCCTAGGCGAGCTACAGGTGCCAGAAGACACCAAGAGAACATCCCGGGGGGCCGACCGAGGGCTTGACGGTGATGGCGACGCCGGAAGCGGGGATCGAAGACGGGGCGGCAGGACGTCGGCACGCTGTCGAGGGCACCACGCCCTCGTACTCCGACCCGACGGCCTTGCCACCATCCCTCTTCCCCTTCCGCAGCCTCCCTACGCCAGCCGCCCAAGGAGACGCCCCCGGGGAGTTCAAGGAGCCGGCGACGCGGATGATGGGGTCGCCAGTGCCGCGCGCTGCGGCGCCCGACACCTAGTCGGACCCGCCATCCCGCCGCCCGCTACCCTCATCATCGCTGTCGCTCCCCTCCTCGTCACTCTCGCTCGAGGGGGAGCCTTCGCTATCGGAGGAGCTGTCCACGCAGCACTTCGCCCGAGTGCCGAAGCACCCGAAGGCCTTGACGGAGAGGAGGTCGCCCTCCACCAGCTTAAAATGGAGGGTAAACCCCTGCATCAGGCTGTGGATACGCGCGAACGTCTTCCACCCTCGGTCGAGATACATCACATTAGGGGCTGGGAATACAACGCGGACTCGCGTGCCGCTGATCCCGCAGCCCCTCATGCGCAGTCTCAGTGTCTCGGGCGGGTCCAACTCCATCGCGCTCGCGAACGGGGCTGGAAGCCGGAGGCGACGACGAGGCGCCCGGCGCAGCCTGACGAAGAACTCGCAAAGGTCGTCCCCTATATGGACCGCCGCGGGGAGAGGGACCGCCGGTGGAGGCGAAGCTGGCGCGCCGCCCCGTCCGCCTCTTCCCCGAGCGCCTCAACCTCGTCCTCGACCTCGTCCACGACCTCGCCCCCTCCCTCTTCCCCTGATGGCTGGCTCTGCCACCACGGGCGCGGGAGAGGGAGAGGTGCGCTGCCTGGCGGCGACCCTTGCCGCCACCGATGAAGGGCCAGGGTTCCCTTTCTCCATGGCGGATGAGAGAAAGGGAAGCAGAAGCTGAAGAAAGGAGGAAATGGGAGAGTGCGGGTTTCTGTGCTCCCCTCTCGCTCTTTATAAAGGAGCGAGGTGGGGGCTCGGCCGCCCCGCTCAGCGAATCAAGGCACGGGAAGGGCAGGGAGTCGGGCCCGACCCGCTGCCTCTGCTCGCGACGGCCCAGTTCCCCACTTCCACCGTCCGCGACTCCAAGCGCATGAGAGCCGCGTGGCGGGGATGCAGAACCAAGGCGACGGATGAGGCGGCCTCGGAAAGCCGCGCACCTGCCCAGTCCAGTAAATGCGCCACGCCCCCACGCCTATCTCCGTTTAAGGAGGAGGGCGTGAACCGTCCCCTTCATCATGGCCCGACGCATGCTCGCGGGGCTTAGTCCCGCACACGCCGCCCACGTCACCCACGGCGCCGCGTTTGACGCGTGCCGTTCTGGGCGTGCGCGGTGGAAGCGGAGAGATATGCGGCGTGACCTAGGCCGCGCGTGCCCGTGCACTGTTTTGGGCCTGGCCCAACAGCGCTCGGCACCGTGTTTGGCCCAGGCCCGGGGGCTCCTGTCGGTGTACTAGAGTAGGGGTACCCTAGTATCCTGAACTTGTGCACGGGCAGTCGCAGCATCCCCGCGGCAAGGCTTGCCGGGTGACCGCCAAGACCCTCCGCGGCTACTTTGGAGACCATTCAAGAACAAAGTGCCCAAACCAAGGCCCCGGCAAGAGGAGCTTGCCGGGAAGGAGACAAGACCCCGGCAAGAGGAGCTTGCCGGGAAGGCTATCAAAAGCATCTCGAGGCCCCGGCAAGAGGAGCTTGCCGGGAAGGCCATCCAAGGCATTTCAAGGAACTTGCCGCGGCGCGCTACGCGCCCCGGCAAGACCCGGTGAGCGACAAGCTCCCGGGCGCGACAAGACGACGACCGCGGCGAGGAGTTTGCCGCGGGAACCGCCTCTCCGAGCCCGCGCTCCAGCACACCCGCCCACGTGTCGCTCTCCCGAGCACACGTGGCGGGAGGCCGTGCAGCTAGGGGTGCGTGGTGGCGAGCAGGTGCTGACAAGATAACCATCGTGGCAAACGGTGGCGTCCCTAGCGGTCCGTCTCGGTACTGTTTAGGCGACACAGACGGGCATTTAATGCCCTTGTCCCCTGCCGTCAGGGTTAGGTTCGATAACACTGTAGCAGGTAGCTGTGCCTGCTATAGCACCTAGCTGCCCCTACTACAGCACCTTTCCATTTTTGCCCTTGACCTCCGTTGCTCTATGTCGGTAACCCCTTGAGCATATAAAAGGAGGCCCGAGTGCAACGGGGGGGGGGAGCCACTTTGTCCTCTCACGCTCAGTCTCGCTAGCTGCTGGAGTGTACTGTAGCACTCCGCGCTCTCGAGCTAGAAATCAATACCAAACCACAAAGCAGGAGTAGGGTTTTACGCATCCGTGCGGCCCGAACCTGGGTAAATCGCTCGCGTGCTCCGCCTCGATTTACTCTTCGCACGACCAACCGCCCACGTGTTTCGCCTTGATCTGCTCTTTGCGCGACCTCCGCCCCCCGCCGAACCAAAAGGGACCCGGTCCGCCGGTCCCATAGGTGTCCGTGGATCAGAAACCCCGGCAGCAGTTAACTTCCGGGAGAAGTATCTAAACAAGGGCAAATTTACTGCTGGGGCATCTGTAACTACCGGTAGAACTAGCTCATGGTGGTGCAACTGCTCGTAGAACTTGAAGAACAAAGGCAAACAAACTGCGTGGACACTTGGGGGCGCCATGTCTGCCTGGAGAAGCCTACTATGGCCCATTATCTGCCGGGGTTCGCTTTTGGCGCGAGAGTAAAATACAGTTTGGGCCTAAGCGCGCGCAAGTGAGGAAAAGCGCGCGAGAGACAAAAAAGCCCAAAAGAACTACAACCTCGTACCCTACCTCCAGACCACAGCCACCCCCAATCCCTCGTGCCCTACCTGACCACAGCCGCCGCCCCCAAATCCGACCGGCGCCCCCAAATCCCATCGACGCCAGCGTCCCCCACCACCGCAGCTCTGCCGCCGTCCTGAGCCACCCTCCCGCCGCACCCCGACTCCTCTCCCCGCCGCTGGCCGCCCTAAATCCTAGTTCTACCGGCGGCGGCCCCCACCACCACAGCCCCGCCGCCTCTTCCAGCCACCCCACCACCGCAGACCGTCGTCCACCAGAATGGAGTCAGTCTTTGGCCCCAACAACCGCACAGCAGCGCCGCGACACCCCCACGGACCGAGGAGTCGAGCACCGGGCGGGACCTCTTCCTGTACGCCCTCTCCGATCCTCCAAGCAGCGGGCTTCCCTCTTCTCCGGCGAGCAGATCACTACCACATCAACATCCTCTCCGTTCCCCCAAGCAGCGGAGCGTCCCTCTTCTCCGGCGAGCAGTTCTGCCACCTCAACATCAACATCCTCTTTGTGGACAGGGCTGCCTCCTGAACATCTTCTCTCTGAGCATTTGGTGATATTTCTTTGTTGCCTGGGTTTGGTTTAAATTCTGTACCTGCAAATGAGATTCAATTCTGACTTGTACAATTGTTACCATTTCAATCTGTGAACTTGGCAGATGATTCAATGCTAACTTGCAAAAATGTTAGATGGGTTAGTTTAATCTGTGTACTAGGCACTCAGTTATAGTTTTTACAACACTTCTTTTTGTGTTTAATTGATGCCTTAAAGTTGTAGCATGTGGACAGAACAAGTGCTCTATTTTTATCATATGAATGCCTGTTTTTATATAGATGCAAAGTTGTAGCATGTGGATAGAACAAGTGCTCTGTTTTTATCATATGGATGCCTCCTCAACCCTTGTTTCTACAACACTTCTTTATTTATGTTTCACGAAATCAGATTTGTGTATTCCTTAAAAAAAAATCAGATTTGTGGACATAACAAGTGCTTTGTTTTTATCACATAGATAATAATATTCTTACTACTATTTTTGTTTTTGTAGTTCCTGAAATGACATCTTTCAATTGAATATTTATTCTATTATGCCAGATTGCATTCCTGGTCCGTATTGTATTTGTCCTTGCTTGTATTAGATATGAATGGCATGCATTTTGTCACTAGATTTCCCCCATTAATAGAAGTATACTTTATTTCGTATGTTAGGTAAATATAGTGAATTTGGTCAAGAATGGACAAGAGTTGGGTGGATAAAGCTAGAAACACACAAGCATATATTGACGGGGTAGTGAAATTCATAGAGTTTGCTTTTACTCATTCAGCAAGAGGGAATGCTATATTATGTCCTTGTAGAAAATGCTTGAACTGTTGTTGGTTTGAAGCTAGTGATGTGTATGGGCACTTATTATATCATGGGTTATTACTGGGTACAAAAGATGGATATATCATGGGGAGGCATCATCATCTCTTGCATCTGATAGTGACCATGATCCGGTCCAACATGATGATGTTCAAGAAGAGAATGACCTAGATAATTATGATGAGATGTTCGGAATGATTCAAGATATGGCACACTTAATTGGGGATTTGAGTGATAGTGGCGGCGGGGAGGATCCAATTCACGAGGATGTAGAGCCTGGGAGCGTTGACCCTCTTCTAGAAAAGAAAAAGAAGCATGAGGCAGATGCTTTTCGACAATTCATAGCTGATGATAACGAGGAGGTTTATCCAGGATGCACAACCTTTTCAAAACTACGTTTCGTTGTTAGGTTAATACATACCAAATCTCTTGGAGGTTGGAGCGATAAAAGCTTTGACATGATGCTAGAGTTGCTAAAAGAGGCCTTCCCAACAGCAAAGCTACCCAAAAACTTTTATGAAGCTAAGAAAATGATAAAATGTCTTGAGCTGGGTTATATTAAAATTCATGCATGTGAGAATGATTGCATTCTATTTTGGGAGGAGCATGCAGATAAAGATATTTGTCCTGCATGCAAAACTTCCCGGTGGAAATCTGAAAAGAACAGCCTTGATGGGAAATGTGTACACAAGGTCCCAAGGAAGGTTCTTCGTTATTTTCCAATAAAGAAGAGGCTACAATGCCTGTTCGTGTCTCCGAAGAGTGCAACAGATTGCAAATGGCATGATGAAGAACGCACAAGAGATGGACTAATAAGGCATACATCAGATGCACCTGCTTGGAAGGACTTTGATGCCAAATATCCTAAGTTTGCTGAAGATAGTCGCAACATTAGGCTGCTTATATGTGCTGATGGTTTTAATCCATTTAGGACAATGAATTTATCATATAGTGTTTGGCCTATTGTAGCAATTCCGTTGAATCTTCCTCCTTGGTTGTGCATGAAGCAACAAAATTTCATCCTATGTCTGCTAATTCCTGGTCCAAAGTCACCTGGGAGAGATATAGATGTGTTCCTTGAACCACTTATTGATGATTTGAACTTGCTATTTGAGGAGGGTGTTAGAACCTATGATGCCTCGACCGGTAAACCCTTCAACCTCCATGCTGTTGTATTATCAACTACATCTGACCTCCCAGGCTTATGCACTCTATCTGGTATTGTAACCTCAGGTGAATTGGTTGTCCATTGTGCGGCTCAGAGACTTGCTCTCTTCGGCTGAAGGAAGGCAAGAAATTTTGCTATATGAATCATAGAAGGTTTCTTGATCCAAACCATGAATACAGATTTGATGAGGACTCCTTTGATGGTGGTGTGGAGTTAGGGGCAGCACATGTACCACTTACCGGAGAGGAAGTTTTGGCCCTCACTGAAAATATGAAGACTGTTTTTGGAAAGAACCCTTCCGGGAAAACAACCACCAAGAAGCGCAAGGTTGGCGAACCACCAATAGTTCGGAAAAGAAAATCCATATGGTTTAGGTTGCGATACTGGAAAGACTTGTTGCAGCCTCATAATCTTGATGCAATGCATATTGAAAAGAATGTATGTGAAAACATAATTAACACACTTCTAGGCATGGATAAGAAATCAAAAGATAATTATGCTTCTCGTAAATATCTAGAGCATCTAGGAATAAGGAAAGCTCTCCAACCTGTCCCAGTTGGTGAAGAATTTGATTTGCCTGCTGCACCCTATGCAATGGTCAATGAAAATAAGAAATTGTTTTGCCAAGTTTTGAAGGGAGCTAGGTTCCCTGATGGTTGTGCATCTGATATACGCCGCAATGTCCTTGTCAAGCAGAAGAAGATCACTGGGTTGAAGAGCCACGACAATCATATTCTTTTGCAGCAATTGCTTCCGCTAGCTGTTTGGAACACACTGCCAAAGGAAGTCGCCATTGCATTGGTTCGTGTCAGCAGATTCTTCAAGCAAATATATTCTCCTGTCATTTCCATAAGTGATATGGAGAAGCTAGAGGGAGAAATAGCTGAGACCTTGTGCATTCTTGAGACCATATTTCTGCCATCATTTTTTGATCTTCTGGTTCACTTGATGGTTCATCTTCCAACCCAAGTGAGGCTATGGGGCCCAGTAAAGTACAGCAGCATGTATCCGGTAGAGAGGTCATCCCTAAACCTATTTTCTGGGTATCATATCCGGTAGAAAGGTATAATATAATGTGCCCATTTATCTAATACATCGCCCTTACATTGTATAATTCCACATGCTTGATACATTTACACATGCTTGAAAACAGATGTATTATGTTGTGGATGACAAACTTAAGGATTGGGTCATGGGAAGCGCTGCCAAGAAATGGAGGGATTTCAAATCAGAGTTGAAGACTTTGTATTTTGATGACAAGACCGATGAGGAACTCCAAGTTCTCCCTGATAATAGAGTTATCCCAACAGATTGGGAAGAACTCGTTGCCTTTTGGAAAAGTGAAAGAGGGAAGAAGCGTAGCCAGCAAGGGAAACAAAACCGAAAGGAGATGGAATTATTGCATACATCAGGCAGTAAAAGTCATGCTCGTGTTTCTCATGAAATGGTACATATAAGTCTTACTTGCACAAATTATTTTGCCATCATTTCTAGATTATTCTGATCTAACTACTTGAAAATAAATGGCAGCATATGAAGCATGGATATCCCCCTCATAGACATGAAGTGTTTATGGAAACACACAAGTGCAAGAAGACCGGTGCCCCTTCAAGTGTGGCTACAGAAATATGTTTGTAAGTATTTGAAGTAGTTTTAGCAACCTATTTGCTTTGAAGTTATTAGTTGAAGCAACACTACATTATCACTATGTTAATGAATCATATGTTATGTCTTGTACAAAAAGATAGAAAATATGGAGAATGAGCGTCCAGAAGTTTTGGAAAAAACCATCCAGCAAGGTGACCTCTTCTCAGATGTAACTACAAAGGAGAGGAATGGGTATGTCAGGTGTAAAGTTCTAGGACCAAGTGCTGCAGGTTTGGGCATGCCAGGAACTAGAAAGCTGAAATCAACGAAGCTTCAAATGGCCGAGGAAGAAGCAAAAGAAGCTCGACAAGAAAATGCGCTTCTACATGAGCGTGTATATCAACTCGAGAGTGATTTCCAATCAGTAGTTACAAGTCTTAAGGATGAATTTCTGCAAATGAAGAGATTGTTGTTACAATCAAATGCTAGACAAAATGTTGAGTTCAGTCCACGGTATGGCTCGCCCCAGAGGGTAGATGCAGATGCATATGGACATGAAGGTGCATATGGACAAGAAGATAGTGTAGGATCTGCCACCCCTACCTTTGAGGTGCGACGAGAGAAGGAGGCAGCCATTTTGCAAAAGAAGACAGAAAGGGCACTGTTGCAAAAGAAGGTAGCAGCATTCACTCAGGATTACAATGTCCAATCCCTATTCACTCAGGAATACAATGTCCAATCCCCCCCGCTCAATATGAGGTGTTGCAAGAGAGGGCAGCTGCCATTTCCCAAAAGAAGAAGGCAATAGTGCAACAAGATAAGGATGTGACACTTCATCGAAACAAGATGGCAACATCCCTACGGAAAGAAGTTCCAATCACGCAGAAAAATCATCAGGTCAGATTTTACTATGTTTATACTTTGCCTCTAGTTTCTATAGGATGGAAAAGAACCACTTCCGCTTATCTAACTTCTTTTTCATTATTCCTCAGAAAGGAAGGGATGTGATACTTTATAATGTTTACCGGGATCATAATAGCCCCGTGGCAAAAGCTACAATTCTATCAGTTGATCGGAGAGAGGAGGTAGGTGGTCAGGAGCTTGGCTCTCAATATTGTAAGGTTGTCGTGAACTATGTAATAAAGAGGGATGCTATTCTGCCTCGTGTTGTTGGGGACATGACAACCATGGGGCAAGCTCAAGGGAGATGTATCGCATGGCCTTACAAGCATGTAAGCTTGGGTTCTTTTGCTAAATTTACAATGACTATCATGGTTGATTGCTTAATACTCTTTTGCTTCTATGTATGTAGTTGGAAGTGGACAAGTCAACGGCAAATGCAGCAATGCGACCATAAGCAAGCCGAGGAGGTAATATACATATTTCTCTTACCATATTGGGTCACTAGAAAGGCTAAGCTCTCATGAGCTGTTCTTTTGGACATAGACTTTCCTACATTCGATGCTTTCTCACAAAGGATGTAAATGTAGGGCCCACAGCTGTCGAGTTTAGTGATCAGTACACACATATGCGACATAAATATGAAATTATGGTTGAGCTACAGTACTGTACTTTTTGTTTACAATTGCGAGTCTTCTTTCTTTTTCTTTGTAGATAGAGAAAGTCGCTCCTTTTTTCCTTTTACCAAAAAATGCCAACAGTTGAGCACATTAGATCAATATACACATCTTTTGCACCACACAACAACAATAATAATTATGCTGGTTAAAATACATAAACATTACAATCAGAACTTACAACCTTAATTTTTTTGCCTGTTCAACCATTTTTGTTGTAGACCATTGTATACAAATAATCTATTTCAAGAGTCATAATTAGATAGCCAACAAAACAACTTTGGTAGTATATGAATATCAAGCTTCCCCTGTCCAGTGGCGTTAAGCCCCTTTGAATATTTGGGTGAGACTACATATATGGTGATCTTTCAAACCTCCTTGTACAAAGTGTACTGGTGGCCATTCTTTATTTTCAGTGCATTTGCCCATTGTCCAGTGGCGTTCTGCTTTGCAAAGTCCAGAATAATTAGTTACTTACTGTACTATTATATATTATTACGTCTTCATAGCTTGCGCTCTTGGAATGTAGCATCATGTACATGCATGTGTTCAGTCTAAGTGTTTTACATGAAGAATATATGATTCAGTTTGCATCCAGTACCTAAACATGTGAAATGTAAATTGCATTCAAACTATGCATTATATACTCCTTTTACAACTCAACTCAGGTTCCTGTTTTGCCATATTTTCCCATGGAAGAATTTTGAATATGCAGGTAAAAGAATTCCTGTTTGATATAATTTTGTATTATTCCTTGCTATGTCATAATCCTTAATGTGTTCATTTAAAATCTGAAACAAGAGCTTCATTTTGAGTTTCCGGTCCATTGCAGGTTTCCCAAACATACACAGCTGTCGGATTTCGGGTTCCAGCAGACCCTTGAGGTTCGAACACTGGGGTGCGTGCGGAGATTTCGCCTTCTACCTACCTGCGCACCTCCGCCTCGCTAAGATCTAAGCTATGGAAAGAACAACACAAGAGACACAGGGTTTATACTGGTTCGGGCCACCGTTGTGGTGTAATACCCTACTCCAGTGTGTGGTGTGGTGGATTGCCTCTTGGGCTAATGATGATGAGCAATACAAGGAAGAACAGCCTCGCGAGGGTCTGTTCTTGGCTGGGGGGATGAACTGCTAGGAGGAGTTCAGTCACCCTTCTCTCTCTCTCTTCTCGATTCTCTCTCTGATTTCGATCCGATCTCCCATCTCTCCTCTACCCTGTGGGTGGCTAGTCCTATTTATAGGCAAAGGCCCTGGGCCTCTTCCCAAATATTGAGCAGGAAGGGCGCCAACAATTGGCCATTTTAAAGGGGAACATCTGGTACACTTATCCAGACTAAAGTTGGTCCTCGCCTGCCAAAGGCTCTGGTGGTGACGCTGGCTTGGGCTCCACAATGACTTCCTCCCTGCCGTTGGACTGGTCTTGGTCTCGTTGCACCAAAACGGGTGCCTTTGCTTGATGCTCTCGCCTGCGCTTGCTCCCTTTGCACCAAAGAGGAAAGGAGGACACTGCGCGGCTGGCGCCTGCCTGGCGCCTTTGGTCGTCATGGCTTGCGTCACGGGCACCTCGTGAGGTACCCCGCCTTGATCTCTCCGCCTCCTCGCGAGCCAGCCTGATGAGGCCGTGCCTGAGGAAGCTCCGTGTCGTCCGTCCCGCGAGGCTTGGCCCCTCACGAGGGTCTTGGGTCTGTGTTGATGAAGATGGGCCGCGCTGGGCCCTCTTTTGAGCCACGCCGCGGGCCGCAGGCAGGCAAGTCTGGGGACCCCCGTTCCCAGAACACCGACAGTAGCCCCTGGGCCCAAGGCGCGTCCGGACTTGGCCGTGCAGGGAGGCGAAAGGGCAAGAGCGAAGCGCCGCGGGCCCTAACAGCCTGCGGCCTTGGGCGCCGCGTGGTGGTTGATTGGGCGTGGGCGTCTCCACTTCCCCACAGCGCCTCGGCAACTGCGCGGATTGGACAAGTCCCTGCATGCAAAGCGGGTCATGATTACCTGCGATCGTGGAGGTCGGCGGTTGGCCTTCGCCGGCCATAAGTACGGAACGGCGCGCGCCCTTCCAGTCCATCCCTTCTTGCTTCTCCTTCTTGAGGGAAACATGCTTCGAAACACGCCTCCATGTGGTGCCCAAGCGCCTCCCTCGTCACCTTAGCCAGGTCGGTGCCCCTCCAGGGGAGAGCCCCCGAGCCCTGCCTGAGGAGGGCGCCGGGCGCGCTTTCCTATGCGATGGAAGGAGGTTCCCCCTGGGCAGGCGCGGGCCCTGAGGGGCCTGCCTCCTGAGGGGCCGGGCCGGACGATGTCTTCTTCTTCTTGGGGGCGGTCTCGGGAAGCCTCCTGCTTCCGCGATCCGGGTCTTCCAGCGATGCGGCATGAAAGACTCGTTCCAGGGAACACACCGCGTCCTTCTCTTCACAGGGCACCGTGATGACTCCGCCACTTCCTAGCATCTTGAGGATGTTGTAGCCGTGGTGAGTTACGACCATGAACTTGGCCAGCGCTGGGAACCCAAGGATGGCGTTGTACGGCAGGCGAATGTGAGCGACGTCGAAGTCGATGAGCTCGGTGCGGTAGTTGTCGCGTGCCCCGAAGGTGACAGGGAGGCGGACCTGCCCAATCGGGACCGTGGAGCCATCGGTGACTCCGGAGAAAGGCTTGGTTGGCTGAAGCTGGTTGTAGGGCACTTGGAGATTGTTGAATGTTTCCACGGACAGGACGTTGAGCCCTGCCCCGCCATCGATGAGGGTCCTGCTGACCACCATGTTGCTGATGATTGGGGAACAAAGCATCGGGAGGACTCCAGCTGTGGCCGCACACTTGAGCTGATCTGCTGAGCTGAACGTGATGGCGCACGCCGACCACCTGAGAGGGTGCACGGCTTCGAGCTTGGGGAGGACTGCATTCACTTCGCAGGCGAACTGCTTGAAGATGCGTTGAGAGGCTGGGGCTTGAGCCCCGCCCAGGATGCAGGCGATCGCGCGCGGCTCCTGGAAGCCCCCAGCCCCCTCGTCCTGATGGCGGTCCTCGTTTCTCCTTGGCTGCGGCGGCAGCGGAGGGAGGCCTGCATTGCCTGGCGGGCGATCCTCGCGAGGCTGATCCCTCCAGTCTCCCTCACAAGGTGGGTCTTGCCATTGATCCTCGTGAGGTCGATTGCGCCACCCTTGGCGCGGGCAGCGGTCTTCCCAGCGTCCTACGTTCCTTCCTCCTCCTCGACCGTAGCCCCGGTCACCGCGGTTGGGGCGACGGCCGATCCTTCCTTCTCGCACGGCTCGGATCTCTTGACATTCGTTGGTGTTGTGGGTGTGGAGGTCATGGTACACACAGTACCGACTGCCCTTGGAAGATTCGGGCTGATCTCTGCCCCGCTTGGTGTCTGGTTCTGCCACGAGCACGGCAGCCCCCTTGCGCTTCACATCATTGGCATTGGGCTTCTTCTCTTCTGGGTCTGCGGCAGGCAGCTCGAGGAGGGAGAGACGCCCTTCTTCAGCCCTGGCGCACTTGGTTGCCAAGTTGAACAACTCCAAGGAAGTGCACAGGTCTTCATGCATCGCCAGCTCCTCCTTCATCTTGACGTCGCGCACACCGTCGGAGAAGGCTGAGATGATGGCCTCCTCGGTCACCTTGGGAATCTTGAGGCGTGCGTTGTTGAAGCGCTGGATGTACTTCTGCAGGGTCTCTCCGGGTTGTTGCTTGATGCGACGCGTGTCGCTCACGGCGGGTGGCCGGTCGCGAGTACCTTGGAAGTTGGCGATGAAGCGGGTGCGCATTTCGTCCCAGGAGGAGATCGTGCCTGGAGCCAGGTTCAGGAGCCAGGTGCGGGTCCCATCCTTGAGCGCCATGGGAAACCAGTTCGCCATGACCTTCTCGTCTCCGTTGGCAGCTTCGATGCCCAGCTCATAGAGCTGGAGGAACTCCGTAGGGTCGGCCGTGCCGTCATAATGAGGAGGCAGGTCTGGCTTGAACTTGCCGGGCCACGTGACGCTGCGTAGCTCGGTGGTGAAGGCACGACAGCCTGCTGTGGCCACGGGAGGCCTTGGGTGACGGAGAGCATGGTCTTGCATGTCCCCACGCGCTGCAGCTGGGAGCAGCGCGGGGTCTTGACGTGCGGGAGTAGGAGCATGGTCGCGATGTGCTGGAGCAGGGAGCGCCCGGGCAGCTTCTTGCGGGCGAGGGACTTCTTGGTAGCTCTGCTCTTGCCGCACTGGCACCTGACGGAGCGGGTTCCGCCCAGGGGCCACGCGCCTTGGAGCCATGGCGCCTTCTTGAGGAGGAGGCGGCTGGGCCGCCGCCGAAGCTTCGTCGCCCACGCGGGGCGGGGTGCGGTGCAGCGGAACGGACGGCGCAGGAGAGCCCCCTGCGGCGCGGATGAGCTTGGCGACGCGGTCGAGCCATTCTTCGTAGACGTCGTCGACGGGATGGTAGAGCAGGAGCTCGTTTGCCGCGATGAGCGCAGCTCGAGCCTCCATGGGTGCACGGAGCACGCGGGACGAAGAACCAGCTGGGATGAGCGAGGGAGTAGCGGTGCGACCGTCTTGCCGCATGGACGGATGCTGAGACGACGCTTCCTGCTCGTCCCCCGCCGGGCCGGTGGCGGCGTTGACGGCAGGTGATGGGGAACGGCGAGGACGCCCGCCAACAGGAGCCGTCTGGGTGACGCGGGAAGCGAGAGCGGCCCGGCGCTCGGCGCGGGCCTGACGAGCGTCAGACATGGATGTGATGGTCGGAGGAGAACGAGGTGTTGGAAGACGAATTCCGGCGCACCCCTACCTGGCGTGCCAAATGTGGGATTTCGGGTTCCGGCAAACCCTTGAGGTTCGAACACTGGGGTGCGCGCGGAGATTTCGCCTTCTACCTACCTGCGCCCCTCCGCCTCGCTAAGATCTAAGCTATGGAAAGAACAGCACTAGAGACACATGGTTTATACTGGTTCGGGCCACCGTTGTGGTGTAATACCCTACTCCAGTGTGTGGTGTGGTGGATTGCCTCTTGGGCTGATGATGATGAGCAATACAAGGAAGAACAGCCTCGCGAGGGTCTGTTCTTGGCTGGGGGGATGAACTGCTAGGAGGAGTTCAGTCACCCTTCTCTCTGTCTCTCTTCTCGATTCTCTCTCTGATTTCGATCCGATCTCCCATCTCTCCTCTACCCTATGGGTGGCTAGTCCTATTTATAGGCAAAGGCCCTGGGCCTCTTCCCAAATATTGAGCGGGAAGGGCGCCAACAATTGGCCATTTTGAAGGGGAACATCTGGTACACTTATCCTGACTACAGTTGGTCCTCGCCTACCAAAGGCTCTGGTGGTGACACTAGCTTGGGCTCCACAATGACTTCCTCCCTGCCGTTGGACTGGTCTTGGTTTCATTGCACCGATACGGGTGCCTTTGCTTGATGCTCTCGCCTGCGCTTGCTCCCTTTGCACCAAAGAGGAAAGGAGGACACTGCGCGGCTGGCGCCCGCCTGGCGCCTTTGGTCGTCATGGCTTGCGTCACAGGCACCTCGTGAGGTACCCCGCCTTGATCTCTCCGCCTCCTCGCGAGCCAGCCTGATGAGGCCGTGCCTAAGGAAGCGCCATGTCGTCCGCCCCGTGAGGCTTGGCCCCTCGCGAGGGTCTTGGGTCTGTGTTGATGAAGATGGGCCGCGCTGGGCCCCCTTTTGAGCCACGCCACGGGCCGCAGGCAGGCAAGTCTGGGGACCCCCATTCCCAGAATGCCGACAACAACAAGTTGGTGATTTCAAAGATCTACAAGCAGTTGAAGATCTGGAAGACCTTCAATTTTCAGTGTTGGGATGATAATGCAATATGTTTGTTGAACCTGGAGACTCAGCTCTGCCCATTTTGGTGGCTGTTAAGCCACTATATGGCCACTTCCCCTTTTGTGGCACAACTTTATTTTGGTTATGTGGCATATCTAGAAACTGTTTGTTAAACCTGGAGACTAGCTCTGTCCATTTTGGTGGATTTTAAGCCACTTCCCCTTTTGTGGCACAACTTCATTTGGTTATGTGCCATCTCGAAATATATATATATATATGTACTCGTTATATTTGCTTCCTATGTTTATCGAATGAAGTATGAGGCCTAAATGTAACTCTGATTGAAGTGTATGCATAAATTCTGTGATGTCCTGATTTGCTAAAACATTGTGCATGGATATTAAATTAGACATTGTGAATTGTTATTAAATTATAGGTATATGCTGCCCAAAATTCTATTTTATCAATGTGATGGCATACAAACTGTCGGGCCAACAAGTTTTTACCGGAAGTTGCATTGCCGATAACTAAAATCCCTTTGCGCTAAGGAACCTGCCAGGAGAAAACTAACTGCCGGGAAATACGTACGTAACGGCAGTTAAACTGCCGGGAGATATCTATCTGCCGGGAGAAGTAATCCCCGGTAGCCGTTCTCGTGGCGGTTCTATCTGCCGAGAGAACTACCTCCCGACAGTCAGTATGCCATTTTAAGAGCTTTCTCCCGGCAGATTACATGCCATTACATCGGTGTTATGGTGTAGTGAGTGCCTCCTGCTGAGCACCCTCATCTCGGTGACAAAGGACCAGCCGCTTCTTCGGCGGAAGTGGGTCAGGACCCACTCGGGGGGCCTTTCTCTTCTCTTCTGCAGAGAACCGGCGGATTGGTGCCATTGGCGTAAGGAGGAGCAAGAACAAGGAAGGAGAAGGAAAGGAGCAGCAGGAAGGGATGGACTGAAGGGGCTCACACAGCCCCGTACTTATAGCCGGAGGAGGCCAACCGCCAAGCGCCATAATCGCAGGTAATCGTGACCGGTTTCTCTGCATGCAGGGACTTGTCAAGTCGTGCGATTGTCGAGGCATCATTGGGAAGCGCAGATGCCCACGTCCAATCAATCTCCACGTGGCGCCCGAGGCCACAGGCTTTTTGGGCCCGCGGCGCTCCGTGCTTGCCTCTTCGCTTCCCTGCTAGGCCAAGCCCGGGCGCGCCTTGGGCCCGGGGGCTACTGTCGGCGTTCTGGGAACGGGGGTCCCCAGACTTGCCTGCCTGCGGCCTGCGGCGTGGCTCAAGTGGGGGCCCAGCGCGGCCCGCCTTCATCAGCTCAAGCTCAAGATCCTCACGAGGGGCCAAGCCTCGCGGGGCGGACGACAGGAAGCTTCCTCAGAGGCAACCTCATCAGGCAGGCTCGCGAGGAGGCGGAGAGATCAAGGCAGGGGTACCTCGCGAGGAGCCCGTGACGCAAGCCATGACGATCGAGACCAGGCGAGCGCCGGCCTGTGCAGTGTCCTTGTTTCCCCTTTGGTGCAAAGGGGGTAAGCACAGGCCAAGGCATCGGGCAAAGGTGACCATTCCGGTGCAACAAGACCAAGACCAGCAGAGCGGCAGGACGGAGGTCACCGTGGAGCCCAAGACGGCGTCATCACCAGTGCTTTTGGCAGCCGAAGACCACCTTTGGTCAGGATAACTTGTACTATATGTTCCCCTTCGAAATGGCCAATTGTTGGCGCCCTTCCCGCTCATTATTTGGGGAGAGGCCTAGGGCCTCTATAAATAGGGCTAGCCACCACAGAAGGAAAGAGACACCCAGGGGGGATGAAAGAGAGACGGCTACAGATCTGATAGAACGCTAGCAGAGAGAGAGAGAGAGCCGACTGAACTCACCCAAGAAGTTCATCGCACCAGCTCAAGAACACCTCTCGCGAGGCTGTTCTTCCCTTGTACTGTTCATCATCAGCCCCTGAGGCAATCCACCACACCACACATTGGACTAGGGTATTACACCACCACGGTGGCCCGAACCAGTATAAACCTCGTGTCCCTTGTGTTGTTCGTTGTTTCCAGCTTAGATCACGTGAGGAGATTAGACGTAGATCGGTAGGGGAGAGATCTCCGCGCGCACCCCAGTGTTCGAACTTCAAGGGTCTGCCAGAACCCGAAATCCGACAGCGCTAGCTACAGATTGCTACAGACTGTTCAGTTTTTGTCAGATTCTGTTTTTCGTGTGTTCTTTGCTTATTTTGATGAATCTATGGCTAGTAAAATAGTTTATAATCCATAGAGAAGTTGCAATACAGTAGGTATAACACCAATATAAATAAAGAATGAGTTCATTATAGTAACTTGAAGTGGTATTTTGTTTTCTTTCGCTAACAGAGCTCACGAGATTTTCTACTTTGAGTTTTGTGTTGTGAAGTTTTCAAGTTTTGCGTAAAGATTTGATGGATTATGGAACAAGGAGTGGCAAGAGCCTAAGCTTGGGGATGCCCATGGCACCCCAAGATAATCTAAGGACACCTAAAAGCCAAAGCTTGGGGATGCCCCGGAAGGCATCCCCTCTTTCGTCTACTTCTATCGGTAACTTTACTTGGAGCTATATTTTTATTCACCACATGATATGTGTTTTACTTGGAGCGTCTTTTATGATTTGAGTCTTTGCTTATTAGTTTACCACAATCATCCTTGCTGTACACACCTTTTGAGAGAGCCATACATAATTTGGAATTTGATAGAATACTCTATGTGCTTCACTTATATCTTTTGAGTTATATAATTTTGCTCTAGTGCTTCACTTATATCTTTTAGAGCACGGTGGTGGATTTTTTTTATAGAAACTATTGATCTCTCATGCTTCACTTATATTATTTTGAGAGTCTTAATAGCATGGTAATTTGCTTAATAATAATATGCTTGGTATTCAAGATTTGTAAAACTTTCTTTTGAGTGCGTTGAATACTAAGAAAAAAAAATTGATGCTTGATAATTGTTTTGAGATATGAGGATGGTGATATTAGAGTCATGCTAGTTGAGTAGTTGCAAATTTGAGAAATGCTTGTGTTAAAGTTTGTGATTGCGTAGCATGCACGTATGGTGAACCGTTATGTGATGAAGTCGGAGCATGATTTATTTATTGATTGTCTTCCTTATGAGTGGCGGTTGGGGACGAGCGATGGTCTTTTCCTACCAATCTATCCCCCTAGGAGCATGTGCGTAATACTTTGCTTTGATAACTTCTAGATTTTTGCAATAAGTATATGAGTTCTTTATGACTAATGTTGAGTCCATGGATTATACGCACTTTCCTTCCTTCCACCATTGCTAGCCTCTCTAATACCGCGCACTTTTCAACGGTATCATACACCCACCAAATACCTTCCTCAAAACAGCCACCATACCTACCTATCATGGCATTTCCATAGCCATTCCGAGATATATTGCCATGCAACTTTCCACCATTCTGTTCATTATGACACGCTCCATCATTGTCATATTGCTAGCATGATCATGTAGTTGACATCGTATTTGTGGCAAAGCCACCGTTCATAATTCTTCCATACATGTCACTCTTGATTCATTTCATATCCCGGTACACCGCCGGAGGCATTCATATAGAGTCATATTTTCTTCTAAGTATTGAGTTGTAATTGTTGAGTTGTAAGAAAAATAAAAAGTGTGATGATCATCATTTTTAGAGCATTGTCCCAAGTGAGGAAAGGATGATGGAGACTATGATTCCCCCACAAATCGGGATGAGACTCCGGACGAAAAATAAAAAAGGAAAAGAAAAGGAGGCCATAAAAAAAGAGATGGCCCACAAAAAAATGAGAGAAAAAGAGAGAAGGGACAATGTTACTATCCTTTTGCCACACTTGTGCTTCAAAGTAGCACCATGATCTTGATGATAGAGAGTCTCTCATTCTGTCACTTTCATATACTAGTGGGAATTTCTCATTATAGAACTTGGCTTGTATATTCCAATGATGGGCTTCCTCAAAATGCCCTAGGTCTTCATGAGCAAGCGAGTTGGATGCACACCCACTTAGTTTCTTTTGTTGAGCTTTCATATACTTATAGCTCTAGTGCATCCGTTGCATGGCAATCCCTACTCACTCACATTGATATCTATTGATGGGCATCTCCATAGCCCGTTGATACGCCTAGTTGATGTGAGACTATCTTCTCCCTTTTTGTCTTCTCCACAACCACCATTCTATTCCACGTATAGTGCTATATCCATGGCTCACGCTCATGTATTGCGTGAAGATCGAAAAAGTTTTGAAAATGTCAAAAGTATGAAACAATTGCTTGGCTTGTCATTAGGGTTGTGCATGATTTAAATACTTTGTGTGGTGAAGATAGAGCATAGCCAGACTATATGATTTTGTAGGGATAGCTTTCTTTGGCCATGTTATTTTGAGAAGACATAATTGGTTTGTTAGTATGCTTGAAGTATTATTATTTTTATGTCAACATGAACTTTTGTCTTGAATCTTTTGAATCTGAATATTCATACCACAATTAAGAAGATTTACATTGAAATTATGCCAAGTAGCACTCCGCATCAAAATTTCAGTTTTTATCATTTACCTACTCGAGGACGAGCAGGAATTAAGCTTGGGGATGCTTGATACGTCTCCAACGTATCTATAATTTTTGATTGCTCCATGCTATATTACCTACTGTTTTGAACATTATTGGGCTTTATTTTCCACTTTTATATTATTTTTTGGACTAACCTATTAACCGGAGGCCTAGCCCAGAATTGCTGTTTTTTTTGCCTATTTTACGGTTTCGAAGAAAAGGAATATCAAACGGAGTCCAAACGGAATGAAACCTTCGGAAACATGATTTTCTCATCATATAAGATCCAGGAGACTTGGACCCTCCGTCAAGAAAGCACGAGGCGGTCACGAGGGTGGAGGGCGCCCCCCCTAGGGCGCGCCCCCTGCCTCGTGGGCCCCTCGAAGCTCCACCGACGTACTTCTTCCTCCTATATATATCCACGTACCCACAAACAATCGGGGACGGAGCCAAAAACCTAATTCCACCACCGCAACTTTCTATATCCATGAGATCCCATCTTGGGGCCTGTTCCGGAGCTCCGCCGGAGGGGGCATCGATCACGGAGGGCTTCTACATCATCATCCAAGCCCCTCCGATGAAGTGTGAGTAGTTTACTTCAGACCTACGGGTCCATAGTTAGTAGCTAGATGGCTTCTTCTCTCTTTTTGGATCTCAATACAATGTTCTCCCCCTCTCTCGTGGAGATCTATTGGATGTAATCTTCTTTTTGCGATGTGTTTGTTGAGACCGATGAATTGTGGGTTTATGATCAAGTCTATCTATGAATAATATTTGAATCTTCTCTGAATTCTTTTATGTATGATTGGTTATCTTTATAAGTCTCTTCGAATTATCAGTTTGGCTTAGCCTACTAGACTGGTTGTTCTTGCCATGGGAGAAGTGCTTAGCTTTGGGTTCGATCTTGCGGTGTCCTTTCCCAGTGACAGAAGGGGCAGCAAGGCACGTATTGTATCATTGCCATCGAGGATAACAAGATGGGGTTTTTTATCATATTGCATGAAACTATCCCTCTACATCATGTCATCTTGCTTAAGGCGTTACTCTGTTTTTAACTTAATACTCTAGATGCATGCTAGATAGCGGTCGATGAGTGGAGTAATAGTAGTAGATGCAGGCAGGAGTCGGTCTACTTGTCTCGGACGTGATGCCTATATAAATGATCATACCTAGATATTCTCATAACTATGCTCAATTCTGTCAATTGCTCAACAGTAATTTGTCCACCCACCGTAGAATACTTATGCTCTTGAGAGAAGCCACTAGTGAAACCTATGGCCCCCGGGTCTCTTTCTCATCATATCAATCTCCATCACTTTATTATTGCTTTGTTATTACTTTGCCTTTTACTTTTCACTTTACATCTCTATACCAAAAATATTATTTATCATCTCTATCAGATCTCACTTTCGTAAGTGACCGTGAAGGGATTGACAACCCCTAAGTGTGTTGGTTGCGTTGAGCTATTGTTTTTGTGTAGGTACAAGGGACTCGAGCGTAGCCTACGTACTACTGGATTGATACCTTGGTTCTCAAAAACCGAGGGAAATACTTACGCTACTTTGCTGCATCATCCTCTCCTCTTCGGGGAAATCCAACGCAGTGCTCAAGAGGTAGCACGTCCCAGCCAGCCTCCCCCGCTCATGGAATCACTATTGCCACCCTCCATCACCAACCCGAGCACCAGCCCATAACCGGCCACAGCGCCCCATCAGGTTGCATCCACCGGAGGAGCAGGAGGCCAACAAGGACCCGCGTGAGAGATCTTGGTGTTCACCTCGTCTCCTCCATGTCGACTGCCCCTGAGCGGGAGCCGAGCCATCACAAGCTTCTTCACGACTGTGTAGGTTGACGACAAGGACGGGAATTGGCTCCTATCGCATCCACTTCTCCTTCTCCTCATCGCCTTTGTCTTTGGTAGTATCATCGACGCACCAACAACGACAACCACAACACTCACCTCTTCATGCCCATGAGGTGTTTGATGAATTCCCCCGAAGGTTTCTCTTTTCTCAGTTTATTATAACTATGCTATGGATGAAGAGGCTACGTGAAGAGTTTTTTATGACTCTTTGTTGGAGGAGGAAGATGAAGAAGATGATGATTTCAATATGGCATTGATCGCAATCATTCGAGAGGAAGAGGGGATGAGACCGCGACATGGAGAGTCATGATCCTTGTGCAAGCTTAGAAGGAATGCAATTGGCAAAATCGGTGCAAGTCCATTGATGAAGTGTACCATGATGGTTCAAGTTCTTGCATATGGAATTGCAGCTAGCCACATTGTGACATTGATGAGTACATTTGCATTTGGGAAGACACCATCCTTGAGTCTGTGAATACATATTGTGACAGATCATGAAAACATGTGTAATTTTGTACAACATGATCATCGAGGATGGGAGAGGCTCGTCAGAGCACTATAACTTCGATTATAATTAATGGGGTACATGTGAAGCTGGAACATTGAGAAAACATGGACGAGTGACTTCTCGCAGTGCATCGCATGGCCAAAACTAAGAAGCTCATCACCAACTCCAAGATGATATTGTTGAGCACTTGTAACAAATTCATAGTTCATAATTGTTGTTCTTTCATGTTTTATTTGCACCATTACTTCATCTGGGTCATGTGTGTGTTTGAATTTGAATATTTAGATTTAAAAATGTTGAACTTAAAATGTTGTTAAAATATGTGCATTAGAAATATTATGATTTGAATTAATATGTTGTGTAAATGTAGTTAAAATGGGGTTCGTATGTCAAAAGGATAGAAGAAATATTAAAGACAAAATTATAGATAGTGAAATTTGCAGGAAGGGCTAGAAAAATAGCTCTATCCTTTATTTAATATTTAATAATAATAAGGGACTATACAATAAAAATGAGAATACTACTAATTAGAACCAAATTAAGATAGTAGGACTAATCTATGTAGTATAATGAGAAGTCATAGTATAAAATAAAAACAAAGAACTCTATTTCAAAATTATGAGATAGAATATTTTGTTTCCTTATTTACTATTTAATTTATATTTTATATTTAAAGTGGATCAATTTACATAATGTATCTATAAACAAACTGATAAATATACTTAAAACAAAGTAGGAATTCACAAAATGGATAAAAACATTGCAGTTATGGATGCAACAAAGGTAGGCCCTCAAAATTTGAGGAGTTAAGTTTGATGAGGTGTTATGAAAATTTAAGTTTTAGGGGAAGGGTTAGAGATGTTCCCATGCTTGCTAGTTCTAGCTCAAAGCCAACTTAAATGTATACCAACAACTGACTCAAACTAAGCAACCTAGAATCGAGCACATGGCAACACCCGAGGGGCCAGATGACAATGTCATGCACCAGAAGTTTCTTTAGACACCCCTCTAGATGTAGGTATTGTGTGTTGTCCTACGAAGCAACCAAAGGATGAGCGACTCATAAGTCTGTTCTCTAGAAAACAATGCTAACCACATGTAACGAAGGTAATATAAATACAGTTAGTTGATGCTATAAGAATCTGGTAGCAGAAAATTTGTTGAGAAAACAAATAACAAAGAAAAGTTAGTTGGTACATGCTGAACCAATATGTAACAATACTTTCTTTTAATGAGTATGTAACAATACCTTTTTTAGGGAATATCTAACAATGCCCAAAAGAGATGGAAATATGTAACAAAGCCCATATCTTTCCATGCCAAATTATTGTAGTCAAGTTAAGTGAACAATGCAATAAAGTAATTTTTAATCGATGAGATCAAATCATAGACTATGGCAACTATCCAGTTTAGAGAAACTTCGCTTTCAACATATATTTTACCAACATCAGATACCAATGTCATGGTGTGTGTGCTATGGTGAAACGTTCAATGGTCCCAAAATATGGTCAGTATCAAGATGAGGCCTTTTCTGCTCGTGTCCAATATTGGCGAGTTCTTGGACTTTGTGTTTAAAAAAATGATGGAATAATTGTCTCTCGTGTCGACAAATGACGTACCAACAAGTTGTAGATAACTACAAATTTTAACCGTATATTGTGGCATGGAATGACAAACTTCTCTTAGTGGTGAGATAAACTAGTGGTTATGGCACCTTGCTACATCCATTTTTCATCACAATTTCTTAGTATAAATTACTCCTTATTGACCATATTTTTCACATTATCACATAGTTATTACGTCTTTTCCTGTTAATTTTTATGTTGCAACGGATGAGGAGAATTGTAGAAAAAGCTACAAAAATCACCAAACTTAAGTCCAATGGAGAAAGTAATTTTTCATAGCCCGAAAATCAAGAAACAAATATTGCCAGATTCTCACCAGAAGAAAACCAAGGGGGCTAGACCCTAGCCGAGGGGTGTCTGTGGGGCCCATGCGGCCCCAACTTGTGACCTAGGCTGGGCCGCGACCGAGGGGTGCATGGGACCCACATGGCACCTATTTGATTCCTCCTGTCACCCTGGCTCTATTTTACCCTAAAACTAATGGAAAGATTTATCAAAGATTTTTCTTCTTTAGGAAGAACCTGAGTGGAGCGCTTCTCTCTTGGCGGGCTGATCTATCGGGATCCTAACCCTTCGTTTGGGGAAAATTGAAGCCTACGTCATCATCATCATCATCATCTTCACCAGCACCATCTTCGTCGTCACCTTTGTCTCCCCCTCTTTTCAAGCTATGAACTGTTACCTCATATTTGTTGCTGAGATCACTTCTTGGTGTTAATTGTTGTCTAATAGTTTATGCTTATTGGTTTATTGGTGAAAGCTTTCACTACTAGGGAAAAGCCTAGCAGTAGCGCGGGTTTTAGGCCTATCAGTAGCGCGGGGCGATGCACTACTGATAAGGCGCTACAACTAACGTATTGCGGTAGCGTGCCTCCGCCCATGCTACTACTAAATCAAATTATTAGTAGCGACTTCCCGGAGGAGCGCTACTGGTAATTAGTAGTAGCGCTTCTCCCTGCCCGCGCTGCTACTATTATTTCGTATTTTAATTATTTTTTATTTCATGTTGTATTCGTACACCTTTACACAAGTTTTCATACAACAGGAATTTAGAAATTGTTTTTATATCATAATTAGTTATTACATCACGGGGTGAAAGAACCGTGGACTAGTTTCAAGTGGATGGACATCCACTTGAAACTAATCCGCGGTTCTTTCACCCAATGATATAATAAATATCATCATCATATCATTAAGAACTTATCATCATAATACATCATTGTCATATAACACCTCCTCAAGATCATCGTTTTCATCAATGAGACATCACATAACAAATTGGTCACTAGTCGTAATCACAAGTACTCATCATCATCAACTCTAACACATTGTATCACATAATAAACATATTGTACCTCATAGGACCTACTACATTCTCTTAGGACCTACTATATTCTCTAAGGTAAAATAGAAAAAAAACAAGATAGCCCCTGACTCTCCATTATGGAGAATGGAGATTATCCTGTCTCCAATTCTTGCCTTTCGCTTAATGTTACTTCCAAGAACCTCCTTGCGGATGTCCAAACATTTTTTCCATTCTTTGATTAGCATGTGTTCACCGGTTTTAGAAATCCGTATGCACAGGTGAGCTCCTTAGATTGACCTGGCTGTATGTTCAGAACTGCAAGGCGACCATTCTGATACATCAGATGAGGCACACAATCCATCGGGATTTTCTGTTGAAAAACATAGTAATAACTTCGTAGTTAGCAATGATGTACTAGTTTTAGAAGTATGTAAAAGATGCATGGATGTCGTAATAGTAAAAAATCTTACCAGGCTATCTCCATAGAAGTTACCGTAGTTCAACACGTGCACTAGTGGCACGTATTCACCATAATTTGGAGGAGTTTGATAATAGGTATTGTAATTCTCAAGATAAGTACAATAAGCAATCAGATGACTTTTCTCCTTGTAAGTTAATTCGGAGCCATCAGTGTAGTGGGTTTTGTCTACCATCTTATGCACATTCTTTGAAGATTCAAAATAAGCTGTCAATGGAAATAAGCTATCAACTATTTTGAAATAAACAATATAAATTAGTTAATAACAATGTTTCAGAAACTCACATTGCGGTAGAATCGGAAGCGTATCAACAAGGACCCAAATATCCATATTGTCTTGCTCGATGTCAGGATCACCAAGCTCCATGGTGACAATCATACCCTCATAAAACCATACATTTTGCAAAGTGCTTCCTAATTTTGGCAACCAAAATGGGTTACGCTCTGAGAATTGTACAGATTTACTTCAAGATCGATATCATGATGGGTCCTTAGGTGTATTTTCTTTGTTTGAAAATTTTCGTGGTCTTCAAAACCCATCCTCTCCAAGACATAGCGTCTTGCATGGCATGGGATAAACTAGTTGAATTGTAAAAGATGAAAATTAGACGTTGAAATAGTTGAAGTCATGCTTAATTACGAAAAAAAGACTTGTCGTTCTTGCGTACCGATTCAACATCGAAGGTCTCCTCGAGCTTAATGCTGAAGCGCCGATCTTCGTCCAACTCAACGAACCTGTCGCACATACCTCGATCGTCGTGGCACCAGCTGCACTCCCCCGGGAGACTGTCATCGTCCGAGTACGACATTTCCTACGTTCATAATTCAAAGATTAAACTTGTACAATTAAATATATGTACTAAAAAACCTAAATTAGATTATTATTTTTCGAGAAAATCCAGGCCACTCGATATTTCCTACATATTCTAGCACAAGTCATGCCAGAATTCACGGAAAAATCCGGCATGACCTTTGCTAAAAAAGGACATATCGAGTGCCTGAAATTTGCCGGAACGGAAATTAATCAACACTCCGGCAAAACATAGGCCACTCGGAGGTGTAAACTGAACATGAATGGTCACTTGGGCAACCACATATCCTATTTGAGCAACACAAGATATACATGGATATTTGGCAGGTCTCACCTTGATGTCGGAGGGGGTCGGTGACGGGGACGACGACTGGGATGATGGAGGGGCTCCTTGATTTCTGCAAAAGCAAAAACAGTATAAGTTATCACTAATACATCCCGAATAACTGCTTAAACTAAAAAATAACAACAACTATGACATGTTCAACTAGTTTTATTAATTCAACTAGTTCTTACTAAATATAAACTTACTATAAATAGAAAAAAACTAGTTCTTTCTAAAAATAAAGTAGTTCAACTAGTTATATTAATTATCTTACTAAAAATACATTAGTTCTATTAATTCAACTAGTTTATTAATTTACTTACTAAAAGTTCAACTACAACTAAAGTAGTTCGACTAGTTTATTAATTTACGTACTAATTATTTTAAACACTTACTAAAAACAGTAAAAATAAACTACATTATACAATAGTTAACTAGTACCATCACTACTACTAATTAACCTACTACTGCTAAAATTCATTATCTATGAACCCTAAATTAACATCTACTACTACTAAAAAACATCTAGTACTAACTAAGCAGAGAGAACGAGGGTGGGGGAGGGGTGGGGGGCTTACAGAGAGGGGAGAGACGGTGGCGGGGAGGTGCTCGGCGACGGAGAGGTAGGGGTGTCGATGGCGGGCTCGGGATCGGGAGGCGGCGGCGGGGTTGGGGGAGGCGGCGACGACGGTGAGGTCGAGAGCGGAGGGGGTGGGGGAGGCGGCGGCGACGGTGGGGTCGAGAGCGGCGGCGGGCGGCGGCGGTGAGGTTGACGGCGGCCTCGGGCGGCGACGGTGAGGGCAGGCTCGGGCTCGGGCGGCGGCGACAAAGGAGTAGGGGAACAGTGGGGGGGGGAGGAAGACTTAGCAAAATTTTGAGCGGACGGGTGGTTAAGTCGAACTAGCAGTAGCGCACTTCAGGAAACGCGCTATAGCTAAAGTAGCTATAGCGCGTTTTCAGGAAAAATGCTACTGCTAAGTCTAAGCACGCATCAAAAATATACGTTGGTCATCATTGATCTTTTTGTGTAGAATCTAAATAGTCAACATATTTAAGGTGGTAAACACCTTGTTCACTTAGCAGTATGGGACTAAACCTAATTAGGTGCAACACTTAACAGCAGCGAGTTTTGCAGAAACACACTGCTCCTAAGTACTTTAGCAGCAGCGCGTCCAGGGAAGGGCGCTACTACTATATCTAGCCTGGGGGCAAATCCGTGGCAATTATAGTAGTAGCGCTTGTTTCACCTAGAGCGCTACTGCTATCTAGTTATTAGTAGTGCGGTTCCTTTAAGCTCGCTACTGCTAGTTAGCAGTAGCGCCTGTTTTTAAACCGCACTGCTGCTAAGATTCTATGTATAACGTTTTCCCTAGTAGTTTTTGTATGTCCAGATTGTTATCCATATCATTACTCGACTGATCATGATGAATATGATGTCTTGTAAATACTAGTTCGTTATGTTCTTGAGGACTTCGGAGAAACCTTGTTGCTACTAAACATGTGTAATTGAGTAAACTTCAATGTTTTAATATTGTGTTGTGGTATAATTCTCTAGTGATGACGATGTGAACGTCGACTATATATCACTCACCTTTATTGGCCTAGAGGAGATTATTATGTGATAAGTTTTCTGATGATAGGTGGTTGGAGTGGCAGAAATTACCATGTCCTGATTTTGTGAATTATTACATAAGGAGTAGTTGGGACCCCAAAAGTTAATGCTATGGTTAGATGCTATCTTAACTATTCTTTTGTATTTGTGGATGCTTGGATGCAGGGTATAATCATAAACATGTATTTTTATTCAAGTAAGAACAATACATAGGCATAGGCTCCACCACACAAGATTGATCAAGGTAATTAAAGTTAAAGTTAGTGGAACTTGGTGAAAATCCGATTGTCCTCGAGAACGGTTTGATCCCTACAAGTAACACAACTGGCTTGTCCTTAGCACAATTAAGTACTGGGACACTTGCTGCTCCATCATACTTTTTTTGTATATTACACTCTTGCAATTGCTCTCTCGATAAAACAAATAATCAAAAAATTTGCAGCTTTTAAAGAAATACTTTGCTATTTTCCATCACCAATTCCTCCTACTCTTCGCTGGGTTCAACACTCTTATAAAAAAACTACAATTGATCACCTACACTTGTGGGTTATCAAGACTCTTTTCTGGCGCCATTATCGGAGAATGTAGCACCCTTGGTAAGTGAAAATTGGCAAGGGAAAGATTTGTTATGCTTGTTGTCTTTATTAGATTCTGAAATGGACCACAATCAAGTAGGTGTTGGGGAACGCAGTAATTTCAAAAAAATTACTACGCACACGCAAGATCTATCTAGGTGATGCATAGCAATGAGAGGGGAAGAGTGTTGTCTACGTACCCTCGTAGACCATAAGTGGAAGCGTTATGACAATGCGGTTGATGTAGTCGAATGTCTTCACAATTCGACCGATCCTAGCACCAAAGGTACGACACCTCCGTGGTCTGCACACGTTCAGCTCGTTGACGTCCACGAACTCCAGACCCAGTTGAGTGTCGAGGGAGAGTTTCATCAGCACGATGACGTGATGACGGTGATGATGAAGCTACCGGAATAGGGCTTCGCCAAAGCACCGCTACGATATGACCGAGGTGGATTATGATGGAGGGGGGCACCACACATAGTTAAGACAATGATCAACTTGTGTGTCTATGGGATGCCCCCCTTCCCCGTGTATAAAGGAGTGGAGGAGGGGGGAGGGCCGGCCCTCTATGGCGCGCCCTAGGGGAGTCATACTCCCACCGGGAGTAGGATTCCCCCCTTCCAAGTAGTAGGAGTAGGAGAGAAGGAAGGAAAGGGGGCCCGGCCCCCACCCAATTCGGATTGGGCTAGGGGGGCTCGCCTCCCACCTTTTCCCTTCCTCTCCTACATTCCACTAAAGCCCAATAAGGCCCATATACTCCCCGGGGGGTTCCGCTATCCTCCCGGTACTCCAGAAAATGCTCGAACTCATCTGGAACCATTCCGATGTCCAAATATAGGCTTCAAATATATAGATTTTTATGTCTCGACCATTTCGAGACTCCTCGTCATGTCCATGGTCAAATCCGGGACTCTGAACTACCTTTGGTACATCAAAACACATAAACTCATAATACCATCGTCACCGAATGTTAAGCGTGCGGACCCTACAAGTTCGAGAACTATGTAGACATGACCGAGACTCATCTCCGGTCAATAACCAATAGCGGAACCTGGATGCTCATATTGGTTCCTACATATTCTACGAATATCTTTATCGGTCAAACCGCACAACAACATACGTTGTTCCCTTTGTCATCGGTATGTTACTTGCCCGAGATTCGATCGTCGGTATCTCAATACCTAGTTCAATCTCGTTACCGGCAAGTCTCTTTACTCATTCCATAATGCATCATCCCGTAACTAACTCATTAGTTACATTGCTTGCAAGGCTTATAGTGATGTGCATTACCGAGAGGGCCCATATATACCTCTCCGATACATGGAGTGACAAATCCTAATCTCTATCTATGCCAACTCAACAAACACCATCAGAGACACCTGTAGAGCATCTTTATAATCAACCAGTTATGTTGTGACGTTTGATAGCACACAAGGTGTTCCTCTGGTATTCGGGGGTTGCATAATCTCATAGTCAGAGGAACATGTATAAGTCATGAAGAAAGCAATAGCAATAAAACTAGATGATCATTATGCTAAGCTAACGGATGGGTCTTGTCCATCACATCATTCTCTAATGATGTGATCCCATTTATCAAATCACAACACATGTCTATGGTGAGGAAACTTAACCATCTTTGATTAATGAGCTAGTCTAGTAGAGGCGTACTAGGGACACTCTGTTTGTCCATGTATTCACACATGTACTAAGCTGTCAGTTAATACAATTCTAGCATGAATAATAAACATTTATCATGATATAAGGAAATATAAATAACAACTTTATTAGTGCCTCTAGGGCATATTTCCTTCAGTCTCCCACTTGCACTAGAGTCAATAATCTAGATTACATTGTAATGATTATAACACCCATGGAGTCTTGGTGCTGATCATGTTTTGATCGTGAGAGAGGCTTAGTCAACGAGTCTGCAACATTCAGATCTGTATGTATCTTGCAAATCTCTATGTCTCCCTCCTTGACTTGATCGCGGATGGAATTGAAGCGTTTCTTGATGTGCTTGGTTCTCTTGTGAAATCTAGATTCCTTTGCCAAGGCAATTGCACAAGTATTGTCACAAAAGGTTTTAATTGGACCCGATGCACTAGGTATGACACCTAGATCGGATATGAACTCCTTCATCCAGACTCCTTCATTTGCTACTTCCGAAGCAGCTATGTACTCCGCTTCACACGTAGATCCGCCACGACGCTCTGCTTGGAACCACACCAATTGATAGCCCCACCATTTAATAAAAACACGTATCCGGCTTGTGACTTAGAGTCATCCGGATCAGTGTGAAAGCTTGCATCGACGTAACCGTTTACGACAAGCTCTTTGTGACCTCCATAAACGAGAAACATATCCTTAGTCCTTTTCAGGTATTTCAGGATGTTCTTGACCGCTATCCAGTGATCCACTCCTGGATTACTTTGGTACCTCCCTGCTAAACTAATAGCAAGGCACACATCAGGTCTGGTACACAACATTGCATACATGATAGAAACTATGGCTGAAGCATAGGGAATGACTTTCATTTTATCTCTATCTTCTACAGTGGTCGAGCATTGAGTCTGACTCAATGTAACACCCCGGATATAACTTTCCCTATTTGTACTCCAACTCTTGCCGTTCCGGCGTTAAGTTATATTTATTTTCTCGGGTTCGGGTTTTTTTGTCTCCGTGTGTTGTTGTCGTTGTCATGCATCTCATATCATGTCGTTATGTGCATTGCATTTGCATACGTGTTCGTCTCATGCATTCGAGCATTTTCCCTGTTGTCCGTTTTGCATTCTGGCGCTTCGTTCTCCTCCGGTGGCCTTTTCTAGCTTTCTTTCGTGTGTGGAGATTAAACATTTTCGGATTGGACCGAGACTTGCCAAGCGGCCTTGGTTTACTACCGGTAGACCGCCTGTCAAGTTTCGTACCATTTGGACTTCGTTTGATACTCCAACGGTTAACCGAGGGACCGAAAAGGCCTCGTGTGTGTTGCAGCCCAACACCCCTCCAATTTGGCCCAAAACCCACCTAACTCTGCTCCATGTTCTAGAGCGTTCGATCATGATCGCGTGGCCGAAAACCGCACCTCATTTGGACTCTCCTAGCTCCCTCTATGCCTATTTAAACCCCCCCCCCCCCGATTTTCGGATCTCCTCCTACCTCCGAAACCCTAGAAATCTCCCCGCCGCCGCCGGACATGTCCGCCGCCTAACCGGACACGTCCGCCCGCCGCAGCCGCCCAATCGCGCGCCGCCACGTGCGGGCGTGCCCACTTCGCCGCGCCGCCGCCCGCGCGGGCCCGCCAGGCCCAAGGCCGGCCCCCGCGAGCCGAGCCGCCCCGCGCCGCCTCCCTCCTCGTCTCCGGCGCTGCCTCCGCCTCGGCGCCGCTGCACCTTCGCCGCTCCGGCAGCCGAGCCACCATCGCCGCCCCGCCGCAGTTCCTCGCCGGCCCCGCCGCCTCCGGCCGCCGCACCGGCCTCGACCGCGCCGCCCGCCGCCGCCCGGGCCGGATCCGGCGTAGATCCGGCCGGCCCCTTGCTCCCCGGCCACTCCGGCGAGCTCCAGCCCCGCCGGTGAACAGTGCGCGCCACCGCCTCGATCTGCGTGCCGGGTCAAACCCTAGATCCGGTGGTAAAATTTCGTCTAAGTCCCTGATATTTTTAGTTCAAGTGCTCATGTTCGCGGCTCCGTAACTTTGCATCCGTAGCTTCGATTCACGCATATAGCATATCAAAATGTTCATCTCAGAGATTACATCATTTCATTCCATTGCATCATTTTCATTAGAGTTCATCTTGATGCCCGAAATTCTGTTAGAAGAGGGCTACTTGAGTTAATTGTCAGATCTGCTACTCCGTTTAGCACTTTTGTCATTTTTGCCATGATTATTGTGTGCATGATATGCCGTGAGTTCTACATGTGTTTGGTTAAGGGTTTTGTCATCTTTCTAGAGGTGCAACCCATGTATTTTTACGATGTGTGTGGTGACTTGTGCAAGCTTGCAAAGTGGTGCACTTGCTAAGTCTGTTTTCAGGGAATTAGTAATTTCACGAAGTCCTTGATCTGTTTGTCTCATGATGCCATATGTTCTTGTTGTTTCCTAGTGATCCGTGCCTCTTTTGAGGATGATCAGTAAGGGAGTTTTGTTAATCTTGTAGTGCTCTATCCATCCATGTCTTTGTTTGCAATTATGGAGCACCCTATCTTGAGTCAATCGGGCTCTACTTTTGCTACTTTGTGAATCTGGGCAGATTGTCAACTTGTTTGCAATTTTGCCGGTGATGTTGTAGTTGATCCGTGCATGCTATGCTATTGTTCTTGCCATTTCTAGCTTGAATTTTGTGCCTTCTTGATGGATGTATGCTTTTCTTGCCATGACTTGCTCTGTAGTGAGTGCATAGAGCTCGTAAACATGCCTACTTGAGTTATATTTCAGCATGTGTCAGTTTTTCACTAAGTCTGAAACTGATTATGTTTTTGCTATGTTCACATGCTTGCAATTGTATTTTCTGATCCCTTTTGGCTCAAGGTCACTAAGGGACTTTTGTTAAGCTCTTTGAGTAGCTCCATGCCATGCTTTACGTTGCCATGTTCAGGTCCTGTAGCATGTAGTTTTGTTGCTCC